>NC_089783.1:593194-598194 GCF_040412425.1 Macrobrachium rosenbergii | reverse complement strand
AAATTTAAAGTAATTCGAGAAAGTTTTTGTAGCCAACCATAATCATGAATAGGATAAAATTGAGGCATATCATGCATAAAAGCATTTCATTTCTATGTAAAAAATAATATTTGATAATGGGAATAATTGAAGATTTGCATTATACACTGTGTCAAAACATTTAGAAAACAAGCCTGGTGTTTTATAGTATCAATCGAGAATAAAATACTTTCAAAGGACTACAATTTTCCTATATCTGTAATTTTGAAGTCGATTACATTCGTATTTGAGAAAACCTTTCATAGACATTACAGTTGACACTTGAATCACGTGGGGGATGAGTTCCAGGTCTTAAGTGTCACAAAATTCGCATATATTCTAATCCTAACATCAAATGATTTAATGCATAGTAAATTACATCTCAAATCTGAAGTATAATATGCAGAAATCCTCGCGAATACAATACGTAGATAAACCAACTTTAAACTAATTATTTTACCTAAATAACTATAAAAATGTACATAGATATTTGTTATAAATTCTTGTTTAGGAAAACTATAATCTGCACCCGTTCAGTAGGCAACTAATACAACAATTGTAACCATAAGTAGGTACATAATGCAAGCCTGTAGCAAAAATGTAACGTCGAATTAATACAGAATAGAATAATACTGTATCAACAGAGGTAAAAATATACTGTATATTTATTCAATGTATGGTAATAAAAGCGGTAATAATAACGCACCGTTATCCTACTGACAAAATGTTTTTTTCTTTTTTTACATTAAAGATGTTCTTGGAACAGGACAAATTAAATTGTTCTTTTGGAACGGCTCTTTCTCTCTCACTCTCTCTCTCTCTCTTTCATACATTATATATATGTGTGTGTGTGTGTGTATAACAGTGGTAAGAGTTGTCAAGTCAAGTCAATAGGAAAGCCTAAGTCTACCGGTTACGCATCGGAACACTGTGATTGATTGCCTTAGAAATAGGTTGTATCACTCACATTAGGACCCTTTGGGGAGAAGGAAATGTCCTTGAATATTCCTTACCATTAGGAGTTTTAAATTCCACTTTTACAATGAACTGCTCCTCCTTTCCTGTGCTCGTATGATGCCTCAGGCTGAATAACCCTCTACTTAGAGTATCAGAAGGAATGCATAATATAGGAGCCATCTTCCTTCCAATAACATTACTTAGCTTGAGTTCAGTAACGTAATACTGGAATTGGTTGTCTATAAATTAATAATGATTATTTTATCTTTATGATAATTAATCGACCTCAATAAACTGAGCAACATCAGAATAAAAAATTCATTTTACCAAAATTATTTAGTACATAACTGATGCAATAGAAATCTTCATGTTTAATTTTTACTAAAAAGACCAAATTATTAATTGAGGCAAATTCAGCTAAGATATTAGGTAGTTAGTATTACAAATTTCACAGAATACTAAGGTAAATTAACTTAATCCTCACATTTATTGTTAACAAAAGAGCCTAGAAAGTGAAGATTAGACTGAAAAGAATAGACCAGTTTTATGCATATTGTTCGCCTTTGGTTAAATTTAACTAATCTCTGTTTGATAAGAATGAATATTCAGGTTAAAATCAGTAACTCGGGTCAAAGCCGCAAATAACATTTGCTTAGGGAGAAGCGCATTTGGGAAGATTCCAGCCTCACCCCTACCGGCACATCGACGTCCGGCAGGAACGAGAGCAAAAGAAAATAAGATTTACAATTTATTACTGAAGACATCTCCATCATTTTATTTGCGAGGAAGAAATGCGCTGAGCTACAATTATTTTCCTCCACTTGATGGTGACCCATACCCTAGGGAGTTACACTACAACGGTCTACAAAGCTCATTAAGCCAGGTCTCTGCATGACAGGGTAAACTGACTCCAAGGATTTTATTTAAAAAGAAGTGGACACCTATATCCACACGACTCTCTCCAGTTGTTTCAAAATGGGAGGATTACACCTGAAAAACTGGCATAATAACAAAAATGGTTACCAACATCGGTTTGACAAGCAAGGAAATCAAAAGGCCAATAAGATCGACAGAGAATCAGTTAACCCAAGACTTATTAGAGAACAGTTAATAAAGCTATTTCACCTTGGTACCATGCTGCAAGATTACCAGCAGGATGAGAAATATTTTAACGTAATCATTAAAGAGAAAGTCTCTCCCACTTCTACCAACGGCACTGTTGCCCGTCTTGCCCTTTCTTGCAAACCATTAAACAAATGACCTTGTACTTAAAATAATCCAGCGATCTGCTGATTCTTATGGATCAACAAATACTCAAGTAGAAAGTTCGTCATTTTCATCAGTTTTGTATCCTCCCTCTTATCATATATTCTTCCTTCCCCGGCCCTTTCTCCTTTTGTTTTTATTTTTATTAATATAGGTCAGTACTCAAATCTCATGAAAGCCCCTCGGAATAGCATTTACTTTCTACCATAAAATGGAGGTTCCAGTTATGTACGGAGGGTACGGCCATGTGGCTTCTTGGAAAACCACAAGCCATTCCTTCATCTGAACTCTATTCGTCTTAAATTAAACCAAGATGTCGTAATCACGTGGAGAAAATCCGCGCGACTTCAGGCGAACAATGCAATGCTGTAAGCTGCCCTTGTCGTGGAAGGCCGCAAGCTAATCTTGTAGGAAGACAATCTAATCGCCAGCTGGCAAGACTCCAGGAACTCAGCAGACGCCAAGTGAAAAGAAAATTATAATTTATTTATTACTTAATTGTTTTAACTATAATCAGGGTTCTGAAAATGTAAAGTTTTCGCTCCATCTTTCTTTTCAATCGAAATTTACAAAAAGTTATGTTTAATCTCCTTCCCCTAATACTTCTAGTGGCGGGAAATTATCGCGTTTCTCTGCCATCCATATTCAGTATTTCAGTATTGTATTAATTTCAATTAGATATTTACTATATGTTGTTCCTTGATTGAAGTTTAATTTCCTTAGTATAAAGAAAATGTAACTTTATAAGTATTGAAGGTTGCTGAAATTGGTTCTGACTAAAGAAGGAATGGTAGATAACAGGGGAATATCCTAGGAAAAGGCACTATCAAGAGCAGATTTGAATCTGACCTGAAAAAAATGTGAAGAAAACTATGTTGACAGAAATTTTCCCCACGCTGAAATTTCCTGTGAAGAAGGTGGGTGCGCCTATGAAAGATAGGATTAGGAAGAAACATTTAATCTACCAATGAAGAGCAAGAGTTCAGAACCAAACAACTTATTCCCCTCTTTTTCCCTCCCAAGTAGCACTTCGGAAAAGAACTGGAAAAATTGCCAGCAGCAACAACCATTAAGAGCTATTCACGGCACACCTGCGCCCGTTGCTGAAAGACTGAATATTCTCAGACCAAGAATGTAAACAAGACGTCGTCTAAGCGTTTGCCTCTTGGAATACCTAATGTTAAATCAAGTTCTACTGTAAACTGAAGTCCGAACCTAACTTCAAAACCTGTCAAAAGAGGTCTCGAACATCAGTTAATTAATTATATCATAAATAAAAGTGATTTCAATAGAGGGACAGTAACAAAAAGATAACTATAAAAATAAGAATAAATATGTCATGATAAAGACTTTGATTTGCAAAACGAAAACCACGTCGCTGAGAGTGGAGAAAGAGAAGATTGGATGGAATTGTTTCTCGGTATCTGATATGAGTTTACAGCACTATATATGAAGAAGCCTTATTTAGGTTTGCTCATTGTTTAACATACGTGTATTGATTTTTATTTTCTTTTTTGCTTACGGGTAATCATAACGAATACGAATGAGCTATGAAGAAATGTCATGATTGCGGTTTACATCAGATATTCTCTACCTGATATATTTAATCTGTCAAGAAACCTTTCAGCTTTATTCTTTTTTTTTTTTATCAGTTAGTAAACGTAAAGATTCAGTGACAGAATTTTATCTGAGATTTAAAAAAAAAAAACTCAAAACAAGACTGATGAAGGCGATTCCTGGAAAAATTCCTGCATGGAAAATACCATCAGTTATAAGAGGAGAGCAATGGAAGTGTTGTTCACTGGGATAAAAATAAAGCCCTGAACATTGCACTTTTACCTATTCTAAAACCACTGGTCGTTAGGTATCCCTATGCTTCTGGATATCGTTTTAGACTTATATTATTTATGATTAACTTCAACTTCTAAATGTTTGTGAAGGACACTGGACACTCTCGAAATCTGCTCGTCTGAAGATTTATGTTTGATATAAAACGAAGGAATAGCTATGGAAATGCAATAAGGAATAAGGGCTCTATGGTTTTCTAACTTCGACAAGCAGTTTGTATAAACCTGACATTAGCATAGGTTTGGTTGCAATAAATTCAAATCTCTGAAACTATCTTGAACACCCTTCAATTTTATTACAAATGCTTTATACAAACCCCAAAGATATCCAACGCAATCCAGCAGGCATTTCAGCGCGCAGCAATCCAGGTAAGAGATAACGATGCAACAGTAGCGCTGACATTTATAACTTGATTCTCGATGTCATCTGTTACTCACTATCAATTGACAGACCGATAGAAAGGGCCGAGTATGCTGTGACATATGTCTTGGCATCACGCCTCTATACTGAAGCACGTCAGGGGTATAAACGTATCCCCTTTAGTCTCATTGATATGCAATAAAAGAGATGTTAACAGAACTGACAACCGTTACATAAGGGTATTGTTGTAAATTCAAACTAACAGCAAGTGACTGCTCTCCTCTCTCTCTCTCTCTCTCCTCTCTCTCTCTCTCTATATATATATATATATATATATATATATATATATATATATATATATATATATATATATATATATATATATATATATATATATATATATATATTCTATATAGATTCTGGTTCGGTTCCGAAGCTAGTATTCTTCATTTAAGAAATTCTTGTTGAGCTTTTGAGTAATTTTTCCCATAAGTGTCTGAATAAAAACTGTTATTTCTAACTTAATCTCTTATAGGTCAAAGCATAGTTTT
>NC_089783.1:548194-588194 GCF_040412425.1 Macrobrachium rosenbergii | reverse complement strand
AACTGCTAAGAGGGGTTCTGAATTGGCTAATTTACAGGCCTAACCTACCTGAGGGGATGGATACGGCTACTAGCTGGCTTGGAGGATGGGAGAAACCTTTGCCTAAGCAAATGCACACTGTAAACACCTAACCTAACTTAACCTACTATCCCCACGACTCTGGCACTGAACGAACTGGCACTAACGAATGGCACGCACTGAATTAGGCTCAGCACAACGCTTTATGATTAACGCACAACAAATTGAAACATGATGAACCTGAAGGGTAATTCACAATGTATGATTAAGTAATGTATCAGTTTGAGTCTAGAGTGGGTTGGCAGGAGGTTAGTTGGAAAAGGGTTAGTAGTGCAAAGGCCTAAAATGTTAATGGTTAATGGTACGGGCTCAGAGGTTACACAGGCTACCCTCTCTGGGCAGGTGCCAGGATCGCTCTGAGATGGAAGCGGCACTGTGCCAACGGGAATGAGTGCCAAGAGAGCTTATGGCTCTGACTCACTAAGTGAATTTCTTCCGCCCTTTCTTCTTCTTCGGGGGCCTCCAGGGTCAGGCTAGGCCATTCCTAGAGGGCGATGAGGATACTGACTCTGAAGAATGGCCAGGAGTGCCATCAGGAGCAGGATCAAGGGCAGCCTCAATGGCTATGAGCTGGCCTCCTAGTTCGGCTGCTGCGACAACCGTCGTGGGAAGAGAACCAGCGTCTGCGTCCTGGCCGGACAGTTCCTGGTCGACCAGAAAAGAGGTAATGTCCAGGCCTGCCAGAGGGTCGTCCTCAGCAGGTGGAAGACTGTGGGAAGAAGAAACACCAGGGGTCGGAGGTTCGCACTGTGCGATGATCACGGTTGTGAGATTTGGTGGATCTCCCATAGGAGGATCCGAGTCATGTTCGGGGTCCGGCACTGGCACTAACTCAGGGCTAGGCTCGGAAAGTACGCTTGGCAGGGAGCATCCAACCAAGATGGGTGGAGCTTGGCACTGACCAGTGCTTGCAAGTGGCACTGGCAGCAAATTGGTGTCAGACAAAGCTGAAAGGGGACCCGGGGGATCAAGACCCCTTGGGGTCCCTGGCATGATTTTGGACAGCAATTCCTGTCTTGGTGAGGGGACTGGGCCTCTTGTTTCGGTGGAGTTAGCCGCTGTGGCTAGCCTACTGGGGCACTTTGCCCATATCTCGGAGTGACCCCTTACGTTGCAGGTCCTGCAGCGGTAATTTGTGCGATCCTGTTGTGATGAGGGAGTAATGCGTTGGTGGCTGTCCGGTCGCGAGACCCGCGGACTAGGACTAGAATGTGTTTGATGCTGGTGGGTCCGGTTCTGTTGCTTTTGGGCGAATGGAAGGTTGGGTTGAGGGGTGGCACAGCTGTCACAGAGGCTGTGTCCCACTCAGGAGGTTCTGGCACGGCCTCACTGGCGGAGGCAGTCAGGCAATAGTATGATGGAGGTCGGGGCATCCCCAGAGGATGTCCCGTCCCAGCAGGAATTCCACCCATGCCTGATGCGGTTCACTATGCCCAGGCGGTGAATTTCAATGCTCCAGTCGGTAATCACCCGGAGTTCGACGGTGGGAACAGTTATGGATTGCTGGTCTACCCAGGTTACCGTCCACCTGACTTCCTCATCTATGAAGACACTGGCTGGCACTTTGGCCCTATCGATCAGGCTAATATCCGAGCCAGTGTCGGCAGTAGCCGATAGGTTCACTATTAGGCTAGACTCATCTAGAGGGGCTATGGTGACGGACTTTGTCCAGAACTGCTCAGGGTGAGCCTTTTCTGGTGGCTCAGCCAGAGAGGATGTGGTACTGATCAGGTGGACATGCCTGGGAACGACCACATGTTTTGGGCAGGCAGGATACCCTGAGGTAGAGTGTCCTGAAGCTCCACAGTCTCGGCAAGGGCCCCGGGGATAGGATGATTTCCCGGCAGTGACAGAGTGCTGGGAAGCTGGTACTGAATTAGGAGAGGAAGAGGGACGGTTATTGGTGGGCTGCCGAGGGTTGTTGCCCGGTTGATTATTGTCCCTGCAGTGGCAGTCTGCTTCAGTATGACCGTACTTCTTGCAGATGGTGCACGTAGGCCTTCTAGGTGGTCCATTTCTGGGGCGATTGAAGGCCGAGAGGTGTCCGGGTGGTACTATTTTGCGCTGCAAGGTACTGTGGGAGGGTGTACATTTCCCAAGCATCAGCTAAGCAACAGGCTTCCTTGAGGGTGGCTGGCTGCTTATCACTAAGATACACAGCCAGAGGCCCGGGCGCACACTGGAAGAGGTCCTCCAGCAAGGTCCGGTTGAACACATCCTCGAATGTGTTGCACCGCAGGGATTCGAACCAACGGGTCCCAGCCTGAGTCTTGTGACAGGCCCATTCGGTCCAGGACCAGCCGGCGTCCTTGGCCATACCTCGGAATCGTTGTCTCCACCTCTCAGGAGTAATTTCATACGCCCTAGTAATGGCCTCACGGACGGCAGCCATGTCTCCTCGTTGATCTCTTTCCAATGCTCGGTGGGCGGCCTTAGCCTTACCGTCCAGGTGCTTGGTAAGCAGTAAGGCCCTCTCAGCCAGGCTAACGTCATAGGTCTCGAAGAGGAATTCGATCTCTTCGAGCCATTGTTCTGGCTCATCTTCTGTCCATTTGCCAACGAGGTCATTGACTGTTGCGAGGGAGGTATTTGGTGCAAATGGGGTGAGGCTGGATGCTTGTTGGGCTGCTAGAGCTTCGGTGATTTTCCTTCTTGACTCTCTCCAACTCGAGCTCCTTGTCTAAGAGTGCCAGCTCACTTTCCTTGAGGGCTAGTTCATGTTGTCGTCTCCTGTCTTCTTCTTCCCTCCTCTACTCAGCTTCTTGCTGCTTTCTTCACTCTTCTCTTTCTTCTTCTTGCTGTCTTTGTTCTTCTTCATACTTTCTCTTCTCAGCAATCTGTTCCCTTACAAACTTTTGAAGGGGCTGGCCGGAAAGACTGTCCACCTTCCCTATATTCCTAAAATATTGGTGCTCCTAGGTTGACATGTTGCTGATGGGGAAGGGGTGCTGAGTGAGTTACTTGGGTGTTCCCGGAGGAAAAGGTTTTGTGAAAATGAGGAAGTGTCCTTAGATTAGTGGCACTTCAATGAGTGGCACCTTTGAATGAGGTGGCACTGTGGATGACTGTGCCGTGCGAATGTCACACTAGGGGAAAGCGTTCCTGAAGGAAGTCTGAGTCCTTTTGGGCAGATACACTAGCAAATGGACTGCTCCTGAAGGCTCTATGGTTATTATGGGCGGATGCACTGTTAATGAGGTGTTCCTGAAGGAGCTGCGGTCCTTATGGGCGGAAACACCGGTTGTATGGCACTCTGTTTCTTCAATACAGGTGCAGTGGCTTATAATAGGTGACTTTGGTTGGGTGGCACTGTGCATTGCACTCCGTGGAGCAATGCAAAATGTCAGTGCATGAATTGGCACTGAAGGTGAGGTACTCTGCCTGAGCAGAAGGTAAGTAGGGAGTAAAAAGGTAAATGAGAAACTCCAGCAGAAGGGAAGAGATAGGAAAGTGAAAGGAGAAAGATAAGTGCTTCAGTGATTGGGGTGCTTAGCAGTGCCGCAGATTAGGGGCACTGAGAGGAATGGAAACTGGATGTGACACGAGTGGGTAGCTAGTTATGAGAACTAGTGGGCGCTGCCTGACATGACAGGTAGGCTACGAGGGAGGCGCACAATGTGCAGTGTTTTTTTAGCACTTGCAACAAGCATGTCTGAGATAAGATATACTCCCACTCCCGCACTCCAGTTGGAACACGTCACTAGGTATAATATATATACGCTTTATAGCATACGATAAATGGTTTGAGCTGAAGCACTTGGAAAGGAAAAGCTGGTATGCTTGATTACTCCGCTAAACACAAGCGTTCAGAAATTACGCACTGTTTATATGATAAAATTTAAATGGGTAATGAATTTGAAATTCCCTGATTAAGTTTTAATATAATTCTTTGTGTCTGCCTTTTATAATTTGTGAGTTGATTCCCGAACTAGTAAGTAAATTATGTCGGTCCCGTGTTAAAATGAATGAATGCGAGAGGGAAGAGAAGGGAAGAAAAAAAATTTCTCTCTCTCTCGGTGAGCGTTATGGAATGGAACGTATTTGTTATAAAATTTGTTAAAGTGGGTCTCTTTTAGTCTCAAGAGAAAATACAGTCTTCTGAGGAATTACGTTAAGTTAAGGTTTTAATTCTTTATGGAATGGCTACTGTTGCATGCAACAAAAAGCTTAGGGTATGGTACGCAAGGGTGTTTCAAATTGTTTCACAAAGTTTCCCGAGTTTCGTTAAGCACACAAGGAGGAGGCTCGTTCCTTGAACGAACGTTGTGGGAACGACTACGCGCGTGGAACAGCTGATCGTAGGCTCTTGCTTTGTCATGCGACAGGACGAAGTGGAATTGGATGGAAAAAATCAAAACTGCATTTTCTTGCTAAATGCGGGTTTTAAATGTGAAATGAATTATTTAACTTTGAATGTCAGCACTGTCTTTACTTTACATTAATATACTTTAATATGCATTGGGAGGGTCGTTAAATAACTACGCTTGGAACTGTTTTTTATTTCTCCAAAACTGGGACAGTTTACGCATGCGCCATTTTGAACACACCGTTTCTGCTAGCCGAATAAATGCCAGATATCGCTATACGGTTCCTGTAAGCTAATGGTTATTTAAAAATTTATCACTAACCAAGAAATGTACATTTTCTTTGCAGTAACTATTCGAAATAAACTCTTAGCTCCTGGTTCTAGCTTACACATGCAAAATTCCTAACTAAACACTTCCTAATTCCTATATTCATTTGTCTAGCAACTCAACACTTTATCCTACACACTAAAAATTTTGCGGGGCGGACACTTCACGCCTACCTCTCTGTTGTCGCTAATATAAGAACCCTATGCATTCCCCTGTGTTATGAACGCTTATACGATACGAGAATTGTTGCTTTTCTTTAAAAAAATATTAAAATATCACTTCTCTGATTCCCTTAATATTACAAACATGCACACACTCTGTTTACCAAAGGTCTTGGCTCCGATCGCTTTCCTGTGCTCTTGAATAATGAAATGATTACCATGAATTGAAATAATTGATATTATATATTCCTTGTTTTTTCTAGTCTAGGTTAATAGTGAGGCTAATTAACGCTAATAGGCTAATCCTGGCAATTGGTCGTCACTGTCATAAACTGGACGGTCTTGGTTGGTGAGAAACTGAAACAAAGCTTATATTGATGCTGCCACGAAACCAAGAAAGCCCAGCTTATGAGCAAAAGGAAAAGCTATTTTAAAACTTACCTTAGATTTTTCTGGATTTACAATTGAATGAGGAAGGTCGCCATTTGGGAATTAGAATTCTTTTACAAATTTACAGGGGTTTATTTACAGAGACTTTAGTAAGCAAGCAATGAGACAACAAAACAACACGATAACTAAGGGGCAGACTCATTAATAGGACACATGGAACAATAATGCAATGATTGGCAACAAGCAAGTTGACTTATAATGGGGCCAATGTGCAATACAATCAGTCCAATGATAATAATAACATTTAGTCTTGCACTGATTACACGAAATAGTCTCAGAAAATGCAAATAATGGAACTCCAGCATGGGAGAATAATTCATATGAACTTTTTCGGGCCACAACGGATTTGGTAATGACTGCGACCAGGAATTTTCAGGATTTTGGGGTGGCAGACTATCTGGAGCATGGAGTGCGATCAGCCGCTTGTCTCTCCTGAAAGAGACGTCCCAGATTAACCACGGAGACACACTGAAGGGAATGGAATCCCCCTTATAAATGGAGATACCCCACACACCTAAATATTAACCACTACGTAGCCCAGCAGATAATTATAATGAAATCACATAGGCACAATCTGGTAATCGTAGCTGGGTGGGCTCTAACAATGAACACGTGATCGCACTCACACAAAGAGAAAATTAACACTGGTATTGCTTAACCTAAATAGCCCCTAGATTGCACTGGGGGAGGGATAATTGATGATTATCACGGGATCTTTACTTGAATTCAAGGCACGTAAATGGTGAGATATGGGAGGCAAGGCAGGACTCGTACAAAGGAGGATTGCTTTGTGGAGGAAGGAGTTAAAGTTTAAAGAAATGGAATTTTAAGGAGTTTAAGTAAAAAGGGAAAGGGCTGGCTATTGACTACTTGCAACGTACGAACCTTGTATGACCATTGTGGGTGCCTAACAATCGTCCCAGCTGTCCGTTGAAGTCAGTTCAACCAGCAGAGCGGAAAAAGGATTCAGCACGTGCGCTACTGATGAGGTCACAGGAGGATCTGCTTGCTTCCAGAACATGGCGTCTTGAAATTCGAACTTTTGGGACAACCGTACCTGCAAGGAGTCATACGCCAGCAAACAAAACAGAGGAAAGAAGGTCTTAGGACTAAGTGCTTACAGATTAAAATCCTACTTCCCCCCTAGCCTCGATATGCCTATTTGACCTTCCCTATACCTACATGCCTCCCCATCGCATGATGGGGGTGGAAAAGGGGGTTTTCATTGTTCTCTGGATTTTACGATTTGGGGGCGTATGAGGCCTATCTCTCGCAGGTGCTAACGGCTATTATCTGGTTCAAATATGCTTAGTTCTGTCCGACGCTCGCCAATTTCCCCGGCTCGACAGTCAAATGAATAGCAGATTATTTCAAAATTAAATGATGCTTTGAAATTTACAGGAGGGGGGTATGTATATCCTTGACAATATATATATACGAGTATATATATATATATATATATATATGTGTGTGTGTGTGTGTGTGTGTGTGTGTGTGTGTGTGTGTGCGTGTGTAATTATGGACGTAAGCACGTATATTTATTGTCCAGGACATCAAGGTTTGTCTAAGTATGCATACTTACCTACTCATGCGCATCCTTAACTTTATATTATAAATCAACTGCTTACCCCATACAAATGGGAAAAAGGCACTTTAAAAGAAGAAATCAACTAATTAAATACCAAAGTACCAATATAAAACAGCACAGCTTGAATATACGACACTTTCCATAAGGAACTCCATCTGATCTTAATATATTTTCAATTGGTCACTTTTGCCTCTTATGGCTGCTGATTTTAATTTCACTGACTTTAGAGATATAATATTATTCACTGTTATTGTTATACAGTATATATGTAACTGTCTCTTTACCTCAACAAGATATTCAGTTCCTAAAGTATAGCTTCTGCAAAAGGAGAATATAAGGTTCTGCAAGACGTCATAATGCAATAGTACCAAAACAGTACATTAGCGACAGAGTACATTTAATTTGGGCAGTAACTTAAAGAAGGCAAATTCATATAATTACCTTTATGAATTTGAGTAACATTTCTTCTTTCAGACTTATGACATTTTAAAAGTGCAGTATATATTTTTCCCCTATGTTAACTCGTTAAAGCTCCTGTACTTTTTCCCTCCCGCCTTGCCCCAATTGTGTTAGCTTTGTACTTATCTTCGTGTATTTCAAATCCCTGCAATATCCTTGGCTTCATGGAAGTGTAGTTTCTTCCACGTCCAGAAACAGCTACTGGCGTGTGTTAGCTTTCGGGAAGGAGCAGGCCGGAGTTAACAACTTATAAGCATAGTATTATCAGAGAGAGAGAGAGAGAGAGAGAGAGAGAGAGAGAGAGAGAGAGAGAGAGAGAGAGAGAGCGATTCAAGCACAGGTACTGGACTTGGTGCTTTTCTCTAATGGACTTCTGAAACTGTCGAGCTAATCTCCCAAAGTGACAGTCCCTCAGGTAACACGGTGCTGCTGCTCATTCCTGACAGCTGTTTCCTCCTGCCTTCTTGACGAATTCCGTCTGTGTATGCCTTCGTGAAGATCTCTGTATGGAGGAGAAGGCCTTCGAAGGTATATCTCATTTCTTCTCAGAGAATGGAATACAGTCTTGTCTGCTTTGGTTTGCTCTTTATGAAGTTTACCATCTTTACAACATTTTCAAGCACAAGCTTTAATTCCTGTCCAAGTGTCTTTGCAATAAGATTTTCACAATGTAAGAAACAATGTGTTGTAATCAGGTGTGGGTTTTCCTTCTGTGCTAATGACAAAAACCTTTTACTGATCCCACCATAGATGGACAGCCATCTGTGCAAATTCACACACATAGTTACCTCGTCTGCCCTATTTTTCTTTGAAATATTCTGCTACTGAAGAGAATATGTCCCATCCTGAAGTTTGCGCAAGTTCTTTGCAGCACAAAAACTTTCAATTATTTTATTATCAGCAATATATCTGATGAACACTATTAATTGGGATTTTACCTCCTATATCAGTTGACTCCTCCGCTTGCAGAACATACATTTTATCTTTCATAAGCTCACTGATAGTCTCTTCATAGTCAGACGACGTACCCTTGATTTGTCTACCAATAGTGTCGTCCGAGAGAGGTATTTTTTTACTTCTTTTTCAGCCTCATCACTAAACAAAGTTTTCCCTACAGCATGACAAGTTGGAGGACAATATGACTCTGTTTTGCTGTCTGCTCTGCCACTAAATAACTTGCTTTCTGTGTTTTTTTCTGTTAACTTTTTTGTCAGACCCAAACCTTTGTTGTTCGATATCTTTCAAAAGTCTTTTAAAGTAATCCACAGGTTTCTTAAAGAGGTGATTATGTTTTGTTGTTAGATGTCTTTTCATGTTCATAGGTGTCATAGATTCATTTGACAGCGCAATGCCACAAACAACGCACTTTGGTCTTGGACCAAACTCATCGTCACAGTAAATAAACCCAAGATCTAGATAACTTTTGTTATACAAGCGAAATTATTTACTGTGGATGGCCTTGCTGCTATGTGTACGTGCTGAAGCCACCGTTGGACCTGAAGGACTGGACTAGGTTTCAGCTGTCACTTCACCTTCCCTGATTGGACCTGCACAACTAATCTCACTTTGAAGCATCACATCACTTTCCACTGTCGGGTATGAACAAGAAGGCTGGCTTACAGTGATTAATCTTGCTTCATTTCCAGTGTCTTCAACATGTATACCTTGTGAATCATTATCAACTTCCACTCCACCTCTGCTGCTGTCAGTGTCAAGAAGATACTTGCGTTTTCTTATAATAAACTTTTCCATGTTTTCCAAGGGTCAAACTTATTACCGCCACACTAATAACATACACAGATGGTCAAAGATACACTGTTAACGGTATCTTCCTCCCACGCAGCTTAGATGAACGCTGGGAGGGGAACAGAGCAGCTAGCCGAGGTACAGATGGGAGGCTTACGTGTAATAGTACTTGTATTATCTTGTAAAGGGAATGTGCTCTTCACACACACATACACGCGTAATCATACATATATACACACATATATATATATACTGTATATATATATATATATATATATATATATATATATATATATATATATATATATATATATATATATATATATATATATATATATATATATATATATATATATATATATATATATATATATATATATATATGTCATATACCTGTCCATGACATTTTAGCGGCAACCTGGGGATATTTTGCGGCACAGGAGGGTGCCTCAGCACACAGGTTGAGAGTCACCGATATACACAAACATGTTAAAGAATGAGCAACTTGAAGGGTTAATGAGTGCAATGCCATGGCTGAGTGGCTAGGACAGATCCTTCACTTACGAGGCTAGAGAACAGTTCTAACACATGCCATCTCATTTGACCTAGTAGTAACCCATGACAGAGGTACTCTAGCAACTCCTCTGGGTTTTGGGATGCCTGGTATGCTCCACTAACTGAAGCACTGTGCCAAGAGTGGTAGGAGCTTATTAGCTCTAATATATGGAGAATACTTTATCATTACTCTATTAACAAAATTCTTTCTATTACAATTTTGAGGTTAGTACTATTTTACATGACCTTGTCAGGATGTTATGTATGTGTCTCAATGGACAATGATTGCCAAGAAGAGCCCATGGCTCTAGTAGGCTAATTGGATCTCTTCTGCCCCTTTCTCTTCTTCTTCGGGTTACTCCAAGGTTTACCTACGACAGTCCTAGGAGGTGATGAAGGCACCAACCCTGGGGAAAGACCAGAAGTGCCATTGGGAGTGAAGTCAGGGGTAACCCTAGAGGCTACTGGGAGGCTCCCTACTCTGGCTGTTGCAACAACCAAAACAAGGGTGGTAACAGCTTCTGCATCACGGCAGGACAGTTCCTGGTTGACCAGAGGTGTAGCAGTAGGGTCCACCGGAGTTCATCCTCTTAGGACAGAGGTGATGATGAAGGATTATCAGGTGATGGAGGCTCACAATTGGCAATGACCAACTCAGTTAAATTGGGTGGATCTCCCAAGGGAGGATCAGTGCCAGGCACAGGGTTCAATTCCGGTAATTGCTTAATGTCTGCTGGGGACAGAGACTGGCACTGCTCAGAGTGCTCAAGTGGCACTGGCAGAGATGTTTGGTCAGTTTTGTTTGATGAGGAACCCAGGGGTTCAAAGCCCCTAGGTGAGCCTGAGTGGGGCTGCGACAGAGATCCCTGTCCTGGGGGAGGTCAGAGCCTCCAGGAATGTTTTTGGTTTTGGTGACAGCTGTGCGTTACTTGTTGGGGCATCCTGACTGATTCGTGGAGTGCCCTTTCATTTTGGATGCCTTACAGTGGTACTGTGTCTTGCTAGTTTCCTTTTGCTGTGAGGGAGGAGGTTTTTGGTGGCTGTTCTTTTGTGAGGAGGGAGGACTTGGCTTTGATTTGCACTGGGAGTGCCCCTTTCATTGACCAGTTAGGCAGGCAGAAGGTGATTCTGTTGATGGTGGCACTCCCTCCAATGTGGCTGTGTTGTTGTCAGGTGATGTCACAGTCATTGCCTCCACTGCGGAGGTAGCCAGGCAATGGAGGGGAGTTGGGAGAGGACATTCCCAGAGGAGGTCTCGTCCCAACAGAAACTCGATTCCATGCCTAATTCTTCTCACCATGCCAATGCGGTGAGCTTGAGTACCCTATGGTGTGACCTGGAGCTCGACTGTAGGGAATGATTCAGTAAAACCTTCTCCCAAGTCATTGTCCAAGTCTTTTCATCTACAATGGCACTGGCTGGCACTCAAGTCCGATCAATCAGACAGATGTCTGATGCGGTGTCCACCTTGCCCGACAGATCAACTGGCAAGCTAGAGCCATCAACGGGTGCCACTGAGACGGTCTGAGTCTCCACCCTCTCAGGGTGAGGAATGCCTGCAGCGGACGTGGCAATGATGAAGTTGACATTCTTGGTAGTGGTACCATGCTTGGGCAGGCAGCATATCTGGCACTATATTGTCCAGGATCACCACAGTTTTTACAGGGGCCACTTGGATGGGCTTGCATACCTATGGTGACTGAGAGTGGAGAGAAGTGCTTATCAGTGGAGAGAGTGGTGCCATTTGGGGTCTTGAATGGCTTAGAAGGGTGCTTCTTGATAGCTCCCCCTCTGAAGTAGCACTCAGGTTCTGAATGCCCCTTTTTGTGGCACTGGTTACATACTTGAGGTTTGGAGGGGAGTCCATTCTTTGGGCAAGCTGGACCTGAGAGATGTCTGGGTGGCACTATGCACCAGTGAGATGTGCTGGAAGATGGGTTATAGGAATTCCAATTGTCAGCCGTACAACAGCCTTTCATGAGTATTTTGGGTTGCTTGTTGTTGAGGTAAACAGCAATGGACCCAGGAGCACACTGGAAGAAATCTTCCAGCATCATCCTGTTAAACTGGTCCTCTAACCCAGTGCACATCATGGAGTTGAGCCATTGTTGACCAGCTCGGGTCTTGTGATAGGCCCATCGAAGCAACTATCTTAACAGGAAATGGGAGAGAGTGAGAGATAGAGATTTAGGGGAGAGGAAGGAGAGAGAGGGCAGAGGGTGTTAGGGGAGGAGAAAGAGGAAAAGAGAGAAAGAGTGAGAGAGTTTATCGATTGTCATTCAGAGTTTGCCTGGGCAGCGCCAGGTTGGTCAGCTAGTATATATATATATATATATATATATATATATATATATATATATATATATATATATATATATATATATATATATATATATATATATATATATATATATATATATATATAAACAAACTCTGAATGGCAACCAATAAAATCTCTTTCTCTCTCTCTCTCTCTCCTCCCTAACAACCCCTCTACTCTCTCTCTCTCTCTCTCTCTCTCTCTCTCTCTCTCTCTCTCTCTCTCTCTCTCTCCCTCTCAATCTCTATCTCTCTCACTCTCTCCCTTTCCTGTTAAGATAGTGGCTTCAATTACATTGCCCAGCATTACTTACATTTTATTTTTCACCCCTTCTCACCCCCAACCCTTCCTGTCGGGCCTGAACTTGGACTTAAAGGGCATCGGGGCTGTTACTATTCATTTCAGCGACCTCAAATATTATGGATTAGAGTTAGAAACTAATATCTTTCATTTTCGGTTATTTTTACATGTCGCCCCCTTCTCACCCCCATCGTTTCTTCTTACAGGAGAGTAATTGTTTTTTATATTTCAATACAAGAGTTCCTACATTTAACAGTGTGCTCTAATTCTGTTCACAAAATTGCTTCTTTACAATTATATGTTTTTTTAATGTTTTTTCAGCAGTATAGATCTAAAAGGAAAGGATGAAATGAGATTTTGTTTCTCCATAAAAAAAAATGAGTAATTAGAAAAATGGGAAAAAGTTCACAATATCTTCTTTTCCAGGAAACTCCTGGTCCGTAATAGAAAAGAGAGACGTTCGTTTAATTATAGCATACAATTTTTATCTTTTCCTCGTCGTGTCGTGTAACTATAAAGAACATAATAATTTTTGCTTGGAAAATATATGTTGAGAGGTATTTTCTTTGATATCAGGATATAAAGCATGGAAACACAACAAAAGGTGATAAAGCTGGCAAGGTAAAAAAAATATCGATAAAAAATAGAAAAAGGAATGTTTCTAAAGATAACTATTATAATGTTTTATATTCTGAAGAATAAAAACCACAGACATAATTTAACAATATTATCAAAAATAGCAACATCGGAATCATCACAAACACGCAAGCTGCTTCCTAAACGATTCTTCCTGACTTCACTGTAGATGTTGGTTGTTTATTAAAGATTTACAGGTAATTAGAATTAATGCAACGAATGAATGTTAACCACGTTCGTCTGAAGCCTCAGTGCTGCAGTGTGTCCTCTCTTTGTATATGATTTTATTATAAATCAAGGTTGTATTAATGCTGCCTGTCCGCATGAATGAACCTGCTTGGTTACTTAAGCAATCTCATTAATAAAGTAGACACCTAATGCAATACATTTACACAATTTTATGGTAATTACCAAAAGGAAATGGGAAACTACCAACTTCAAAGAAATATTATTTCGATGCCACAAAAGAGAGATAGTTTTTGTTTTTTACGTCTTTGGTGAAATTACTATACGACGCGATGCTCGTGAGTATTTACACTTACACGTGCCCCAGCCACGAAGTATATTTCCCAGCACATCTTCACACTTATCAATGGATTCCTAATACTGTACATTGGAGAAGGGTGAAATGTAAAACTTACCAATCATTCAACAGAAAATTTTCGATGCAATAATTAAAGTTTTTTTAACTGAATCAAAACTCTAGTAACAGCTTTCCATTAATGAAAGCCTATAAATAAATCATTGCTAAATTAAAGAATCATTTGCAAGAAAAGAATTTCGATTTATGAATTCCGTTCTGTTAAGAGAAATTTCGGACGCAATTTTTGATCTTTGAGTTTCAGAATTTTTGTTCGTCCATTCTCCATTTCTTGATAATTTTGATATATATATTTTTTTTATATTCACCAGTTAAAACACAAACGCATATTAAAAAAATCAACGATTTCTATTCGTTTTCGTTCAAAAATAGCTACGGGCTTAAAAAGACATTATCGGAACTCTGATGAAAACTGAGTGAAAGAAACTGATCGAGAAAAGTCCTGATCCACTGTGCATGACCTGGGAATCGTTCTCTTTATTCCAGTCGAACAGCCAAACTCTTTTACTTTATTCTATTATATTATTCTGGAAAGAGGGACGATATTTTTTAACTGCACGAGTTTATCTGGAATATTATACATGACGATCAGTCATCTATTAAAATGTCGAAAGTGTATCTCAGTTACTTTACATAACTGAAAAGCATCGGTTGGCTAGTTTCCATAAAGAAAATGGCTGCTACGTTTCTCACGAGAATTTGTTGCTGACGCCAAAATTGTTATTCTTTTGCTTCATCTTGTTTGTTTTTTCTGCTTGTTAACATTATCAAACAAAAAGATATGTCTGGGTTATCACCAAAAGTTTTTGCCTCGTGACCCAGTAAGCCAAACAGTGGGATGACTGAGGGAGACTGGAAGTCAAATAGAATGAAATTGCACGCCAAAGTTAAGATTAAATACGATATCTGCTGCTAAACAAAAAGGAATCATAGTATGAAAATGAAACTATAGTGGAAATATTTTGTTGTCGATTTTAGAAAGATTTAGGAAGAATATCGGGAGTCAGGTGGTGGGACAGAATAAGATATACTAGTAAAGAGCTAAAGTGCATTAGAAAAATAAGCGTCGTCAATATTGAAGAATATAGTAGTGTTGCTTACATAAAGATTTAATTTAACGTTTAGTCATTTCTTTAATAACAACCTGTCTCTAGAAATTTCTTATTTCAAATGTATTTACTACCCCACATTATTCTTTAATCATTATTTTTTTTTATCTTATCAATATAAATAAACTGTATCAGCCAGGTTCAAGAGATTTCTCGGATCCAGTTACTCTCAAAACAAGGAGACGGTTACATATCACTCCAATGCATTGCAGATATGAGATATTCCTCCACAATGATCAGTACGGCTATCTAATTAAAAAAAAAATCAAGGATCAAGTATTATTTTATATTCATCTACTTCATAATAGTAGATTCATTTACGCTGTTGTCTCAGTTATCCACAGCACATGAATAATTGTGTTTAAATCATTTATTCTTAAATGCATTCAGTGTCATAATTTACTCTTTCAAATGTACTTGTGACATTTTTATAACGACAATTTGTATCATTTCTCTTTTTGTTGATGGAAGCAGTGAGCGATTCTGAGACACAAGGCTCTTACTTCGACTTTTCGAACAAACGTCTCAGAACGAGATCTTGTGCATCTGCTTAGTTATGCGTTTCTCCACACCTGATGGCCCTGACACTACTGATAATGTGCAACTGATAAGGAATATCTGTCAGCGGACGATTCTGACATTTACCCTTTGAATGGGAACGGTAGATGATTAATTCAGAAATAGTTTTATTGAGTAACATATTATTTCATACGTTAATTTTATTGACAAAAACCATTTTCAGCATTTAGCTATGATCATTTTGACCGTTTCAGTGCTTCCTGTTATATTAAACATCAAACGAAATTATGAAGCCATTAACAAAGTAATATTTTCCATAGAGAGAGAGAGAGAGAGAGAGAGAGAGAGAGTGAAAGTCACGTAAATCAGTTGCGTGTTGGTTCTGAAAACCCTTACCAAATTGTGAGTTATTCTACGAAAAACAATTTCTAAAGTGGGTTTGAATACTATCGGATGTTTTCGCATTTTATTCATTATCAATTAAAGCCACCAAATGCAATATTATTGAGAATTATGATCCACTTCTACCATTCGTACAGATAATAAATCAAGCTGGATTGGACAAGTTTGTAACCCTTATTGATGATTATTAAAAAAAAAAGAATTTAAGTCTGTTATTTTTGCATCGTTATAGAGCTTGATATTATTTACTTTATAATTTTAGTCCTTGAACCTTACCTGATAATAACCATTTATTTATTTTGATGAATAAACTGAATTTATCATGTAACCTACTATTTACAATATGTTCATGACACCACATCTATATATATATATATATATATATATATATATATATATATATATATATATATATATATATATATATATATATATATATATATATATATATATATATATATATATATATATATATATATATATATATATATATATATATATATATATATATATATATATATATATATATATATATATATATATATATATATATATATATATATATATATATATATATATATATATATATATATATGTATATATATATATATGTATACACATGTGTGTGTGTGTGTGTATATGTATATGTGTGTGTGTGTGTGTGTTTGTGTGAGCGTGCTCTCGCTCGTTTTGTGTGAGTGTGTATTGATGTATGAATGTGTTTCTGGCATTGAACTTTTTGAAATAGAGGTAACCTTTGGTTAAATTATTCTCATGCTAAATGATGTCTTACGAACATAATGTAAATTTAAAGATTTAAATGATCAGTTTTATGCACTTCATCAAATTCATAATAAAAACGATCAAAAGGTAAGCGTCAAGAAGCAAAATTATGAAACATGGATATAATACCTTAATTACTATTACCGAAATAGGGAAGAGAAGAATAAGTTTTTCTTTTTTTTTTCTTTTTTTAGTAACAGTCGTTAAAGATAACGAATATTGGTGGTTCAGCTCAATTTATTCTATGCATGATGGTCAAAAATGATAATGTATCTCGTTACCATTGCGATGATAAAACCCTGGAGGAGCGCCATCAAGATTTTTGTGTTAAGCTGAACAGTCGTTTAGCTTGACCGAATATTATCTTTGGTGACTTTTTATTCTTACGGAATGAAACATAGGGATATTTGAGAGTTTTCCTATTCACTCTGAAAATAATTTCCCTTGAACAACTGTCGCTTTCTGAGCTAACAAGCAATTAATTCAAGTGAGACCATCGCTCTCTCTTTCTCTCTCTCTCTCTCTCTCTCTCTCTCTCTCTCTCTCTCTCTCTCTCTCTCTCTCTCTCTCTCTACATGGGTTCTTAATATCATTTGGTCATTAGTACAAGATGAAGAGGGTAGATTTACCCAGTGTTGACGAAATTTCTTCGTCCTAAAAGATCACACCTAATGCCGCAATATTGTCTTCATTAATATTAAGAAAATAAAAAGGAATTATTATCAGTAAAACTCGTCCACAATATATTAAGCGCAAAATGTCATTATTGTCGTTTTACACAAGGTCTCTCTTTACTACAGGCAGTTTTTAGTCTTAGGGACACAGTTGAAGAAGCACTTGATACTAAACTGATGCTGAAAAACATCTTACAGAGATTTTTTCCTAAAGCCCTGCCCTGAAAATCTCTGTGTCTGAAGAAACGGTGAGAAGTGATGATACAGAATTAAGATCCTCAGAGCTTTCACTTTGAACAGAAGTCATAAGTTAGTGTCAACGCATACTCTATGGAATTCAAAGCATTGAGGGACAAACAAAAAAAAAAATGACGGCATAATTAAAACTACACCATTCTTAAGACGGTGATAACAGAGGTCCAAAGAAAGTTAAACTAGAAACTATTAATTACACGAATATAGAATTACACTAATATAGAGCAAACTTGATTTATAAAGGCGATATTACTTTCGATAAGTGGAATGATCCTTGTAAAGAAGAGTTTATATCTGGAAGCCCTTCAAGTTAATCATAACCATTTCCTTATTTAAAATGTAGTGCTTCTAGACATCTGTTGACACTGACCGATGTCATCTGCTTATATTCGTATTGTTAGATCATACAGTATAAGGTAGAAAGGAGAAATTTCCCGTAAGAACGGTTTTTATTAATAATAAAATTACTAAATTAAGACTAAGTGACATTACTACATTTATAAAAAAACATTATGCACAAATTATCGTCATTATAGCCGAAAATAGGCATACCAAATATGAAACCATATTTCTCATTTATGCAAAGAACTGCACATGATTTTCATATTCTACCACTTTCCACTTGCCAATTGTCGTCCCTTCATTTTCTTTTACACCCAGTATGATATAGTATATTATTTAACATGAAAAATACTCTTGTTTTTTTTTTCGCAGGGGCGCTACGGAGGCGGGGGAGGCGGGGGCAGCGTGGGATGTCGGGGGTGACCTGTGGGAAGACTCTCATAATGAACAAGTGGAAATTTGGGAAATTGGAACGCAACCCCCATGAGCAATGTATTCCTCTTTTTCTATGGTTACTAGGAAAAAAATAAGTAGTCTTCTTCGAGTAGGGTATACTGGAGTTTTACATTAAATGAGGAAAATGACTCTATTGTAAGAGTACATTGGTTTAGTGTTATTATGTGTAAAACGCCGTACATTCGTCATTGTACCTACAGGACACATTACTTAACATTGTTCTAAGCTTTGCAAATTTTTCTGAGGTCAACCCTTACGTAAAAATATCTGCCAATATCTCATGGGTAGGACAGTCTAGAATTTCAGCCTGATTATTACAAATGACATCGCGAATATAATATTTGACATCAGTATGCTTTGTTTTAGGATGATCTTTGGGATTATTTGCAATGCAGATAGCGGATTTATCTTCATTAATTACTATTGGTGCAACACCAAAACGAAGATCAGCTAACACGGTTTAACTGCAAAGCTTCTTGAGCAGCACCAGAAAGAGCAACATACTCAGCTTCTGCTGTTGATAAGGCAAGACGTGATTGTTTACTGGTACGCCAAGAAATCAAACCGCTTCCCAAAGAAAAACAATAACATGATGTTGATTTACGGTCATTTCTGTCTCCAGCCCAACCATAATCGGAATAACCAATACATGAACTAGAATTTTGCCCATCATATAGTGTACCTACAGTAGATTACAAGTACCTTTGAGATATCTAAAGATTCGTTTCACAGCTGACGAATGTTTAGTAGTAGGTTTAGAACAGTATTTTGCAACACTACATGCAGCCAAATTTATATCAGGCCTTGTTTTAGTTGATATGTATAGAAGACTACCTACAGCAGATTGATATGTTTCATGATGAAATAAGTCAGTCATCAACTGCCTTTTCAAGAACACAAGTATCCTCCACAGGTGTTGATGCAGGTTTACAATTTTCAAAGCCAAATTTCACACAGATTAACCAATAGAAATTTTACCATCACCATGAGCAACAAACACCAAGAAAATAATGCAATTTACCCAAATCTTTCATCTTGTAATGAGCACTCGATGATTTTATTTCAGCTAAATATTCAGGAGATTTGCATGCAATGATTATATCATCTACATAAATAGCAATGATACATAAAACACCATCTGTAACACAAGTGTAAATGCGGAGATCACTAACAGACTGCTCGAATTCTAGTTGCTTCTGATATCTATCCAACGACGAATTTCAACATTTAGGAGCTTGCTTAAGACGATATATTGATTTATTCAACATACCCACATAGTGTTCTTTTCCTTTTTCTAGTAATACTTCTGGCTGTGTCATGTAGATTTCCTCAGAGAGTTCAGCATTCGAAAATGCTGATGACACATCCATTTGATGACCTGAAGACCATGTTGAGCAGCTAATGTTAACACTGTACGGACAGATTCAAATCTCACTACAGGACTAAAGGTCTCATCATAGCCAATACCTAGCTGTTATGAGAAACCTCGAGTTACTAATCTAACTTTATATGAACACACATTGCCATCTGGTCCAATTTTCTTTCTGAATAGGCTACCCATTTGGATTTGACAGGTTTCCTTTCCTCAGGAGATTCAACCAAGGACCACACATTATTACTGGCAATTGAATCCAGCTCATTTTGCATAGCCTGTTTCCAATACGAAGATTCTGGAGTGGTGAGAGCTTCTTTAACAGTAGATGGTTCATTTTCTCCTACACAAGAGTAGACCCATTCACCAAACCGGTCGCGACCTTTTCTGCTTCTTATAGACCGTCGAACGTCAGACTCCGAGTTCGTAGCTTCCTCTACATCACCATTATGTCCAACTTCGAATTGAACACATTTTTCTGCAGAACTCTTGGTCTCCTTCTCAGCTGATGAAAATGGACTCTCATCAAATATGACATCTCTGCTGTGCACAACCTTCTTTAGATTTAAATCATAGAGACGATAGCCTTTTGTTTCTGAGCCATAACCGAGAAGAATGCACCTCTGATTTGAGATCATGCTTTTCTCGCTCATACTTAGGAATATGAACACGAGAAACACCCAAAAGTTCGAAGATGTTGTACATTAGGCTTGTGACCATTCAAAGCCTCATAGGGGGTCATATCATTCACAGCAGCATTTCTGTTGCGCATGTAAGCTGCAGTTGTCAAAGCCTCAGCCCTAAACATCTTTGGTAACTTTGAATCAGACCACAGGCATCTCACTGTCTTTACCAAAGTTCTATTCATGCGTTCTGTTAATCCATTCTCTTCGGAAGTTTTAGGAATTGTCTTTTCATGACATAGTCCCTCCTTCTCCAGAAAATTTTCAAACTCAGATGAAGTATACCCACCGCCATTACCAGTGCGTAAAATTTTGATTTTCTTATCATACTGCTTTTCAACGAGAGCTTTCCAGTTCGTAAAAGCGCTAAAACCTCACTTTTATTTTTCAATGTAGACACCCAATTATATCTTGATATATCATCAATAAACGTCGCAAAATAAATTCCATCACCTAGAGAGCAAGAATTTAATTTTCCACAAACATCACTGTGAGTTAAATCAAGTATTTTGGTTTCCCTTTTGCCTCCAACACTGGGAAATGGAACACTGTGGCTTTTACCATTACGGCAATTTTCACATATAAAAGTGTCTTTAGTAATTTCACAATCAATAATACCCTTAACTATTTCTTTAGCTACCAATTTCCTCAAATTGTTCATTCCTAAATGACAAAATCTTCTGCGCCATAAAATTTCATCAGAAGAGACATTAGAACAATATGCACCTACTTCAAGATAAGAGTCAAGAAAAAACAAGTTTCCTGTCTCGTTTCCTATGGCTACCAATTCCCTTCTTTTACATGAAACTTCAAGAAAACTTACTGTTTTACCACCTTGAACAGCTTTATAGACTGAGATTAAAT
Source organism: Macrobrachium rosenbergii (assembly GCF_040412425.1). Lineage (NCBI taxonomy): Eukaryota > Metazoa > Arthropoda > Malacostraca > Decapoda > Palaemonidae > Macrobrachium > Macrobrachium rosenbergii. Next base: position 567,207 of record NC_089783.1, on the reverse strand, counting down.
TGTGAGCTGATTCAGGTAAAAACAATACTTTCTCCAAAACACAAGTTTTTATTTTATTATCTAGAAGCTTAACTTTCAATCTAACACCACCTTCACCAACTGCAGACAAAAGTCTACCATCACCCACTTCAACATTCAACGAATTAGAAAATTTTACAGAATTAGAAAAATACTTCTTACTATTACACATAAGCTGAGTGGCATCTGAATCTATAATCCAATCAACAGTTGTAGATAAAGCACTGGCAAATAAAGTTACATCATCATCGCTACAACTAGGTTTAGTGACATTTGCCTGTCTCGAACTGTCTTTTTCTTCCTTACATTTGGCAATATATTTAAGACAGTTCTTCTTGATGTGACCACTTCTGCCACACTCAAAGCATTTTGCCACCCTTTTGAAATTCTGTTTAGTCACCAATGACTCTTCTTCATTTAACCTTATACCATTCCGACTAGCACTAGTCAGTTTTCTTCCTCATGAAAAAAGTCGCTCTGTAACACTCCCAGGATGGTACTTTGTCCATTACCTCTAAGGCTGTCACTAGAGCAGCAAACTGATCAGGAAGTGATGCCAACAGATTAAGCACCTTATCTTTATCTGCAATGGGGTCTCCAGTAACTGCTATATTTATGCATACCAGCTTCCTTAGTGCTGGTGCTGTTTCTAGTTAGTGTACTTTGCATTATGCACACAAAATAATTACATTTTAATTAATGTGCTACTGCTAGTGTTACCACGTATGGCCAGAAAATGTTATTTGCAATTTGCAAGCGGTGCTTAATGTCTGAGATCCATGTGACAATGACGCAGAGAAAAGAAAAGCTGAATATTGCTAATGTCAAAAAAAAAAAAAAAGGAATCAAAAGACATCATAGATGCAAGACTCTAACTGAGCTTATGAAACAAGGGATGTTGCTGTGAAGCTGTTTCATTGTGGATCCTTTATATTTTGTTCCTCAGTATCATTATTTATGTTGGGATTTTAATTATTTCTTTATATTTATTGAGACTGTTCCCTATCTAGCGCTTTGTATTCCCGAGTTTTATTTTTTCAACCTTCTTAAGCGTGTATAATGGATGCGAGCAAAAGATACATCACTTATGAGATGATATATCGTTTATCTGAATGCTACTATATTTGCAAAAACTGTAATCCATTTGAAAATAAGGTGCAGAGTTTTCCATATTTAAGTAAAACAAAATTGTTTTAGAAACAATACAGTGAGAGGAATGAAACATATATATATATATATATATATATATATATATATATATATATATATATATATATATATATATATATATATATATATATATATATATATATATATATATATATATATATATATATATATATATATATATATATATATATATATATATATATATATATATATATATATATATATATATATATATATATATATATATATATATATATATATATATATATATATATATATATATATATATATATATATATATATATATATATATATATATATATATATATATATATATATATATATATATATATATATATATATATATATATATATATATATATATATATATATATATATATATATATATATATATATATATATATATATATATATATATATATATATATATATATATATATACTGTATACATATATTACACTTTTTCTTTGACCCACTGCTAACAATCTTAAAAATGGATATTCCATTTTGCTTAAAACATTATATTTTTTCTAAAATTTTGGGAGGTTTTGAACCCATTTCGGGAGACGGGAGAATATACAGTTGGGTAGTTTCTCTCATTGAAAGGAACGAAATCTCTGACCTTAATAGGCTCCATCTCGGCCCACTTTAGGTTTTCTGTAGCCCTGCTCTTAAATACGCTAGCCTAACCAGGCTACAGAAACACCGACGATTCTTTGCGTTGTTTCAAGTCTTCATTCTACACTAACAGTACTTATCACAATTCCCTTGTGCCTGGGCCCATAACCAATATGGTGTATTTTCATAACGGAGCCAGGTTATGCATAAGGAAACACTCAGGTTCGGAAAAACCTTTATTGAGTGAATGAAATATATAGCAGAGCAAACGTAGGAGAAGAACAGAGGACAGCAGCCCGCCAAACATTCTAGAACTGAAGCGTAAATGAAAGTTCGGTAGGTATTTCTCCACAGAAAAATAAATCTCATAACTTGTTACAGACATCAAACAAACTAACATACTGTATCAGTGAGAATCCAGAAATATCCTGCTTTGTTTTCTTACATCAAACAATAACAAAACCAAACTCAAGGGCACGTAGATACCTTTCAGTATAAAACTTCAGAAATTCGTGAGAAACACATTCAGGGTGGACTTAACTAAACATTATCAACAAGTTCTTACTAATAAAATCTATTGGTAACTTTTTATACAGAGTCAGCGGAAAGAAACCTCAGAGTAGCGAAATACCTTTATCATCTTGTCACGCAACAGAGATGAGTAACACTCCGAAGTAACAAAATACCATCGTCGTTTTATTGTACAAAAACAAACAAATGACCATCATGTTTTCCGCCTTGTACCATAAACGTCAGTGAATGATTGATTACTGCAGGTACTGACGCACTGTCAGCGTCCTATCTACCACGCAAACGTGAATGAATGACATTTCAAAGTAACGGGATACCTGTAACGTCCTGTCATTCAAAGAGTTTTGAAACTGCCACTGGCATTATGCACACACCATTTCTGCCTGTGAACTTTACTGACGATCTTTCAAACCTGACCTCCACGCTTCGTCACCTTTCCGTGTAAACTTTTACACCTGAACGGAGCGACAAGAACTTCCACACCTGGGGGAGCAAGCATTTAGTCAGTTAACAGTGGTGTTTGTTTATATGTTAATGTCAATATCATAAATTGATAATCAAGGGTAATTGCCTGCACAAATGATGAAATACTAGCCCACCCTCCATAATTAGGCTAAAGTACCAATAAATGTAATTAATTTGCTAGACTTTGTCATATTTACCAGATATTCTGGTGTTTGTTCTACATGCCGGTAATAATGTATAACAACAAATATATCGCATTTGTCTTAGCATAACAAAAACATGGAAACAGCACCAAAAAGAGAATTAAGTGACGAAACTGCCCCCCAAACAAGGGAAGAAATTTCAAAGATAAAATCATAGGAACGATACGACAAGAGGAAAGTGAAGAAAATACTGCGCCAATGTGCATTTACCTTTGAGGAGACAGAAGCTGATTAAAGGTATACACTCTGGGACATATCCTGAGGACCGCGGTTTGCATTGAGTTACATATCCAGGAGAGGCCCTTGACCTGAAATCGGATTAGCTTCCCAGATTATTAGGCACTGCGTCCCTCCGTTTGTGTAATTTCCGAGTACATTAAACAAACATGTTTTATTTAGCGATTTGGTTTGCAAATAAGTGCTGTAGTCTATCCATGCAATTCTGAATACTTGCCCTTGTGTGGGTCTGCATAAATGAACTTCTTGTTTGTATGTCTTCTTCTTCTTTGATGAAGAACAAAGACTTACCATGCTACGTTGATAAAGCTAAATTCAGATAAAAGGAAAAATTACACATACACAAGAACACTTGCGCGCACACACATATATGTGTGTGTGTTTGTATTTCTGTTATTGGCGCCTACCCAGGTTATAGTACACTTATGCACATAGGCTAGTTCCCGCTGCATAATAACACATAGAAACTCAAATACACTCCCCAAAACCCCGCCAAATTTTACCCCAGGTAGTGTGAAGGTACCAGCAGGAATATCATTATTTTGTCACATAAACCGAGTTGGAAAAATTGACATATGCCAAACCTTAGTTCCACTAGAAGTTGGAGGTACTTGTACACTACATTACCAGGCTATCAGTAATAAATTTTTCACAGTTCATCCAGCATATTGTGGAAATAATAGGATAACAACAGATAATTACAGAAATCATATGCCAAGTGCCTTAAAAGAAGAGTGAAGTTGCCTACCAACTGCAGTACCAATGAGTAATGCGAATCTTCTCTTCTGAAGACGAACTGTCCAACTTGGAAACAGGGACAAGAGGTTCAAATCATGTACAGAGTACTTTGTAACTTTCTGACTCCATTGACGTTTGCCAATATTTCCCTAATGTATTGCGCAGTTTTCTTCCGGCTAAATTGATTACAAGATCATGACTATTTTTATGTGGTTTCCGCCGTCCTGTTCAATTAATTTATTTGTTATAGGAGCATGAGCATCCTTCATCCTTTGATTTTGTTTATTCTCTAAAAAGAAAAGAGAACAAATAAGCTGCTGTTATGAACCCCCTCCAAGACTGTCGGGCCCCGGGAAAGTTGTCACCCCCACCCCCATGCTTGGACCCTGATCACTATCTAGGAAAGATCCCTGAAAATTAGAGGAGGAATAGAAGAATATGACAGGTGTAAAATCAGCTAAAGTTTTTATCTCGTGGCTCCTTTAATGTAAACATTCGTTTATTAATTACCATTCAATGTTTCATTAGTCCATTTGAGCTTCAAATTTTTGGTTAAGTTTTATTTTGTTGTGCTCCCCCCCCCCCAAAAAAAAAGGTTGTTATTTGTTAATTGGTACTCCGCCCATGAAAAGTTCTCTTTATTTTCATGTATGAGTGTTTGCTGGTTTGGTCTTCTGCCTCCTGCCACATTGGACTGTTTAAGAAGCGATTTACATAGTTTCATCTGGATTCACTGGGGATTGCGTTCGGCTCTCCTGCAGAGAAGATCTCGTCTTTTTTCACGGCTTGTTGCTCTGCTATATTTGGATGGACTTCTTGTTTCAAGCGGGCTTGTCTGATGCTGATGCATCAGTGTCACTGAATGCACACACTTGACCCCCTTTTTGCCTGCGATTGTGCTCTCAGGTGTACTGAGACCATCGACATCGCCCACATCCTGAGCTCTCATTTATTGTCATGGTGACGCCTCCAGAATCTTCCTGCGAACGGCCGTTGACTCGAGATCTTCTGAGGGCCGTTAGGAGGCCTTTTGGTCACGAAGAAGAGTAAGCATCTGATTCTGGGCTGTCTTTGTATCCCAAATAGGCTCATTCCCTTATGGTTGTGCATTAGCGTACTAGGACGACCAATACGCTGAAGTGCCACCAAAACCATCACTCATTTGGTAAACAACTTCAGTGAGGAGATTATTGCATTGTTTCTGTCCAGTATGGGGGACAACATATCTATTGTAAAGACTAGCGCCAAAATAAGCTAATAAAACACCCTCCTTTCTGCTTTTGCTTGGCCGATAGATAGGCTTCTGTCTATTTGAACCTGTATAGGGGAGTGAAATCTGGATCAGGGTAGTTATCCAGACATTCCAGGGGATATTAAGATGCACTCAGAAGATAATCTTAGCCTAGGGAAGTAACTGGCTGGCGCCCTTTCTTTGGTACAGGAGCCACGACCTGGGGTCAGTCCATCGCCCCCCCATGCCTGAGCAGAAGTAATAAAAGGCCATGACGCCCTACGATTGCTCTCACACACAGTTTGGACCTGAATGTAGGCGGTCACAAGTTAAGACGTCTCCCAACCCCCCTTCTTCGCTGCCACGTGGACCGCTTCCCCTTGCTTTGTAACCCAACCACGTGGCCAGTATCCTTCGGAAGTGGTGAAGTGCAATCCCAGAGCGAGTGGAACTTCAACTGCAGCCCTTTATCATCACAAGGGCGCCCCTCCATCACTCCACCGATCTACAACCCACGAGTACATCTTTGGTGGGAGGCCTTTGTCTACACAAACACGTGGACTCCTTGCTGACGCCTTTGGGAAGGACTGGAACGAAGCCCCGGTGTCAACATCAGCGCTAGACACTCCTGTGGGACAGTAAAGTACCCTGAAAGAGTTGCTTAGTCACGTTACTTTCTCCCTTGTGCATTCATTAGACTTCTGGGCCCGTATCTTGGAGGTCCCCTAAATTTCTTGGTTCAATCCCGGCCCATGTGTTCACTGCCCCCTCTTACTCAAGTCACTAGTCAAGCCTCGAGGTTGTCCCTGGCGCCCTCAGTGCACCCTCAAGTAGAAAGTATTCCCCAATTCCAGCCTTAGATCGTAACCTGTGTCCCATATCGTTTCAGAAAGACGATCGTAGCAGAAATCTCCTTGGTCCACGTTCCTGGCATTCACAAGCTTTTCCTTCCCCCCCTTGGGAGGACTTTCAACCGCAGCAGCAATTTAACTTTTATTTAATTCATTTTCCGTTGATCTTGTCTGTTATGTAAGTATACCTATTTTTGTACCCACGTGTTTCACACATCTTCCCTTTGAGAAAGAGCCGTAAGCTCCTGTATAACTCCTTTTGTTTTCTGTTTTATATGCTCCTGGTTATCTTACAAGGTCATTGTAAAGTAATGAATTTCGAGACTTAAAATCTACCTGCACCATGAAACATAAAACTATGTAATGGTACATTACTGTGAATATTGTGTTGCGTTAGGCTAAGGATTTCCCTCTTTCTTGCATCTCCCACTTATTACTGACTTAGTGCGGAAGCTGTTTTTTTTTTCTTCTCTTCAGCACTTTCCCTCTAACTATCGTTTGCGTGAAGGTTAACTGTGAGTTTGAATTCGGAGACGTGTGCAAATGATTTATTGTAATAAATCTGGGCATTTATGTTCAAGTTTTCAATTACCCCCTCAATAAAGTATATTTTATCATCTGTATTGCTGGTAAATCTTACTCTTTAGCTTACAAGCTATCATAGAAAGGGCAATTTTTTGGAAGGCCCAGAAAGTGCCTGGAAATGTTATTCAAACTTTAAAGTGTAAAACGAGCTTTTTGATAAATCGTCTTATCAGGACAACAGAGTTCCTAACACAGGGCTACCTCAAAAATAAACGTATGGGTGGCGCTGAATGGGAAACTCATAGTTATCACTCGAATGGGAAACTCATAGTTATCATGAGTGGCCCGTATGAGCCAAGGCAAATAGTAACGACAACAGAAGAAGAAGAAGAAGAAGAAGAAGAAGAAGAAGAAGAATCACCCAAGAAACAAATATGGAGGGAACTGACATGGATGTCATTGATGTGAGGGACATCTCTAGAGTGGAGTGCACAAACCACAAAGGCAAACAAAATTAAATAGGGGAAATGGAAGGCACCTGGAATGTATGATTTACACAGTTTTACCAGATGATCTGATTATTTGTTCTTTACTCATGCGAAAGGATGCCGAAGGAACTTTGCTTCTGAAGGAGAAAAACTGCATAATGCTCAGTATCCACATCTGAAAACAAGGTCGTTCTGAGACCAGCCCCTCCACCATACCTGATCCCTGATCAATCACCTCAATGCCCTTCAGTCAATAAATCCACGGGAACAGCACAACATTTTTAAGCTCAATCATCATCATCATCATTCATGTGTTTTGGGCTAATGATTCCAGGTCCCTATCACCCACAAAAAACAATCATGCGTTGCTAGTTATAATGCTCACCTTCTGGCAAAAGTCTCGTGAAAATCTGCAGACAATTTGTCACGAATTTTTCCCCACGACTGGGAGGGGTCTAAGTCCCAGATGGTATGGGACTGGGATGATCAGGCCTGAAGGAACTACCAGCAAACTCAGAAGCGAAGGTCCATCAAGATCAGGCAGGGTTTTACATTTTTATTTAAAAATAGACTACTTAAAATTCAACATGCATGAAACTTAAAGCACATCCTTAAGGACCAGGCGGTCGGGTACTAGACACAATGCTGAAGGCTATACAAAACCCTTAAAACTAATAAAAAATGCTTCTAAAAGCTACAATTTTGCACAAAACTTATTTCCAAACAATCACGTTACACTTTAACCAAATATTAACTGCATCAAGCGTCGTTTGGCAAAAATGTGAAAGGATCAAACTAGCATACCAAATGAACTGGCTCTTGTTTAAGTGATGACTTGGAGAGTGCTCAGCTTACCTCAATGAAATGCCCCGAGAAAGCCGCTTATTGCCCCTCTACATGTCTCGTTGTCACCTCGGTTCCCTTTCAAAATTTCTACATAGGTTATTTTACTAAAGAAGGTACTTGAATTATTTAAAAAAAGAGCCTCTCCAATATGCCTGATACAGACAACACAGGCAATTTGCCGGACACAAATAATAATCAGACACAGGGGAGAGCGGTGATGATTTGGACAGTTGGATGGTCCGGACAGTACATTTCCTGGAAAATATAAGGGGCCCTCAGCTCCGAGAAATCACATGAAATCGCGAGAATTTGTTTACCACTGACACACAGACTTTGGTTGCGAGGGTCGTGTACTTTAGTATTGAGGGTAATTTTTGTGGTTTTTCTCATTTCCTATGTAATTTTTTGCATTTGAATCATAAGCTTTGGTGTAGTGAATATAATAAGGAAGCTGATTATGAGTTTTGGATGTGAATTTGTACTGTATGACGAAGATGTTGTAGCTATTGCCCGCCTGTAATCTGAAAGGATTTGGAGTTGAGGGTGTAATCGAATGGTTATGATATGTGGGGGATGATTCGGACATCCGAGGGTTGCGATGATTCGGACGTGTCCGAATCATCCCTCCTAGCAAACCTTTACTAACTATGAATTCCAACAAAGAAACAAAAGATTTTCACTAACATTATTTAAGTTATATTTTGTGTATATGCCCCTCATTACCTTTACCTTATAAAGCAATTCATAAACCCATCATAGAACCCCGTAATTACACATTAAAATAGCTTATCTTATGTTTCAGATTGATTATAGTTCCTTAAGGCCTATCATGGGACGAAAGTATAAGAAGAAAACCAATAGGGAAAGGGATGCTACTGCTATAGAAAATGCACTTCAGGAGTTTAGAGAAAAGGGTGGTTCAGTTAGAACAATTGCTCTTAAGTTTGGAATCCCACGGAGCACATTTCATGATTATGTGAAGAGAGATAGAGACAGGGTTGACCAGGAGAGCTTTCAGTTACCTTCTTACTCAGTTAGGCAAGTCTTAAGTGGCCACATGGAAAGAGAATTAGCTGATTATCTGAAACAGTGCTCTGCTATTTTTCACGGACTAACAACTAAAATAACAAGGAAGCTGGCATATGAGTATGCAATTGCAAACAAAACACCAGTGCCAGAATCATGGGATAGGGAAAAATCTGCTGGAAAAGATTGGCTAACTGGTTTTCTGGAAAGGCAGAAGGATCTCTCTTTAAGAAGTCCAGAGGCAACAAGCCTAGCTCGGATGACAAGTTTTAATAAAACAAACCTTGCTGTTTTCCAGACTAAACTAGAAGAGATTTTACTGCGCTATCAGTTTTCTGAAGCCTGCATATACAACCTGGATGAAACTGGGTGCACAACTGTTCAGAAACTACCTAAAATAATTGCACAGAAGGGTGTCCATCAAGTTGGGCAGGTAACTTCACGTGAGCGTGGTGAGCTAGTGACCATGGTCGGAATTGTATGTGCCAACGCGAGTGCCATACCACCTTGCTTCATATTTCCAAGAGTGAGGTTTGATGAAGCTCTCATGATGTACGGAGCTGCACCATCATGCAAAGGACTCGTTCATCCTAGTGGATGGATGACAAGCAAGAATTTTCTTCAGGTTTTGCAGCATTTTGCCCTTAATTCTAGGCGTAGTTCAGATCACAAGGTTCTCCTCATAATGGATAACCATGAGTCACATCTCTCTTTAGAGTCCATTAACTATGCTAGGGAACATGGGATTGTAATTCTAACCTTGCCCCCACATACATCAAATAAGCTCCAACCTCTTGACAGAGCCATCTTTGGTCCATTTAAAACTTATCACAATCAAGGTGTCAATGCATGGATGCTTGAGAATCTGGGACGTCCCATAACAATAAATGATTTGACTCCAATTATGAGCACTGCTTGGGACAGAGCAGCAACACCTGTGAATATCAAATCAGGATTCCGTTCCACTGGCATTCACCCATACGACACTAATGCTTTTCAAGAAAGTGACTTTGCTGGGGCTTTTGTGACTGATAGGCCAACGCCAACTACACCACCTAAAAGCACAACAACCTCACACGAAGTAACACCACAGCCACACCCTACACCATCATCACAGCAGTTTTCTCCTGAGAATATTAGACCATTCCCAAAAGCTGGAGAGAGGAAGGGGACAGCTAAAGGCAAAAAGTGGGGAAGATGCATGATTGCAACGGACACTCCAGAAAAGCTTGAACTTGAACAGAAAGAACTGAAGAAAAAGCCGAAAAACACAGCCAAGAAGGAAATAAAGTTTGGAAATGATACCTCAAGAATATCAAAAGGCAAGAAAAATACAAAAAAGTTAGATACAGAGGGCCAAACCAGTGATGAAGACCTTCATCACCTTGAAGATCTCTTGGCAGCCGATCTTAACAATAATTCTTCTCACATCTCGGAGGAGGAAACAGAAGACACAGAAGTGGGTTTTACTGATAAAGTCCCAGAGGAGGGAGATTTTGTTCTTGTTGGGATAGGTCCAGTAAAAGGTAACAAAGTCTATTATGTAGGTAAATTAATCAGCAATTTAGACGAGGATGATGAATTTCAGGTTTCTTATTTAAGAAAATCACGAAAATCACAGAAATTTGCTGATAATAGCTTTAAATTTCCAGAAATTGAGGATGAAGCAACTATTGGTAAAGAGGCAGTAATTGGAGTGCTTCCAACCCCAGTTCAGCAGAGTATTACAAGAAAGCAGGGGTATTTCAAATTTTGTTTTTCTTTTGCAGGATACAATATTCGTTAGGCCAACTTTAACATTTAGGTACAACAAATTTCAAGTATTTGAGTTACGATTTATGTTTGGTTTTTACTCGTGGAGAGAATAATTTCAAGTAAATTTTGGTCATTTAAGAATTTGGTGGCAAGGATATTTCAAGTTTAGTTTTTGTTTTGAAGGTTACAATATTCTTTAAGACTACTTAAACATTTATTCTCAGCAAACATCGTAGATTTTCTGTCTGCCATTCACTAAGGGAGAGAATAATCCTTTAAGTTGATTATGATTATTTCAATAAAACACGTAGTATGGTATTTCTGTTTCATTTATCATCTAACTTGAGGGAAAATGTCAATTATAATAATTGTCCGAATCATCCCATGCTCTTGTCCGAATCATCACCATGGGTAGGGATGATTCGGACGTTTTGGAAACTTGTACTTGAAGATAAATAGCTTCAAGTATAGTAAAGTATACGACTTTCCACATTCACTCGTAAATGTAGAATGATGAGGCTACACATTGACATGCCAAGGATATCACTGCTCCTTAAACTCTGATTTCTAGAGAGAAATAAAAAGAAAATGTCCGAACCATCACCACTCTCCCCTATTTACAGAAAAGCAAGAACCACGAACTCTGCCACCTGCTTACCACCCCCTTCGCTTATCCTGAACGTTGTGAAGGATTGTCGAGGAAAAACGGATCCAATTTTTTCACGACACAATTTATCAGAATATTTTATGACAGACGAATTGACAAACTGGGTGACAACGTTATCCCGTTCATAGATCGTCCATCCTAATTTCAGGTATTCAGCCTTTTCTTCCGACTCCAGACGCTTCATGGAAAATACATGCAGTTAGATATACCGATCGGAAAAAGCTAACTAGCAACTCGACCGATAATCCTTCATTGCCTTAAGACGGAACCAGGTTCCAGACGTCAGTGACAGTGAGCGGCCGACGGCGCTGAACTCAACAGGTAACGCTTCCGTCTTGCCGCTGCTCCCACACCTCTTCAGCTTGTCATATCTTGGCACTAGTTCGTGTTTTCTTAAGCCGTTTTTGCTTTGTCACTTGTGAATTTTACTGCTAGATTGCTTGGTTTAAAACGCCATACAACCAATTTACGAGTTGAAAGAAAAAGATATCGCACTTGGTTACTTGCAGTCATCCTATTTATTACTCGGTTACTCTGTTCTTATCAACAAACGGTTTGTCTGCTCTTGGAAAAAAAGATTGGCAAACGATTTACGATGAACGATAGGCGAATTTCGTGGAGTTTATTTATGTCACGGCATTGCATAATTTCTTAAATATGCAGTATATGATGGATTCTACAGTTGTTCATGTTCGACACCACAAAAAATATTTGTCGCTGGGGTTTGTGTTGTCAGCAACATAGGCTACTTAATTCAGGCAAAAAAAAAAAAAAAAAAACACGTAGATTGAACTTTATATTCGTCTGCTGTCTTTTTTCGTTTCATCTGCTGAAAGAAGCTACGGGACACGGTATTTATTTGATTCCGACCATTCATATGAGCATCACTTCATTCTTAAACAATTTCCCCTCCTTGACTGCCTGATCCACCACCCGGCCTCTCTCTCTCTCTCTCTCTCTCTCTCTCTCTCTCTCTCTCTCTCTCTCTCTCTCTCTCTCTCTCTCTCTCGTGTTAACGTTCTCTTTGAGCTATATAGTATTCGTCCTTCAAGAACGCTTTTGAAAGTAACTTCTGCGGTTTAGCTATGGATGAAAACGACCGTAAGATGGTAACGCGTCATTTCTTAAGTGTTTTTTTCTTTAGCTTATATCTTTCCTTTATATATATATATATATATATATATATATATATATATATGTGTGTGTGTGTGTATGTGTATATATATATATATATATATATATATATATATATATATATATATATATATATATATATATATATATATATATATATATATATATATATATATATATATAGTTCCTCGTTGGACTGGTCGGTACCGTTCTTGGCTAGCACTCTGCAGGGCCCGAGTTCGAATCTCCGGCCGGCCAATGAAGAACTAGAGGAATTTATTTCTGGTGATAGAAATTCATTTCTCGATATAATGTGGTTCGGATTCCACAATAAGCTGTAGGTCCCATTGCTAGGTAACCAATTGGTTCTTAGCTGTAAATCAGCTCAGTGGTCTGGTTAAACTAAGGTATACTTAACTTTTTTCTATATATATATATATATATATATATATATATATATATATATATATATATATATATATATATATATATATATATATATACTATATGTATACATACACTACACACACACACACACACACACATATATACATATTATATATATATATATATATATATATATATATATATATATATATATATATATATATATATATATATATATATATATATATATATATATATATATATATATATATATATATATATATATATATATATATATATATATATATATATATATATATATATATATATATTTATTTATATCAAGGAAAGATACAAGAAACATACACTTAAACACGTAAGTAATGACACGTCCTTATCTTACGGCCGTTTCCAGCGTGTTAACTGGATAAGCCAAAAGAATGTATTAATCTCTCGTTAGTTTACCTGCCAAATGAAAAAATAAACATGGCAGAGAGTCTTGCATGGTTTGAAAAGAGATAAATATTTTTTTATCTTTCCCAATCAAAAACTAAATACTCATTATACATTCATACCTTAATTTTTTAATTAAGACTGAATTAACTGTGAAGAAAACCTCCATGGCACAATAGCTTCATAAATATACAAGAGATTCGCCAATTACACACACACACACATATATATATTATAATATACATATAACGTATAAATGATATTTTGTATTTGCTTTATTTTTCAAAATTGGAAAAGACACAAATAACTTATTTTCCTTTCTCAGTATGTGGTAAAAGTTTCTGTTATCCATTTTGATTTTGGTGTTTGATTTGGTTTGGATATAAACTTATTCCAACCTACCTTCAAAAGGTCAACCTAGCCCAGTCGAACATGATCGAGCCAGACCTACTGCAGTCTGCAGCCAGCACGAATTCCACGTAACCAAACCTAAACCACCCAACCTGACCTATCCTTGCCTCTGCGAACACTGTGTAAACTAACCTAACATGCTCCAACTCAGCCTCACCTGCGCTGAATATAACAGCGGCCTAATGCCGACTTTTTTTCTGTCTGTTTCCTTTCAGGGCCGATGTGTCTGCGCTTCAGAAGAGATGAAGATTCGGGTCTTGCTGCAGGGCTTATTCGTCATCTTTGCCACAATTAAGTATCTTAATTGGTATCTTTCTCACCTATGATTTTTATATATACAGTGCAGATGGTGTTTTTGTCTGATTTTCGATGTGAAACAAGGAGCCGCGTTGTGCAATAAACAAAGAGTCTTTGTTCCCTTAACTAACTGATGAATACAGTAATGGATACGGATAATGTTATGCACAAGACTATAGATGACATTTTCTAACTGCCTTCAGGGCGTCATTTTGGGGGGGACTGAGGGGGGCAGCTGCCCCCAAGACTCAAGTTCCCCCCCCCAGCCTCAACTTGCCCCCCTCACACCCCCAAGCCCCAAGAAGTAACAGCAGTGGGTTTTCCATTATTCCTATTGAAATTCAAATGTGTCACCACATTAAGTTATATCTATCTTTCTATCTGTTTATCTACCTATCTATCTATCTATCTAATTGTCTGTCTGTCTGTCTATCTATCTTTCTATATTTCTCTATCACACACAATGTTTGTTCGTCTTCCTATTTTGCTGAAATACCTTGCTCATGTGGCTTCAAAAAGCACATAAAGTAGATCATAATCTAAAAACCTCCAGCTGGTCAGGCTTGCTTCTCTCGCCAAACCATCTTTGCCCCCCCCCCCCAACAAAAATCTGAAATGACGCCCCTGACTGCCTTTAGTTTTCAATATTTGGAAAAAAGGTCCTAAATATTGCACAAAAAACATTTTTTTCATAATCAAGCAAGAAACAAGAACATTAAATTTCAACAAAAATCTTTGCTCTCAAGAGCAGACATCATAGCAGTGAGAAATCATGCGGTCCCATGAAGTGATCCACAGACTTTCAGGGAGTCGAGGGAATGGCCTGGCAAAAGAAATATGTAAGGAATATGAAAGACTCCGGGAAACAGACATCTATAAGTATCATACATTATAACTTTATTCTTTAGAAATATTACCTCAGATTTTGAAAAACTAAATGTCTGACCGAGGTAACTGAAGAAATATTTTTTCACTGGGTGTCCCTTTACCAAGATTTTTTTCTGTCTTCTTCGCTATACTATTCGAAAACAAAAGCTGGGAGAGAATTCCTAAGTGTTATTGTTAAACTCTAACCATTGTTTTTCAACAGCTTTTCCTTTTCGAATTTGATTCGATCTTTTGCACATCAGTACTTCACATATAGCCTACCTCACCTTGTCTCCTTTGTGTATTAAGGTCCTTTCTTTAATAAAGTTCTACTAATTGCATGTCCAGAATTTTATCCTAATCGTCTCGTCCGAATTACAAAATATGTGAATTACACTCAAATTTGTTTTAAAAACGTGCTAATTGTTTTAGGAAGGGGCTGGAGCACATGCAGACAGATGCAGCCTCTGCATATTAGGTAGCCTTGCTCACGGTCAGCGTTAGCCTACTCGTGGGGGCACCCCCCCCCCTGTCTTTTTTCAGATTCCTTTTTCCGTGAGCGCTCATTATAGTAACCTATTTCAAAACTATATTCAATCATTTTAGGAGGGGAATGTTGCACATTCGGTCCTTGCAAATTGGCCTTGGCTACTGACCAGGAGTTCACATGGGGATCTCCAGGTGTGTCATTCCAAGGAAATATTTCACGAGCAGGGAACAGCCGTCGGGAAAGACGTTTTGCAAATGCCGTTGATTGGTAAGTAAGTCGTTCTAGGTTTGTTTCCCATTTTCATTTTAGCAGCACTCCCATCGAACCTTACTTGCTCCATCCTCCGTAGGGGGCTAGTGACGTCAGTGCACTTCATGCGGTGCACTGTAGCTGCAACCCCTTTCATTCCTTTTACTGTGCCTCCCTTGACATTTGCTTTCTTCTGTCTTACTTTCCTTTCCATCGTCTCTTAACACTTGTTTTATAATGCAACTGCTTTGAGGTATTCCTCCTGTTACACCTTTCAAACCTTTCTACTCTCAATTTTCCTTTCAGCACTGAATGACCTCATAGGCCTCAGCGCTTGGTCTTTGGCCAAAATTCTGTTATTCCATTCCATTCCACTTGGTCCAACAAGCAGGTCACGATTGTTACTTGTTTCTCTATAGATAGTCAGCGTTTTTCTGTTGTTAAACATTGCTGGATTAGCGAATGGTGTAGTCAGTGGGGTATGAGGCTGAGCTCCAGCAAACGCAAAAACACTGTTGATTAGTAGATCTGGTACTGGTTTCCTACCCCATCCTCCCCTTCAAGAGGATGGACTCGGTTGAATGAGTCTGAAGCTTTAACTATTCTAGGTGCAACTTTTGACTTACACCTTACTTTTGAGAAACATCTAGTGAAAGTATTTATAAATTTATAACAATGATAAAATCAAAGCAACCTGTTTTAAGTAATTTGTCCTTCGTTTACTAGAATAATTTTCTATCTTTTAGACAGAGTGGTTCGTGGTGGGAGTGGTTTAGCTGGCATTCCATCAGTGGGGCCAAGATATTTTTTTATGGGGCCAAGGAAAATTAAAAAAAAAATAATGTACCAATTCTGTAATTAGTAAAATATTCTATTCTCGAATCTATATATCCATGTGAATAAATGAAAATAATAGTATTAGTAATTAGTAAACATGTATTTGAAATTACAGAGCTCAATTTTAATTTAATTTTCAACTCTTACCATATGCGAATGTGTCAGATACTGTAATGTAAATTTCTGCACAACCTTATATTCAACACTAGCCTAGTTTCTATTATAAAGTTTTAATTTTCAGCTATAGTATAGTAATATCCTTGTCATGTAAATATATTAAAATAGTGCACATCATCAATAACACAAAAGAATTATGACCCTCCAAAATCTCTTCAAAATTTCAACCTATGCCATTCCCTCTTCTTCATCTCCCCTCCCTGGAAATTAACTCTGAGCAGCAGTAGCAAATTGCATTGCGCTTATTCGAAACTGTAACTATAGTTTCAGTCACTTCATACATAAGTTCATAACATTAGGTTGGATCAAAATATCATGAACAAGCAAGTCATTTGTGTTAAAAACCTATAACTATAATTCTGCTTTTGACCATCAAAAGGTTAAAGTATAGCTACAAAGGGAATTTCAACTGGGCGGGCCGCCCCTGGCCCCACAATACCGACGCCACTGCCTGGTAGCAGGTTTCTGTTTCCTGACAATAGCAGGTATGACTTGGGTCATCAATGGATGGTCTCTTGTTTGTCAGTTTTCATAAGTTGTATTTTACCAGACACCGTTCACATTAACAACTGATTCCTGATCCTCTTTGCCTGCCGACAGCGACCAGATATGTTGAACGACAGCACCAATATGCGGTAAATGTGCCTCGCTGTCGAACTTCTCAGCTCCAGAGGTCTTTATTCCTCACACCATTGGACTGTGGAACAGTCTCCCAAAGGAAGCTTTGAAACTGGAACTACAAAAGTTCAAGCGAAGATGCAGCGCATTACTACCATAGAAATATCTCACCTTGTATTTTACCAGTTTATTCATATTTTTATGTATTTATTCAGTGTGTTGTTAATTTCTTTTTTTCGTCTCTAATAAATTATCTCTGCTTCTGTAATTCCTATTATCTTCTGTAACTTCTTTCAACTGAACACCATATTCTTTGGAAGCTTGAATTTCAAATCAGTGGCCTCTGTAGGCTTTTTCCATATGAACAGATGTTTATCTTCTGAATAATAATAATAATAATAATAATAATAATAATAATAATAATAATAATAATAATAATAATAATAATAATAATAATAATAATGCCATTATCTATCTTTGTATATGTCTCTTCCTCAGTCTCCCCAGCTTTTTATCAGCCCATTTCGTTAGCAAGTCAAACTTGTCCAGACCAGACTTATCTCTCTCTCTCTCTCTCTCTCTCTCTCTCTCTCTCTCTCTCTCTCTCTCTCTCTCTCTCTCTCTCTCTCTCTCCCCTAAACGACACTTAAAAGTGATAAGCTCCAATGAATGACATAACTTTCCCTGATTCTCCCCAAGGGCTGAGCATTTCGAGGAGGAAAGAAACTGGGAGGCATTGCTTCTCATTGAATCTTTGCTGCAGAGAACTTCTCGGAGACAATTTGTCATCGTTCATGACAGGTCTTTTCCAGGTAGGATGAGATGCTTTTGTTGTTGTTGCTATTGTTTTTATTATAACAGTCGACCCCCGGTGCTCGCGGGTGAAGTGCACAACCCCCTCCCACGAATAGCTAAAATCTGCAATACTTAAAACCCCTCTGAAAATGCTTAGAACTGCCTATTTTGATAGTTCAAGCACAAAAAAAAACTCTAAAAATGCTTATACCAGAGTATTTTAATAATTTTATCACAAAAAGTGCATTTAGTCATAAAAATTATATGAAAATACAGTAATTAGTGAATATTTCCCAGTGAAAAATACCGCAAATAGGCGAATTTTCCGCGAATAATGTGTATATATGTTCCATAGAGAAATCCGTGAATCGGTGAGTCCAAGAATCTGGAACCGCGAATAGGCGGGGTCGACTGTATAGCCTTTCCTGCTACAAATGAGTTGCATAAATGTCACACATTCAGACGTGTCTCTACCGTATGCCAATTTCATACAATGTATATTGTTATTTATGGATTTTCTTCAAATTTTATGGACGACTGGAAAATGGAACGTTATGCTGACATTCGTGCGGATGTTTTCTTTGTTATGATTCTGGTCTCGTTCTGCCTCTTAATTCTAAGGCAGAATTAGTTAACAAAAAGCCTTCCATTGTAAGTTTGTGATAAAGAAGCCTATATGGTTTTAGTTGAACAGCTCTGAGAGTTTTTAAGTAAAGGAATGAATTTTTCCAATCCCACCTGGCATTTACTGTAGTATCTCTTGTCAATGTCATTAGCGTAAAAAGAAAGGAATGCGTATAAAGAAGAGAAAAATAGCGATAACCTTTGAGTGCTGAAGTAGCTTTAATTTTTAGTTGAAACTGTTACGTAACGATTTGTGTCCTCGGAATAAGCGTAACTCAAGTAGC
>NC_089783.1:525694-543194 GCF_040412425.1 Macrobrachium rosenbergii | reverse complement strand
TGTTCCAAGTCATCCTACTCCTAACTCTTCGTAAATTACTTTTCTGTTCCAGCCTTCCTGTTATTCATAATAAAACCTTATATAAATAAGGAACTTCAAGCTCTGATATCTGACCATCTCCCTGCCCCGAAAATTAAAATTATACCCACAAACCCTCTGACTCTGGGTACCATATGTTGCTTCAGGTCGGAATCGACAGCCTTAGAGATGTCAGCTCTAGAACTGGCACTCAACTTTCAAATCCCGAATCTTCTAACATCAGGAATCATGCTGATAAATGTAAATATTCAGTTCAATATAAAAACTTCAAGATTTTTAGCAGAATCTCAATCATCAGCTTTTAACAATTAAATCATTGTTTATTAAAAAAAAAAAAAAAAAAAACTGGTCTCCTCATTGAACATCCACTCCACGTCTACTGCATACCTCTTTATCTCTCGTGAACTCTCTGCTTTTTCCGGCTCTGGGTCAGTCCTTCCTCCGCCTCCACACTCAACGGTTGGTCGTTACTCATGCTTTTAGCTGTTGCTGCTTCATTAGAAGCAATTTTGTACACTTTAATATTTGTAACCTAACTTTATTGTACTAATTAGGTATTATTACCTTTGTAGCTAGATAATGAGGTCTGCTGGTTGGCTTCGAAACATTGCAACAGAATAAATGACTTCCTTGTTGGTGTGCTGCCCCTGTCTTCATTATATATAAAGACATGTGTATATATATGATATATATATATATATATATATATATATATATATATATATATATATATATATATATATATATATATATATTTATATATATATATATATATATATATATATATATATATATATATATATATATATATATATATATATATATATATATATATATATGTATATATATATACATATATATATATATATATATATATATATATATATATATATATATATATATATATATATATATATATATATATATATATATATATATATATATATATTATATTGTCATGCCCTCGTTTCTTTCCACTTTATTAGGGCATGACACTAAGGTAACATGTCCGGATGGTAGCGTGTGGTAATTAGTTAAGCAGGAATAAGTGTGTCTTGAAAACAAATTAATTAAACTCCAAAAGACTTAAGGTTAGGGAAAAATTATTAATTGTTCCTGTTTCTGGTTTTTCGCACTTCTTGTCTTACAGTTTCCACCTTATAGTTTCTTAACTGGTTCGAGACTTTGAATTCTGGTTTGCGAGACTTAACGCATCTGATTAAGGGGACTAATGCTCTGAGAGTCAATCACGCACTACACACTTCTTCTTGTTCTGTCCTTCAGTTTCTTTTCTGCTTCCCCTCACTTTGGAACTGTTTTATGCTCTGTCTTCTACTCTGCATTCCACTTTTTCTGTCTCTGTTTTCAACTCTGTCCTTTGCTGTGTGTTTGCCTTATATCCCCTATTTTCCTTGTGTCAACCGTGACACCATATTCTGGGCAGGTACTGCTGCATTCCAACTCTTGGAGGTGTGTTTTATGGAATTCCTGTTGGTTGTTGGGTACTGGTTCCTTGTAGGACGTCTGTAGGTCTCTGGCATTGATGGCATTTGATTGGCCAAATCATCTAGGCCTAACCTCTGGGAGTGGCTTATTTCTTTGGACTCTCCTTTGAAAGCACGGGGGCTGAGGGGTGTCTTCCCACATTTTGCTTCCTAGCTGTCCCCTCGAAGGATTCCTCGGTTTTGGCCAGATACAGCTTCTCTTAGCGCCTCATTAGTTCTTGCATATTCTTGAAGTTGTGGTTGGTGCAATGTTGTGACAGGAGGAAAGATTTATGTGAGTTTATGGTCCCTTCTACAGACCCAATGGAAATAAGATATTTCTACTTCAAAAAAATAAGTTTTCTCTGTTCTCTCAATACATACATACATACATACATATATATATATATATATATATATATATATATATATATATATATATATATATATATATATATATATATATATATATATATATATATATAGTCAACCTCTGCTATTTGTGGCTCTCGCAATTCGCAGCTTCACTGATTTGTGGATTTTTCTGTGGAACTTATCACCAAGTTATTCATGAAAAATTTGTCAACTCGCGGACTTTTTCGTCGAGAAATATTCACCAGTTAGTGTATTTTTATGTTATTGTCATGACTAAATACATTTTTTTATGATAAAAACATGATTTACTAATTTTCAGATATTAATACTGAAGTAAACGCAGCATAATATCATAAAATGTATTTTATTTTATGTATTTAAATACTTGCTGAGCTTGTGAATCCTAATATTTTCCCTGTTCTGTAAAATGAAAATGGGACAGCCTCAATACTCTATGAGAGAAAATGGCTCTGACTGAATTAAGGGGGGCTTGAGTTGAGTTTAGCTTTCACACTTGGCTGTAAGCAATAAATTTTTAAAGGCAATGTTGTAAGATGACTTTGGAATTATATTATTTGCAGATTTTAGCTATTTTGTGGGGAGTTGTGGTACCTATCGCCCCCAAATACTGGGGGTTTATTGTATGTATACACATATATAAGTACATGTATATATACTGTATATATATATATATATATATATATATATATATATATATATATATATATATATTGTAATAATTTGCTTAATTTTTATTTGTGGCCTTTTAAAGTAAATTAATTTCAGTTAATTTCAATTTAATTTTATTTTTGTGCCACAAGAAAAGCTGGTTAAGGTTGTTTTTGCTCCTACCGAAGGTTTTTAATATTTAAGTGGTACCTTGCCCATGAAAGTTTTTTCTTCTCTTTTCATGTAATTATTTGGCTGAAATGCTTGCTTGGTGATTCCCCGTTTGCTGCCTCACGCTTGGTGGGGACTGTTGGCTGAGGATGAAGGCAGTGTCTATTCGGCTCCTTATCCTGGAGGTTTTTGGAGACTTTATTCGTGCAGGATTTTGACATCTGAATTTTCCTACAGTATTGAAAGACTTTCTTCTGTACTACGGAGATTGTTGCTGGTTTTCCTCTGTTTGGAGACCTTGTTGCAGCTGCTTTCTGAGGGGCATCTCCTTTGCTGCGGTCGGACGCCCCTCCCGTGCGTTCTGGAGGGCACTGCCTCTGCTCCCCTGCATCCAGTATTCGACTTTGCATCCCTGGACTTGCCTGTTGCCTTTAGAAGGACAGCCTGTCTTTTGCCTCATCCTATGTGCCTTCGTCCTGCCAACCTCCGGAGTCGTGAAAATGTCTGATTCTATTTTGATAGCCGGTAAGGATATAAACTGTGTGCACTTCATATAGACATTGCTGACGCGTGTCAGTGTGCTGTATCCTCCGGCTGCAGACTCCTCGTGATTTCAGGATCGTTTTTGGACAGCCGTGTGTGTGGTTCTGCCACTTCTATAAATTCATCGTGTTATCACCCTGGGCGTGGGTTAATTGATGTTAACATCGACAGTTTATTTTTAGGTCGTTTATTATTATCTATGTAATATTAAGGTTTATTTTGTAATATTTAGGATTAAGGCGCTTCCCCCTTTCATTCTCTCCTGCTCGAGTTTTCAGGGCTTTCCTAGGAATAGGTTTTTTCCTTCCTCCTCCCATTTACTGTCTCTCGATCTATCGTGTGAAAGAGTTTATTTTAGGTGAAGGTTTTTTTGTACACCCTTATTCAGCTCTTTTTGTGGGGTTTTCATTTAAGTAATTATTAATATTTTTTTAATGAATAATTAAGATTGTTTAGCCTTTTTTCGTTATCCTCTCTGAGTGTTTTTTCTGTGTTTTGCTCTGTTGGTGATCTTGCCCCTTGGCTTTAAATAATCCTTTGTGGCACTAATCTTAAAAATGAAAAAGAGCCTGCTCTTGCCACTTCCTAAGTATTAAATATTTTGTGAACATAAGTTCATTACAATATATATATATATATATATATATATATATATATATATATATATATATATATATATATATATATATATATATATATATATATATATATATACTAAATATATATATATATATATATATATATATATTCATATATATATATATATATATATATATATATATATATATATATATATATATATATATATATATATATATATATATATATATATATATTACTAAAAGGACCTCATTCAAACTGGATGGTATCTAATGGAGTTTTTATTCAAAAAGTTACAAGCTTTCTTGGACAAACAGTCCACATTATCAAGTATCCGTACGGATACTTGATAATGTGGACTTGATAATGTGGACTGTTTTTCCAAGAAAGCTTGTAACTTTTTGAATAAAAACTCCATTAGATACCATCCAGTTTGAATGAGGTCCTTTAGTAATTCTACCAATGCACAGAACAATTGTGTATGTGATAAAATTAATATATATATATATATATATATATATATATATATATATATATATATATATATATATATATATATATATATATATATATATATATATATATATATATATATATATATATATATATTAATATATATATATATATATATATATATATATATATATATATATATATATATATATATATATATATATATATATATATATATATATATATATATATATATATATATATATATATATATATATATATATATATATATATATATATATATATATATATATATATATATATATATATATATATATATATATATATATATATATATATATATATATATATATATATATATATATATATATATATATATATATATATATATAATATATATATATATATATATATATATATATATATATATATATATATATAATATATATATATATATATAATTTCAGAAGGGTATGTAAACATGTAGGCGTGACACTATTCTCCTAAGTAATAATGAAAGTTTCCATTACTCAAAATAAAATGTGGCTATATTCTGTTGGTAATGCTCACAAAAACTTATAAAAACATATAATTAATAATTAGAACTCAAAGAAGAAGAAAGAAAATGCGTGACCCATAGTCCTCAGAGAATGAATTGCAAAAATCATGTATACTTTTTGAACTAATTTATACTTTCTTCCAAACTTACGGAAATTAAGTCCTGTTATCCCAAGCATGTCTCAAAAATTAAAATTTATGAAAAGTAAAATGCAAATCTGGTAATATTCCTCTTCAGCTTTGGAGTGCTTCGTCCTAAGGATGGACGTTGGGGAGGACCAGAGCCCGATGGGAGTGTTAGTGGCATGATAGGGATGGTGGCTCGTTACGAGGTGCATTTAGCCATAGATGAAATCACAGTCACTGGTAAGCAATGAGGAAATCTCGCGATGACTCTCTTTTTGTGGTAATGAAACTAAGGAGGAGGTCCATTGCTACCCAAATCTAGTTCTGTCATGGAAGACAGGAAAGCAAACAGTGCACTGAACTTCTCTTGTTAATGATGACTAACATTTCCTTTAGAGAGAAAAGCAGGTTGAAGGTCTTAGCTTTTTAAATTGGGAAATGATTCATCCACATTTTCCAGCCTTGCGAGAGACGGTAGTTGACTTCAGCTACCCCTACTTCTTGGAAGGCACCGTGCTTGTTTCCAGGGCTCCTACCAAGAAGGATCCTACTTTGGCTGTCATCCGACCGTTCACACCTTTGGTGAGATGAAGTGAAGAAAAGATGCACACTTGTGAAATAGATAATCTCACGCAGATGAGAAACTGCAAGATGCATTCAAGTAACTTACAGTCCTTTACTGAAATCATTAAAATGGTTTTCCAAAAGGCTGTGAAATTTGGCATCTTGAATGTGATTATATCTTCATGTATCCGTAAATTAGATGGAAACAGAAAATTTCAAAGAAATGCTATTGATTTTACGTGTTAGTGTAATTGTTAATGATGAGAAGCCAGTGATTAAAATGTTCCTTAGTATAGATATTTTAAAGTGACCGGCTTCGTAAACACAATTGTTTTTCATCATGTTCTTGATATTCCCTTTCGCTTCTTCTGTATCCCCTCTGTACAGGTCTGGTTACTCCTGGTCATCACAACATCAGTCCTGGGACCCATTGTCTATGTCATCACGGAACTCCATCGCTTCATCAGTCCCAAAAATGACCCTATCTCCCGGGTCACTTGGCCTCCTGGAAAAGCAAGGTTTTCGGACCTTTCGGGTCAAAACGGAAGTCGTTCCAGCCTCTCTAATTACAGCTTCAACATGTTTCGAAGTCTTGTCGCTCAGGGTGATCAGACAATGTCTGATCGAGCACCCATAAGAATCGTTTTGGTGTTCTGGTACATCTTTTGTCTCGTCATTTATTGTAAGTTTTTCTTTCGTCACCTATTGTTGATCCGATGTTTTGTATTGTAGATTTGTCGGTTGTAAATTAATTGTTTCCTTTATTGTACTGATGGTTTTTTGCAATATTTATTGCAGTATTTTTTTTTT
The DNA here is from genome assembly GCF_040412425.1 of Macrobrachium rosenbergii. Taxonomy (NCBI): domain Eukaryota; kingdom Metazoa; phylum Arthropoda; class Malacostraca; order Decapoda; family Palaemonidae; genus Macrobrachium; species Macrobrachium rosenbergii. The sequence goes on along the minus strand of NC_089783.1, from coordinate 536,781 downwards.
TTTTTTTGGTTATTGTAAACTTCTCTCCATTTGTTTAGGTTTTGTTGTTAGGCCTACTTGATTTGTCAGTTAATGTGTTTTCTCTAGTGATTTCCTGTTTTATTTAGTTACCTATCACTATTCACCGGAATTTTCTATTCAGTTCTTTTTGCTGCTCTTTTTTTTTGTGTTGTTGCATATTATATTTTTTTCTCAGCATTTGATAGTTGGTCTGCATTTTACATCATCATTTGTGTTTAGTTTTCCTTTTAAGACTTATTCGTGGCAAACCTTCCCTTTCATTAATAACTGGTTTGTTTTCTTAATTTTGTTATGCTGTTTGATGTTGTTTTCCTATTATGCATTAACCCCCAAAACCGGGAACTTACGTAAATGTCTTTTGCATATGACCATTAAGGTATACCGACATAACGCAATTAAATATATTGTAATTTGAGTATTGCAAGATTCGTGTATAACGATTTATTGTTATTGTGCATAGCGGCGAAGTGGTTCACTGGAATTCACAATCCACCATCATGGTGCTATTGTGTTTTTAAATTTCGAAGCTCTCATTTCGAATTTGTTCTGTTAATCATTGAAGGCCAACGTGTGGGTGAGATTGTGAATAGTCAAAGTCTTGCACAGATGTGTGACAAAACTGATGATGAAAGTACCTATGATAAAGCTCTGCCATTTCTTCACAGCACTGTATGCCGGAACTCTCACAGCCTTCATGACAATCCCAGCCTTTGAGAAGCCCATAGATTCATTGGAGGACCTAATCAAAGCCTACAAGGATGGGTTCATCCCTGCCGTGCAGCCAGGAACGAGTAACGAGTATTTCCTCAAGGTAAAGGAAGGTGCATGTGGATGGAGGCATTATCAAGAAGCTGAAACAAGTTTGGAGTTTCATTCCTTCTTCTTCTTCTTCTTCTTCTTCTTCTTCTTCTTCTTCTTCTTCTTCTTCTTCTTCTTCTTCTTCTTCTTCTTCTTTTTCGAGAAAAGTTTATTTCGAACTTGTACCTAAAAAATCATTCATTCTTATTGTTATCTAGCAGTGAAAAGGTCAGGTGACCTACTGAATGCATGGTATGACTTAGGAAAAAATACAAATTTTATATTTTTTTAACAACACTGATTCTAACAAGTTTTTTTTTACTTGGATTATAATTGAATGATTTGACCTTTTCTCCTACATAAATACAAATCTTTGTTCTTTACATAGAGATTTAGCTTGTGAATGCAGCTGGAATGGCCGTTCAACTTTCAGACAAGGTCGTTAACTATCGACAGGTTGGGGGAAGACTGCACTCCAGTTTGTTTCCAGCTGCTGTCGTGTGGAAACTCTCAGCGACTCTGTTTAACTTGCCATTTGGTTTTTTCTTATGCTCTTTTGCTTTTGTTGGAATATATTGTTGAATTTGAGTTGTTTGTTTCAAATATGCAAACCCTCAGGTTTTTAGGCACTGTCCAAGGAAGGACAGGCCTTGTAATAGGTTCCTCTCCTCTTTGGAAGTAGATCCACATACTCTATGTGCTTCATGCAGGAAGTATGCATGCAACCAAGACAGCCCATGTTCAGAGTGCTGTTTCTGGCCGGTGAACTTTGCCAGGAGAAGGAAGAGAGAGAAGAAGGTCTCCTAGTGTCATCAGAGTGCAATACTTCACCAGAGACACCTTGGGAGTAGCTGTTGCTACTCCCAAGGGAGTAGTTTCCCCCTTTGCTGACTCCTACTCTTGATTCAGTAGGGAGTCACCAAAGAGGGGAAGACAACCAGCCTGGTTTCCCTGCGGGAGCCTCTCTTCATTCGGAGGAGTTGTCCTCTTTCTCAGGGTGTAGAGAAGAGCTATCTCCTAACCTGACTTTGGTTTCTAGTGCTGTGAAGGTTGACGGACTCTGGGAGCTGTTGCCCTCCCTGAGAATCTTAGGGGAGCTGAGTGTGCTTCCCTCATCGACCACTGGAAGGTGATGAAGGGGCTACCAGTGAATGCCCCAACTGTTAACTTCATCATCATCTTTAGGAGAGGTCTTCCTTCACACACTTTCTTCAGCTCTTACCTCAGCTACGCTTGGTAGAAGCCCAAGAAGACAACAAGAAAGTCTTCATCGTTGTCTTTATCTTTGAATGCTGTTACCTCCTCTCCTTCATCTTCCAAAGCTAGCGAGCAGAGAAAGAAGGTTGTTTCATCTCCCTTCAGGAAGCCTTGTAGTGCTTCCAGCAGTCAGCTCTCTGCTGCAGAAAGGGCTAAAGGGTCTCTTGCTGGTGGTATTGCTACACTTGTTGACAAACATGAGGGTACAACCAAAACCTGGGGTTCTCCAGATCCTTGGTGTACTGGTACTGGCCTTGGTAGCAACACTACCTGGGACAGCAAGGGTTCCTGGTTTACAGACCCAGGCCCAGCTCCCAGCACAGCCCAGTGAGAGACGTGAGAAGAGAGTAAGCAGGTGCACCCTTAACCTTTTCCCACTCTTCCAAGAGAGAGGCTCAGGGATCCCAGGAGTGGCTTGGCCCGCCCAGCCTGGGCACGCAGACCGAACAAGAGGAGGTGCCCGATTCAGTCTTCTCCTGTACAAGCTGTGGCTTCTCAGAAGACTGGGGCACGCTCAAGGGACAGCCCCTGCCCATGTTTGTGTGAGCGTGGCTGCTCTCCCCAACCCATGCAGGCATCATCACCGTGGGTTGATGACCTCCCACGGCCTTGCTTACCTGTTTTCCAGGAGCCAGGAGCTGCACAGTTCCAGGATTTGGGACCAGGACAATTCTTCATCCCATCCCAGCCAGTACATAAGGCTTACATTCCTGGATTGGTCCTCGGGCCTGACGAGTTGTATGTCCAACTGGTAGAGAGATCACCATGGGGCTCTGGTGAGTGGCCCCTCCTGCAGATGGAGCAACTTGGGAGGACCAGGAACTGGAGAGACCTGAGCATCCTAATCCCCAGTACCTGGACACCCCTGAATTGCAGAGGCACATTTTTGAGTTTATTAAGATGATTCGTCATTTTAATGATCTCGAGGAAGGGACTGTGGCCTGTCCTGCTCTGCAGACATCAAGTTACTTTGGGAACACCATAAGGAACCCTGGGCTCCAATTAGCCTGCCATAGTCTAGACTTGCCGACGGGGTTTTGGACCAGGTGGATTCTCTTGTGTCTGGGCAAGTCAATTCCTTCAGTCCAGCTGGTCTGGTAAGACACTTCTTCCACCTCTAGCTTATCAGAGGGAATATTATGTTCCCTTGGAGAGCTCATTGCCAACCAAACAGGTTGATCCAGACTTAACACATCTCTGTCCAAGTCTGTCGCTGGATCACCTCCATGTGGAAGGAGTCTCTCTCTCTCTCGCAGTTGGATGCAACAGCACTGGAATTGACTGCCATGGTAGTGTTCCAAAACATATGGATAGCTCTTTGGTCCCTTACAGTGGCCAAGATCACTTCCTTTTTGGTTGTTAATATCGCCAAAGAAGATGCAGCTTTTAAGAGACCGATGCTGTCTGGAGGTAGGACTATCATCTACCTCACCCACTGGACAAAACTTAGGGCTGAAGAGGCGAGATGCTGTTCTGTCTCAACTCTCAAGGTTTGTCGGCCCTAAGTCGGCTTTGGGTCTGAGAAATGGAATGGAACTGGGATCCTCCTCTCTCTTTGCTAGGAATGAGGTGGAGGCCACAGTAGAAAGGTTTTGCATTGATAACAATGAGCTGTGTCAAAGACTTCTTGGTCTTTGCGTGGCACTACAGACTGGCCCTTCCTCCTCAGCACAGATAAAGCCCCACATTTCCTCTGCCCCTCATAGAGGAACCCAGTCTTCTTCTGCCCTGGTTAGCAAAAGGTGTGTGCCCTTCCCATTCTAGGAAGGGAGGCAATGGGTAAGTTTCCTATGTACAGATTGAAAGTTTGTATTTGTGTAGGAACAAATAAAAAAATTTAAAAGTACTTTGAATTTTTCCTAAAATACAAACCTGAAGATCTTTACATTAATGGCCTATCTTAGCCACCCCTTATTCTGGTACCTGGGCCGGAAGGCAAAGTGGAGTACAGACCAACGAGTGGTCGGGGCTTCCCCCCTACCATCTGTGGTTAGCAACTTTATCTGAAAATTAAACAGCCGTTCGCAAGCTAAATCCTAAATAAAACATTTCAGTTGTGTATGTTAGGGAAAAACCAAATTACTTTAAAAGTCTGCCATTTTGTCCAAACAATCTAATTTTTTCAGTAAATACATTCTTTTGCCTATTTAATGGACAATTGCCTCAGATGTTTAATGTTTTATTGGCAAAAGGTAAATCATTCAGTCTTTTAACCTTTTGATGTCAATCCAGAGTTTTTACTCTCAGAATACTAATTTCAGTTATTCCTTTAGTCCCACAGATTTTTCACAGTCAAAGCATAACTTCATATTCAGACATTTATTTTTAATTACTGGTACAACATCATTTCTCACGGAAGAGTATGAGCATTTTAGCCTTTTCATCTGTCAGCACAGTAGTCTTTCAACCAATAATCTTTGTTTCCTTTAAAAAAAAAAAAAAAGTCCGCAAAAACTGGAATCTTCTACGACCTCTGGAAACTCATGGATCCTTCCAGGAGTTTCCCTAAAAGCGGTGCAGTTGCTATGGAAAAGGTAAGCTTTCTTCGACTCTTTTTTGTGATTTTCTTTTTTGTTGTTTTTATTATCATTATTATTAAAATTCAGCATCCAGACATTCCTGTGGAATAATTATGAAAGGTTATTTTACACAAAATAGAAGGCCTTTTTATATTGAAAGGTAGATGAATGGCACTCTTTTATAACACTAGTTTCACGGCCTTGCTGAAAAGTATCAGCACTGGCAACAATGAAACTTTGGCCACGTTTAACAAGTCTGAGGGTTGCCATGACAACCTCTGGGGCCAATATCTAAACGGCAGGTTACAAACTCTTTGGCCGCAGCTTTAACATCAAAGGGAACAAAAGAGTTCTAGTATTGAGAAGGGAAGCAACAAGGCACCTCGGTAGATCGTGGGTAGGATGGGAAGAGTAACCAAACTGCCTGTCTTTAGCTCAACCTTAAAGAAAAAACAAAAGAATTTGGCATAAGATATTGGGATTTCCCTTCATTAAGAAGCAGTAAATCATTCAAAAACAAAGAGAGCTTATATGGTTCATTAATTATGCTAATACATTCCATTTAACGTACATTTTCACATCCATATGAGCATTTCTTTCTCATGATGGATTAGACCCTTCTTTCAACCATTTCATATTTCTCTAGTCCATTCACACCTGGGCCATTAAGAAACTTTAATGCAGTCACGTAAAAAATGAAAATTCGTTTTTATTCCAAAAGGGGCTTTGCATAAAACATTTCCTTTAGTGAAGACAGATTAAATGGTTCAGAAGACTTGTAATGCTTCCTATAATCCTCTTATGAATAGTTTTTCACTTTAATTCTTATCTCCGTAGATTTTGAACTAAACTGTCCTATGTTCCAAAAGTTGCCAGTGATACAGAAAACGTAATGAGGCTTGGAATTCTGTAATGAGCCCTGTTTCCTCTCATGAATCATCACCATCACCATCATCTCTGCAGGTGTTGACAGATAACATTGTATACATGACAGCAAACCTCAACTCCAAAATCAGGACAAGTCAGAAAGGAAGGCGGCGATTCCATCTTAGCAAAGAGAAGTTTGTCCTTCAAGGATTGGGAGTTGCCTGTAGAACGGGTGCTCCTTTTATACAGAAATTTAATGAGGTGTAAGTCTGACTCTTCTTTCATGCATAGATGCTCACAGACGAGAAGTTATTATACTGGAGGGAAATAAATACTGGGGGAAATATTAGTGAGCAAATGGTTGTTACAGTCCTAGTTGAAAATGGAGAGGCTGTTGAATAGAATGGAGTACTTTGTCACTAAGTGAGAACTTGAAGGAGTTAGTAAAATGTGAAAGATAAGGAAATGTATACTATTCAGTGCTTCTGGAAGTGACTGTGGAGGACCTAAGGATGGTTATTAACAGGCTGAAGAATGGAAAGTCACCAGGATTTGTTGGATTACAAGCAAGACAATGTGGTGCTATGGTGAAAGTGTGATTGCAAGGCTGACCAGGGTGAGTAGTGTATGTCTAGGCGAGTTGGAGGTTCCAGAGGATTAGAAGAAAGCAATAGTTCACCTGCATATGAAAGTAAATATGATATAGGTAAGTATAAAGATTTTAGAGGAACCATGTTATAGAGTATAACTGGAAACGTGTGGTAGGATATCAATAAAAAATGTAAAACATATGATAGAAATATTTGTAAGGAAGGACAGTGTGGGTTAAAAAAGTAAAAGGGTGTATAGGTCAAGTTTTTATTGTGAATAGTTTTGAGAGTAAAATGAAAAGCTGAGTATTGTACAGGGGCATAGTTTTTTGATGACTGTGACTGGTTTGAAGAGAATTCTTTTTTTTCCAAGATCAAGCATGCAAGTGGTGCATATCCATCTGTTTCAGTTTTAATTTGTTGATGTACTTGGCTTCACTATCCCTAATTTATTTCTTCATTTATATTTCTTTGGTTATTTTTTCATTTCCAAATTGCCTTTCTTCCCAGATATTTTTTTTTCCTTACCCCTTTTTCTATAATCCCAGACTCCTGAAGATAAACCAAGGTGGCTTGGTTGACAAGTGGATCAATGATGCCCTTAGAAAGCTGTCAGGAGCCTCGGGGTCTGAGGGAGACAAAGGGGCGAGAGAAAGTCTGGCACTCACGCTGAATCACTTACAGGTGAGAACCTTAATAAAGTAGTTTTCCTTTTGGGAAAGCAAGCAAGGTTGACTGCACTTTGGACCTAGTATGTATGTATAAATTCACTGCTTACGATAAAAGTTTCATTCGCTCGTCTCTTCTTTACAGGCCGCATTTTTTATTCTGTTTGGTGGTACTATACTGGCAGGTGTTACTCTACTCGTTGAGATGTTTGTTTCCGCTTGATGTACCAAGAGAGGTGAAAAAGGAATTTCTTCCATGTTGTTATGCCATGAAGGATATTTTCTCATTTGGACACCGCTGTTGCTGGATGTTCTCGCCTTGTGATTTAATATTGGTCGAAACAAATTGTGGTTATTTTTCCCCTACTGATTTTAAAGACCTCTGTTAGGTTAAACAATTCACTACCTTCTACTGATTGTCATTTGAAAGACCAGTGCTGTTATGATTTGGGTGAAAATTCTGCTTTTTAATGTTATCACAATTCCACTGCTCAGTTCTCTAAATCTACTGTTTTTGTTTGTTGATTAAAAAGTAGTTATCATTGTAATCTCAGTCTGAATAAAGATAATTAAGGTTTTCTTTGTCTTTGTTATTTATTGACGTATTTACTAGAAGTGTACTTGGGGAACTATTAGTGAGATGTGTTGAACTCATCATGGCTACAAATGTCAGCCTAAACTGAAGTTTGATAGTGAGAGACAGGTGTTCGCTGAGGTGTAAGGAAGCTAAAGAACTATAAGAACAGTGGAATGGTAAAGAACAGAAAACTGATGTAGTTACAAAAGATATTTTCATTTATTGTAATCACAGAAGCTACTCACCTACTTACAGCAACACCAACTTATGGCCGATTCGATCCGCTGTTAATGGCATTTTACAGCACCGTAAACGCCATTGATGGTAGTAATGGCAAGAATAGGCATCAAATCAATGGCGCTTATGGCACTGTAACTTGATGCAACACTGGAACGGATGCCCCACCGCATGTATCTAATCTAATGATAAAATTTCAGTAATGACCAGGTGGACTGTATTTACCAGGCTAAGATGAATGAGTTCCGCTTGACAATAGGACTTTAGTTTCAAAGCCTAAGGGTACAAGGTTAATTAATTTTGCAAAGGCTGCATTACATTCCGAAGTTTCAGAGATAAGTCGAAGTTCATTTGTAAAGGTTACCCTGACAACATGAATTTAATTTACAAAAACTACAATTCTCAGATGATTTTAATTTACAAAGGTTGCAATGAGTAGGTTGATTTTATTCACCAAAGCTACATTCGTCAGAAATTTTATATTTACAAATGCTACAATAATAAAATTTCCATAGGGTATTTTATTGATGGCACTAATTAATCTAAAATAACAAAGGCATTATTAACATTTTCGTGACCTGGCCTGCTAACGACAATGTGTTTGTCCATGTAACGAAAGTATCAATAACTTCTTTATAAAATACAAAATCCACATTTATGTAAAGTACTGTATTTACAAATAAAATAAATTCCAGGAGCTTTCGAGAGCCTGCTCAGCTCCCTTCTTCATCTAGAAATGATAGTCTTAGTTATGAGAACTTAAAAACAAACTTTAAAAGCAAGGGTAAATAAGACGCATTCTTTACAACAATGATGATTAGGTAATTCCCTCGTTCTCGGTCTCCAAACCAGCCAACCGTCGCGATCTCCTCAGGTGACTGCCTCCATGGTTGTTTACAGCCTCCTCTCTTCTCAAACCAGCATAGGAGCCTGCAACGGAGTCAGCTGTTTGCAACTCCGTTACCTGGGTGGGAGAGGCAGAGATAGCGACAGTATCAGGGGTGACTTGTGGTATACAAGGATTTCTATAATTAAAATTTTTGATATAAGTAGAACAAATAAGTCTGTTGATAAAACTATCTTCTGTTGTAAACGACTTATTACCTTCCATCGAGTTCCCCATGTTGATGATGGCCCCCTCGACTAATCTTCTCTCATTGACATTATAGTTCTTGTAAAGCAATTTAGACCCTTCCCAGTTGATTCTGTGGTCGCATTACCAGCTATGTTTGACCAGCACGTTATTGTTGGACATTGATTGATATGCCCTTTGATGTTCATTAATGCGAATTTGCATACTCCTATCAGATTCCCCGTAATAATTAAGATTACAACCGCCACAAGGTATTTCATACACCCCTACGTCTATCTTCATTTCTTCTTCAGTTTTGTTCCGAACCAGTCTTTTCCTAATTGTGTTCTCGTATTTCAATACTAAGTTTACATTGTCATCAGAATATTTACTAATGAGGGTTTGTGTGCTCAAGAAATTGGGAAGAGTGACCTTGTAACCCTTAAAGCCTTAGCCAAACGACACAATTTGATTATTACTAGGCCTGATAAGGGAAGGGGAACTGTAATTCTAGACAAGTCCGAATACATTAACAAAATGAATGTGATTCTTAATGATAGCACTAAATTTCAAGAAATAGGATTGCCAAATTACCAAGTAATTTTTAAAGTAGAAGACAAAATCGATAGGTTTCTGCGAATTCTAAAAAATGAGAAAATCATAGATGAGAAGGTATATCAAGATCTCTTTTCTACTGGCTCCTCTTTCGGCATTCTGTATGGCCTCTTCGCCCTGTCCTTGCTTCTTACAATGCCCCAAACTATAAGCTAGCGAAATTCCTTGTACCCCTGTTGGAACCCTTGACCACTAACCAATATACCTTAAAAAATTCAGAACAATTCAAAGACCGTATCCTGTATCAATACTCCGATTTATTTATGACAAGTCTAGACGTAGAATCACTATTTACAAATGTTCCCATTAGAGAAACTATTACTATTATCCTTGAAGAGCTCTTTCCTAATCCTGATTCGGTTTACTGCAATTTTAATTGCCCCTTTTTTAAATCACTCTTAGAACTAGCAGTGCTGGACGCGGCTGTTGTATTTAATTGAAAACAGTTTAAACAAATAGAAGGCATGGCCATGGGAAGTCCACTAGGACCAACCTTTGCGAACATTTTTATGTGCTCCCTGGAGGAGCACATCCTTGCAGAATGCCCCTTGGCCTATCACCCTCCTTTTTACTCTTGATACGTAGATGATACGTTTGCTCTTTTTAAACATGAAACCGATTCTGACCGATTTCTTGATTTTGCCAATGCCTGTCATAGTAGCATCACTTTTACTTTGGAGAAGGAACAGGATTCCAAACTGGCCTTTTGAGATATTTTGATTTTCAAAGAAAATGACCGTTTCAATACTACTGTTTTTAGAAAAAGAACGTTTACTGGTCTTGGGTCAAACTTTTATAGCTCCCGCTTTTTTAATTTCAAACTTAACTCTGTCCACACTCTCATACACCGTGCTTTAACTCTCACTTCTAGTTGGGCCCTTTCCACACAAAACTTTCTATAGAATTCTTTCCAGACTACTGAACAAATCATTCAGCCCTACAGTAAACTTTAATGTCCCTAAACTCCCTATATACGCCGTTTTCCCATTTTTACGCGATGATTGCTTTAGAAGGGATTTCATTAGGATCGTTCAGAAGTACTTAGGGGACATTGACATCAAACTCATCCCAAAAAATCCAAAGACAATCGGCTCACTCTTCGAGTTTAAAGATCGGCTCTGCCCTTTGATGTCGTCTGGTGTTGTTTATGAATATACTTGTCCCAGATGTAGTCTGGGAACATATGTTGGATCCACCGGGCGGCTTCTCAGGGTCAGAGCCGACTCTCATAAGGGGGTGAGTTATAGAACTGGATGCCGACTCTCCAATCCAGAGCTATCCTGCATAAGAAATCATGCCACCAAGTGCAAAACACAGATAAATTATGGTGATTTTAAAGTTATTGGCCAAGCACAGAACCAACAGAAACTGCAGATACTTGAGTCTTTAAATATTAAACTGCGGGTTCCCTCATTAAACATGCAAACTGCCTCAATTCCATTGTTTTTGCCAAAGGTCATTACTATTTGTACCTCTGATCTTTTTGTTTTGTTTTTCTCTATATATTTTTCTTTTACTTTGTTAGTGTGGTTCTCTCGTTTGCATTGTAAGGTGAGCGTCTTCTGCTTTTTTTTTTATAAGTATATTAATGTCTTTGTTTGTTTCTCCATTCTTTGAAAAAAATTTTCTTAAAATTAGACAATTTTTTATTCTTTTTATGCAATTTATTTGGAGGGTTTTGTGATTTTGCTATTTTTAATGTGCTTTTGTGTAACCATATGTGTCCGTTTGTAACGTGATTTTAAGCTTTGTGTGTATGTATTTAAGTGTAATTTTGCTTTATAGAGTTTTATGACTAATGTTTGTAATTTTTAACAGCCTTTTATTAATTTATTTAATTTTATAGAGTTTTAATGACTAATGTTT
>NC_089783.1:488194-523194 GCF_040412425.1 Macrobrachium rosenbergii | reverse complement strand
CCTCTGCCATGTTGACCGTGTAGTGCGTTTGTCGCACGTAGCCATATTATGACTATTTATCACATCACCGTGATTCATATACAATCAGAAAGCTACAAACGTCCTTTAATATCCAATTCACTCTACCTCGGAAGTAATATATTTTCATATATGTTACCGAAGGAATTTTTAGTTGATAATAAGTCCACCGTCCCGTGGGGTCGAACCAGCGACGGACGAGGAATCAGGACTACAGTGACACACTAACCAGTCGGCCACAAGAGAGGTATAAGTGAATACCATCTCCCATCAACTCACCCGTCGAACTCAGGTGTTTTGCGTTTGGAGACGATATCCACCCACCTCTGCCATGTTGACCGTGTAGTGCGTTTGTCGCACGTAGCCATATTATGACTATTTATCACATCACCGTGATTCATATACAATCAGGGTCAACTGTCAATTCACGGCCTGGTGGTGGCCTTTGTTGTTGGTACCTGTACCAGTGCTAGACGCACAATCATGGCTAACTTTAACCTTAAATAAAATAAAAACTACTGAGGCTAGAGGGCTGCAATTTGGTATGGTTGATGATTGGAGGGTGGATGATCAACGTATCAATTTGCAGCCCTCTAGCCTCAATGGTTTTTAAGATCTGAGGGTGGACAGAAAAAGTGCGGACGGAGGGACAAATAGCCATCTCAATAGTTTTCTTTTACAGAAAACTAAAAAGACTCCGATTTCACAACATTCTTCCGAGCGGAATTCTGAGACTTGGCTGTTCTTAATCAACGCCCTTACGACTTTAGTTTACCCTGAATGCTAAGTGGCTCAGTTTGAATGAAGAATTTTGGCTCTACTAGTAACGCTGAAACTGAATACGAAATGTAGTGCTAGTGTTCACAAACTCTTGTTAGTGTCTAGATATAAAGTGGAAATTGCTATTTAGTTCATACATTTTTCAAGTCAGTCATGAGTCTATCTATGGTAGTTCATTATAAATCATAGATGATAATGTCACGAGATATTTCGGTCGATCAGCTATGTGGCATCTGTCACTCCCTATATAATGTATATTGATTATGCGACTATAAGCAATAACATTTCTTCTAAGGTGACTTTGGAGTGTCTATTGACTAAGGCTGACCATCATAACCGGCCAAGAACAGCTCATTGCTAGAAGGGCACCAGAAAAAATGAAGAGTAATTGCCATGTAATGGATGGCAAGCAGTTGTTGTATAAGGAATAACAAATTACTTGCCAAGGCGCACTCTCTTCATTTCTTAGGATTCGAGGTCATCGGCTGTTCCGTGACGTTTCCCTCTTGGCTGAAAATATATAAATCAATTTAATCAAGTGTTTGATGTATTTTTGTATTTTATCAATTGTGATCATGTTTCTTGATTTAGTATTGTGTGTGAATTCTTCCCGTCATCATAAATACGCTTTTCATTAAGATTTGTGATTTGCTACTTAACTCAAAGGAGCGAGTTTATAATTTGATCATAGGCTAAAAATAGCATCCAATTGCACCGGTTTCAAGAGGCAAATACATTCAACATTCTTCAATAGACCTTGAAATAGGAGGAAAGAACACTTTTTAGCTAGTGATTTTACCAATGTAATTTTCCTAAAAAAAATCTTTTCCTAGGAAGCAAAAGTTATAAACATATGTTTGGTGGTAATTCCACTTCATAATTCATCAGCTGCCGTTGGTATTTTTTTCATGGCATAATACCTTTGCCATGCTTCTGTAACATAATAATGTTTGTGCAAAATTGCATTTTTTGAAATATGACCAAAGAAGGAAAAATTACTTTACTTTCCTTTCATGAGAACATTAAAAAAAAGTAGTCGTAACATTTTTTTACAAAAGTTTTTTAAGTTAAAGTCTTCCAACACACACCTCTTAATCACTGACCTTAACACTGAAATTAACACAGACAAGTTTCCTTGAGCATTTCCCAGTTGCTTGATTATTCGAATCAAGCGTAAACGAGAGTTTGGGCTATACAGAGTATGCGAGTCGGATCCGTCTTTATCTTCGGTAAACTTAACCGTCAAAACTGTTTACACGTCTTAAATATCTAAAGGAGAAGGAAAAGATGAAAACAGTAATTCACACCCTCTACAAGCTAAAAAGAAATAGTTGAAATCTTTTCTAAAACAATAATCATTATTATTAATATTATCATCATCATTAATATTTTTTGTGTGTAAGATAATTAATCGTCCACAATAAAATCTTATAACTTTGAGTGTATTGTTTTGGGTCTTCTTGCAGGATAACCGCAGCCAAACTATATACTGCTGCAAAGAATGCAATGTTTTATACTGAGAATGTATTTATTACTATCCAAGGGAAAATGTTATAGGTTCCTTTTTTAACTTTTGACATCAGATGCGCAGAAGTGTATAACCAAAGATTCTAAACTCAGCAACAATAAAACTAACGTTGAGCAGAAGAGAAGATTAAACATGTCTTGTGAGTGATAAAATAGAATATCTTTCATTCGCTGGTGAAAGAGGGAGCGTATCAGCATCCCATAGAGAAACAGTTGACAATAACACGTGGTTGTTAGTAGATGAATGGGGTTATCATAAAAAATGACAATATGTATAGCTGAAAGTAAATCAAGCAAGTCTTTTCATGATCAGCGTGACTGAAAATGGACCCTGTTCCTTTCTCTTTGGCCACAGAAAACGCTGATGCTTGTGAACGTTACTGCGGTGAAAATATCACTACCTTGAAATCAAATACCAAGTCCCGAAAATGATGGTTTCAGACAATTACGCTGGGTTTTACTGCGACTTACTCTTTTGATTCTTGAAGAAGTGTACAAAAGGAAAAGTGGAAGTAAAATGGGCAAATAACGTGTTTCGCCTGTTATCAGCTGCTGAGGTAACCCGGGTTCATTTTAAACAGCATTCAGGAACCTGCCACTACAGGTGCCATGCAAAACCCTCCAGTACTGCCCTGCCACAAGAAGAGCATTGCTGTGCTGTGTCAGCCAACAGGTCTCTGTAATAAAAAATTATAAAATTAAAAATCTGTTTCAAGTGTATTCATTGTTCGTTTCTTCCAAAAGATTTAGAGGATATGTTGCGAATATAATTCAAAATTTCAGTGGATAGACGACTTCGTTTCACTGAACATAGATTTGGTAATAACTGAAGTCAACGAAATGAAGAGCCTGTTCTATTTTGTATCTTATAATATTCTCCAATAAATATATGAAAAGTAGACAAAACTGACGAATAAACTATGATATTTAGCGCTGATGCAGGTAGCATAATTTCAGAAACAGCCCAGGCATATAAGAAAAACTGACAACAAACGACAAGCGCTCCGAAGCTTAAGAGTGCAGACAAGGAAAGATTTCCCATCCTAGTCGGGGCACAGAAAGTTAGACAGATAATCCCCAAACCACCTATCTTCAATAATACCTCTCTCTCTCTCTCTCTCTCTCTCTCTCTCTCTCTCTCTCTCTCTCTCTATATATATATATATATATATATATATATATATATATATATATATATATATATATATATATATATATATATATACAGTCAAGTGTCATCATGGTACTGAGGAAAAGGATAAATATATTATGAAGAATTACACATAAACACACATATGTATCACACACACATACATACATACATACATACACACACACACACACACACACACACACACACACATATATATATATATATATATATATATATATATATATATATATATATATATATATATATATATATATATATATATATATATAATATGTGTATATATGTATATATATATATATATATATATATATATATATATATATATATATATATATATACATATGAAATATGTTTACATGGAGTAAGTGCCTAGGTTATGAATTATTTTTTTCCCAGTAATAAAGATTCCTGAGGTACAAGTAACAGATAAGGTAATCATTCTGCTTCATCTTACAACTGTAATTAAAAGAAAATTTTGTTAGTGACGTATAATGGCACCGACGTATAATCGCATTAGTAATCTGGTGCTCCGTGATAATTCCAGCAAAGAAACGGAAGAGCCAGCCTTTCGTAATTAGCTCCCGAGGGAATAACTTAGTACAAAATCTTATTAGAGGAAAAAGTATTAGAGGTCGACTCCAGATAATCTCTTTCCCTGTTAGTGTTATCGAGCCTCCACACTTTGTTCCCTTCGGTCTTCTTTCTTTTCTTTCTTTCCTTCCTTCTTTATTTATTGTTACTGTACATAGGTTGGAGTGTCTTACAAAGTAGATGCTAACGCTCATGATATGCATATACACAAACTCATCAACCAACGTACATAAACACATATCCATATACACACATAATATATATATATATATATATATATATATATATATATATATATATATATATATATATATATATATATATATATATATATATATATATATATATGTGTGTATATATATATATATATATATATATATATATATATATATATATATATATATATATATATATGATTTTATTGTCAGTGTTTTTATTATTTTAGTTTTTATTCTAGTTTTTTTAACTCCTGATGATGTAATCATGGAATACGAAACGCTGGAAATAAGTATGTGATCATAAACCATTCAAGATTATTCCTGTCCGCCTGCCTGTCTAATGTGCTTATTGTGGAGTCCCAACCACATTATAGCGAGAGAAATGAATTTCTATCACCAGAAATAAATTCCTCTAATTCTTCATTGGCCGGCCGGAGAATCGAACGCCGGGCCAGCAGAGTGCTAGTTGAGAACAGTACCCACCCGTCCAATGAGGAACTGTATGTATGTATTGAAAGGCCCTAACGGTAGAGAAGAGCAGGATAAATGGGGATGGTTTATTCTCATAGGTTTTTTCAAGGGTCAGCCAAATTTTTCTTGCAAAGTAGTCCCGATGTGAGTCAGAAATTTCTTTTCTCTGAAACATGTTCCCATGTTTTCATTTCCATCATATCTCACAGTGAAGGGCTAAGTCGAAGGAAGTGTTAGCAATTCACTTGCTGCTGGGTAAAATTCGTTGGTGTGTTATGCACTAAATGCCTCCCCGGTAAAAATTTCAGGTATGGAGTACTTAGGTTCTAATTTCTTCTATGGACTGGACCTGTTCGAATGAATTGCTAACGCCCTGGACTCTCACTTGAACGCCCGGAGTTGGTTCCCGATATATATATATATATATATATATATATATATATATATATATATATATATATATGTGTGTGTGTGTGTGTGTGTCACACATTACCACAGGTGAAGAACAAGAGACGTTGTGCAGGTCCTGACCGGTTTCGACTTTATTTCCAAGCCACTGACGAAGGGCTGATACAGAGTATTAGAAGTCACAAATATTTATACTACAGGAAGAGTACTGACGAATACACAACTACTAGAGACTCCATATCCACCCACAGGCCGGTGTCGCGGTAGGAGTGGCCATCAAAACTCATTTGGCTAAAAATCACAATATACTCTAAGGGGACAATACTGATAAACATACCGACCATAGGCGACATCAGGTCCACACCTGACAGGTGCCCCAATACGGTGTTTACAAATATGATAATCTTATTTTCATACATCACAAATATTAAGCTACAAATGTTGTTCAATATCCAGTTTACTATGGAGGTTGATTAAAGTCGATTCTAAGAACAAAAACCTGTTTTCGACAGGCGTATGTACAGCACAGTTGGCATCAACATAAGCCTCTCATGATGTCTCAATGGATAAGGGTGACTGTACATCGTTGCCTGCCAATCCAGGCGGCGTTCGAATTCTACTGCTGGCGAAGCATTAGGTATAAGTTGTGCCCTAGGGACCGTGAACTTGTGGCTTAATATTTATGAATATAATAAATATCACTGCGCATGGTGGCAAAAATTAAAATTATATATATATATATATATATATATATATATATATATATATATATATATATATATATGTGTGTGTGTGTGTGTGTGTGTGTGTGTGTGTGTGTGTGTATATATATATATATATATATATATATATATATATATATATATATATATATATATATATATATATATGTGTGTGTGTGTGTATGTATGTATATACACAGTATAACAAATAGAACACTCTCACGCTGCAAAAGCAAAGTAGAAATGTGGAAGTTGCTGAAAACGGGGCGAAGGAGAAGAGCAAGAGAAACTGATTGGTTTTGGGTCCTGATCATAAAGAGTTCCACACAGCTTCCCAGGTCTTACCAATTTGAGGATATTTGCCAGATTTACAGAAGGGTCAGACTTGAGCTCTTCAGGGAAACTGAGTAGCGATATAAAAGAAATACATTAATAGACACCAACCAGGAGTAAGTTGTACTATATAGATGAAGTTGACTAATAGCGTCTTACACGTAATGATTTACTACTACAGCAAAAAAAATATATTTGAAAAGTTACGTCCGATCCAAAAGTATTCGATCCCTTGTATATTGTGGCAGATACCTGATAAGGAACTATTTTGTGACGGCTTGCAGAATGGCTGACGAGGCTTTTAGTCTCGCCACCGATGGAATCCAATTTTACTCGAAAATCTGATCAGCCTCTCAGATTCACTCCGAGAAAACTCTGTTGTGACACTTCTCCCAAGGGTTCATCCTAATCGCTGGCAAGGCGCCTCTCAGTTTCATTTTCTGATAGCTAGTGAGCATATAAATGTGTTTGTTGGTGCTGTTCGTTGTTTGTTGTTTGCACTTATCAACTATAATTCCCTTTGGGTGTGAGTTATTCACAAGGGAAAGTGGTCTATGCTGAAGTGAATTTGTACCTTAACATTTGGCAATCAGCTGTCAGGGTGGAGATGGGTTGGTTGCAGTTACAAGTGCAGAACTTAAATTTGACAGAAATATATACAACAGTGGCAAAACCAACCTTTACCTCTCTTGATAGATGAATGGATAAGTCGCCTGTCTACCTCTGTATCGAATTCAAAAGGCATAGGTTCAAGATCTGGCAGATTTTGATGCACTTATGAGTTATAATTCTCCTGGCCTGTAAGTTGTTTCGTAGGTCCAGTGATTTTTTGTTTTCTGTAAAGGAAAACCATTGTGCCGGCTTTGTCTCTCCGTCTGCCCTCAGATATTAAAAACTACTGAGGCTAGAGGGCTGCAAATGTTGCTCATCCACCATCTAATCATCAAACATACCAAATTGCAGCCCTCTAGCCTCAGTACAATAGTTCTTATTTTATTTAAGGTTAAAGTTAGCCATAATCGAGCATCTGGCAACGATATAGGAGAGGCCACCACTGGGCCGTGGTTAAAGATTCATGGGCCACGGCTCATACAGCATTATACCAAGACCGCCGAAAGATAAATCTATTTTCGGTGGCCTTCATTATACGCTGTACAGAAAACTGGTTGCGCTGAAACTTTGATGCATTTTTTTACTTGTTATTCTAAGTATTGGTGGCTTTATATATATATATATATATATATATATATATATATATATATATATATATATATATATATATATATATATATATATATATATATATATATACATACCTGGCTGGTGAAGTTTGGGTGTAGTCATTACCTGGTTGGGTGACCACCAAGAAATGCCAGACATCCTTGGCCCATAATGAGTTATAGTGGGGTTCAATAACCTCACTCTAAATATATTTGTGGCAAAACGCAAGGTTAGGACCTCCTAATGTCACTGCCTTCAAGAGAAACATCCTTTTAGGTGAAATCAGTATATATATATATATATAATATATATATATATATATATATATATATATATATATATATATATATATATATATATATATATATATATATATATATATATATATATATATATATATATATATATATATATATATATATATATATATATATATATATATATATATATATATATATATATATATATATATATATATATATATATATATATATATATATATATATATAAATATATATATATATATATATATATATATATATATATATATATATATATATATATATATATATATATATATATATATATATATATATATATATATATATATATATATATATATATATATATATATATATATATACATATATATATATATATATATATATATATATATATATATATATATATATATATATATATATATATATATATATATATATATATATATATATATATATATATATATATATATATATATATGTGTGTGTGTGTGTGTGTGTGTGTACAATTAGTTACTTAAATTAACATTAATAGTTTAGATCTTCAGCTGAACGATATGGATAAGAGTAAAAAAGTTAAGTATACCTTAGTTTAACCAGACCACTGAGCTGATTAACAGCTCTCCTAGGACTGGCCCGAAGGATTAGACTTATTTAACGTGGTTAAGAACCAGTTGGTTACTTAGCAACGGCACCTTCAGCTTATTGTGGAATCCGAACCACATTATAGCGAGAAATGAATTTCTATCACCAGAAAGAAATTCCTCTAACTCTTCATTAGCCGGCCGGAGAGTCGAACTCGGGTCTAACGAGTGCAAGGCCACAACTCTACCGACACTCCCAAGGAAGAGCTATGGATAGGAGTAAGATCAGATGGTACGAAGAAAGACTTTTCATATTTTTTTTTCCTTTTTTTTTATAGATGAGGTGTAAAGCGATTGTGAGGTATTCTGGTCATATCTGAGTTTATGGTAAACTGTCTAAACTGTGTTATTATCAGTACTCAATTCTTCTTTTGTACATCAAATTTATCGACTAATTTTCACAGATATTCCAAAAATGTTTCTTCAATACAAAAATGTCAACTATTTTGTTCGAACTAATGCTTGTTCGGAATATACATCCGGAGCATGGCCGACAAGGAAACAAAAATTCAATTCCAAAACGAAAAAACAAATTTATCTCATTGGCGTTTTGCTTGATTGCATTCGTTATAACTGAAGGCTCACGCCAACTTAATGGAGTGTGAAATATCCAATCAAGCTCAGTAAATGACTTTGTTACAGGCATTGATGACAAAGTGTGTACTGCGTCGCTAAAGGCTTTTCTGACTCCAGGAGCAGAGTTGCTTTCCGCTTTGTTTTTTCATTATTTTCTTTATCTAGCAATTTCGGCTCACTTCTGCGGTCTTTGGAACTCGAGAAGAATAGCGATTTTGGGATTATTTTCTTTGTTTTTCTTTCCAATATTGGTACAAATTAAAAATGGTCATATGATTTTAGTTGGTCGACCTTGAATACCTCCAGTCTATTTCTTTAAAGGCGTTTAATGAAACTACTGCTGCTTTTCGATGCGAGATGTGAAGGGATCGCCGGGAATTGAACCTATTATACCACGTCATTCTAACGGAGGATAAGGAATTTTACAGAATAAAAAAAATCCAGTATGTGTGTGAGTTGTGTAACTGCATACGAAGCTGAAGATGATGAATCAGTGAATGATGTTATTGGAATCCTCAATGAATTCCATTAATACTCTCCTGTTCTGATTGTTTGAGCAACAGTTGACCGATCAAACCGGAAAATAATCCCAAAATCGCGAGTCTCTCTCACAACGAAGGTAAAAAAATGTTTCATATTTCCCTTGCAAACGTTTGAGGTCTCCATTCCGAAAATGTCATTACATGCTGGTTATGTTTGCTATGTCATCTTTACTTTATCCCCCTTTTGTTACCTTGAACGAGGACAATTAATCCCCCTAAAAAAAAATAATAAATAAAGAATCATTTGATCTCTGATGACTTCGTTGTCCATGAAATCAAAGTCTAGAAAAGTCTCAACTTGACAGACTTTCATTAAATGGTTTTATCATGAATTACATTCAGGAATATATATGAACTTAAATTTCCATTGTCTGTCTAATACTTTTATAATTTTCTAAACTTTTGCCCATCGCTGGACAAAGGCGTTTGAACGCTGCCCACTTGGTATGAAATGGTACCAGAATCGGAAAGTCACCGGTGGAGGAGTTTTGAAGAATTACCTAAAACAGCATTTTGGTCATTTATCAATGAGCCTTCTAGCTAGCACGTATGTCTTTCTTTTGTTATTATATTGTCAACAAATAATTGTACACTTTGAAATGGAATGGAATATAAAATTTAGGCCAAAAGCCAAGCGTTGGGACCTATGAGGTCATTCAGCGCTGAAAGGGAAATTGAAAGTAAAAAGGTTTGAAAGGTGTAACAGGAGGAAAAACCTCGAAGCTTCACTATGAAACAATATTGTTAGGAGAGGGGGAAAGGGGTTGCAACCAGGAGGCCCCAGTGAAGCTGCAAAGAACCTTAAGTAATGCCTACAGGGCACCGCACGAGGTGTACTGGCGGCACTAACCCCCTACGAGAGCACTTTGGAACGGAATCAGAGCAAAAATCTCTTAAAATTCTTGACTGGCTTCTTATATAGACGTTAACCACGTAGATTTAAATTTGCTTTAGCTATATCCGTCTGCCTGTTCAATAAGTTCCATAAAATCATTAAGAAGACGTGATTCTATAAGAACAATGATTTGTTGGTATGATAAAGAGGTTCAGATCAGAAATGCATTCCTTAAATATAGAAAAAGTAGGAAATCCATACAAACCTTCACTATTCTTAACAATCACAGAAAAATCAAAATCCTTCACATTGTTTATCCATCACAGTGTTTGAATATCATGAAATATTTATGAATTTCAGATCACAAATGAATAACACATTGCTGATTTGTTTATTATCTAAATCAAGGCAGCACCTCTTAAGACAAACGAATTTTGGATGAAAAAAAATATATATATTTTTAAATGTTATGCACTGTCAGTAACTTTAGTTTCCTTTGTTCTTGGTACTGTGGAAGAATCAGGTGACATCTATATGAAATGTTTGTTTCGTTTACTTGAATATACTTATTTGTTAGCATAAACGCTTGATATGCAGGAAAATTTAAGCCATATTACATTCCCTGGCCTGTTGAGTCTAATGTCATGTTAATACACAAATATGTATGTATGTATGTATGTATGTATGTATGTATGTATGTGCATATATATATATATATATATATATATATATATATATATATATATATATATATATATATATGTATGTGTGTGTGTGTGTGTGTGTGTGTGTGTGTGTGTGTGTGTATGTAATGTATGTATGTATGTATGTATGTATGTATGTATGTATAACTGAATCACGAAAATCTGGAACGAAAATACATTATCATGAACATCAGACCTAATGCCTGATGAGAAACTGAAACATTTAGAAGGAAAAAACCAAATCGATTTGTAAAATTTAGTGATAGTTTGAGGACTGAGAGTCCAGGCCCCGTTTGTGATATCCCCTAGAGGACACACCTTCATGTATCGTCTGAGCTGCACCCTTGCCACTCCTGTTTTCTGTCCCGCTGCTCTGGTGGATGCCTTTTGTTTTCCAGAATTGTATGATGACGGAGATAGCCGAAGCGCAACCCATTGGGGGGAGAAGATTTTACGACCTGCAGAGTTCAGGCAGTAGCAGCAGAGCAATGGTCGAGATAAGACCCATCTTCCCAAGAAATCCTTCTGAGGGTTTTTCCAGAGCGGAATCCTCTCACCTGTGACGGCTGACACCAAGCACTCGCTGATTTTGCCTGCCCAACTCTGCTAAAGGAAGGGAGAGCCCACACTCATATGCAAATTCTGTTGGTTACGTCAGGAAATTGATAGTAATCCGCACTTATTCTTTATCTTTTTCTCTCGGCCTGTTTTCACTTTTCATTATTCCTTCCTCTGCTAAACTACATGTGCCGTGTAAAATCTTTGTCAAGTGTTTCCTTGAATTCAGTTAATTAATGAAGTAATTACTCCCCTTAGCAGTAATAGAAGTAAATTAAGAACCTCCTTGAATTTTGAAATTTATTCTCATTAGACATCTCTCTGCCGCTCAGGAGTCGATGTTCATTGTTGTCATTCATAAATTATTGATTTATCTAGGGTCAGATTCTCCCTTATCTGAGTGTTCCCTAATTGCATTTGTTCTATTTAATTGAGTGCTACCCATGTATTCCTTTGCTGTTAATTTTACTTTGTGAATTGTAAATAAATTAATTATTACTTACTCAGGCTGTCACTCTGGCAACCTACACTCCTCTCTCCCCATTTCTTGATTATGATTCTGTGGCCCCATTAGCAAGGCTATCTAATTTCCCATAAAATAACAGTCACAGGGCTCGCAGACGTAACAATATACAATACATTAGATATGCATACACACACACACACACACATATACACATATACACATACACACATATATATATATATATATATATATATATATATATATATATATATATATATATATGTGTGTGTGTGTATATATATATATATATATATATATATATATATATATATATATATATATATATATATATATATATATATATATATATATATATATATATATATATATATATGTGTGTGTATATGTGTGTGTGTATATAAACAGGGAAAGGACAAAGGATAACTGAAAGCCATATGATTTTTGGATAAAATACAATATTTTCTTAGATACCACATAAAGACTATTCTCTTTTTTCCTTCTTTATATAATTAACTTTCATCCTTTTGACCGTGTGAATTTCCCATCTATTTAGAAAAAGTGGCAAAGGGAAGAGAGAGAGAGAGAGAGAGAGAGAGAGAGAGAGAGAGAGAGAGAGAGAGAGACTGCAGCAAGTAATGATGAGTAAAACAAAACAAGTCACCCTCAGTTATCCAAGCTTTCCAAGGTCACAAGAGACCTCAGAGACCGGAGGAGAGCACTAAGTGAGGTGCCTGGCAAAGGTGGTTAGGAAGAATGCTGCATCCTGAGTGAAGCTAGATCACGTTACATAATCCTTAGGGCGCGTCCACATGGGTGCTCAAACATGTGCTTGCAACTTGTAAGAACATATTACCAAATAATCTGTTAACATGTTGTGAGTTGTTGTGTTCAGGTAATAATGACACCTGGTTGGGAATATGTTGGTAGCACGAGGTGTGGCCTGCTTAGATACATGGTGGACTAAACGCCCAGAGCACAGCAGATAGGATGGAGTGGCCCTGGGAGCAAATGCTGATGTTGACTGAGTTGCATTGAGCACATCCAGTCCTATGTGAATCCACTACAGCTGACTACAAGCACATGATGAGGAAATCAGGCGCACAGAAGACAATGTCAGATGTTATGAGAATAGATTGAGCTGAGTTGGAGTGGAAGATACGGGGTCTGATGGCCCAGGTAAGAAGAGAAATAAAGATTAAGGAACGGAAATCCGATAATTCTGAGGACAATGTATACATATGTGGGCACGAGTGTTGCGCCATCACTGCTGTAAACATGTTCACAATATTACTGAATCATGTTTCCGAACAACTGTCTAAATACCGTTGCAAACATGCATCGAAGCGTGTTAAAATCAGTGTTCACAACAGTACTGCTGGAGTTATGGTTAGGCAAAGTTAGCAGGCCTCCTGATCCCCGCACACTCCGATAGCATGCAATTGCATTCGCTGGGTTAGGTTAGGGAGGATTAGTTAGCATTTGGCCAGACAGGGGATTAATGATGAATCACACTGGGTGTAAAGTAGGTCATCGAACAGGAAGCACTGAGTTATTTATATTGGTGGTTAGTTTGTTAAAAAAATTCTCTAAAAAATGCCCACACTGAGGTAATAAGATAAATATCAGTGCAACTTGGTGGAAACTGGAAACAGAAGTGAATTATGTAAATCCTCTGACGAATTCTTGTCTCAGTTGATAAAATTGAGGGAAGAATTTAATGCAATACATTTAAAAGTCCCTTATATAGAGAATGGAATATATAAATCTGTCCAGTGAGCTTAGACACTCGAGCTGATTTACAATTTAAGTGATAGATTTTTTGCAAAAAAATATTTATATATCTTAGAGTAAGGCACCTCAACAACTTGATAAGAATATCAAAATATATCGAGAAATCTGAAGTCTACAGAATTAAAAAAACGAAAAGAATCAAGTTATATATTGGATCTTTCCCAGATAGTGACCCCCAACAAAGTTTGGGGTCGTTATCTTGGATTAATATTTCTTGGGGGTCATTATCTTTGTGATATTTACAGTTTTTGTAAAGGGGACTACTTCAAAGAAAATTAAATGCTGAAATGGTATGTGTGGTAGTTTTCTTTATAAAGCACCAATCCTGATACATTATGATCACACTTCCCATAGGAAAGCCTGAGTATAAGCAACAAACCAGAATGCTTCTATAATCTTGATGTATCTGGGTTTCCCCATGACCCATGAAAATGTAAAACAGTTTGGTCGGTGAGAAAGAAGTCTTTTTATGTTGTCTGTGGAGTTAATCGAGAAAATAGTACCGTTCTTTCTGCGTGCTATGCTGATGGTGCTACCCTTCCTCCTCTTGGTGTTGAAAGGAAAGCAGATGCACAGCACCGGGGGGAGGGGGCGGGAGGCTACTCGGACTTCCTGTCATACAATATGCTGCATCTGGAAATGGATGGATTACAATATCGATATTCAAAGACTTTATTCAAGTATTTTGAGGAATAAACAAAAGACAGATGCCATCCACTGGTAAGTCTTGATGTTGTAACATCTGAACTTGCCAAGAAAGAGAACACCTCAGCGATGAAACTTCAAGCTCATTGAACTGATGTCCTTCAGGCACTGAATGTTGTGTTTTGATGCAATGAAAATAAAACCGGAGATCAAGATCCACTAAAAAAAATGTAGTTATGTGGATATACTGCGCTTGTTCAATGTAAAGAAGTGTTTTGAAAGTACAGTACACGAATTTATCCTTTCATCATTGATAAATCTAAAAAAGTAGGTTAAATTTATGGAAAATGGATAGAAATGGGAAAACCAGGAGATGACGATACAGAAGCACTTTCGGGCCCTTGGGCAAGGATCTGATGACTTCACTTGAAGCCCTTTCTTGCTCAGAAACCGATACTGATATTTCTGTGCACAATCTATAAAACCGTTTGAAGCATTCTTTCATAGTTCTGTTTATCAATCAGCTACTTTTACCACAAGGCCAACTACGTCTGCTGAGACATCATTAACCTCTCAGTCAGAGGCGTCAGCACAAAAAAATGCTACTAAAAAACAAACAAATAAATTTCAGAACAATGATCTCTTCCTCCCATGATACTCTGACTAGCAGCATTTTAAAATTTCCTACCAAATGATATTCTTGTCAAGGAAATCCAACGAAAGGCCCCCGATGAAGTGCACTGTTGTGTGCTTGTACTACCAGCCAATGAGGAAAGCACTAGAACCTGTTATGCAGACAAGACTGAAGCCACAGAGTACAACTGCACCCACATGGCGTCGTAAAAATGTGAAAGCGAAGATCATAACTGGAGAGGAAAGCGGCCTGAAGTTAGGATGTAAAAGAAATTCTAAGTCTAAGAGAAAATGCGGTTCCTCAGAATCCAAGTCTAGAACATGACGACCTATGATCAATGGATGCCACTAATGACGACGAATCTCTAGCTGAAGAATATAACATTGATGAGAATGGTCCTAAATGTCTTTTGCATGCCACCGTAAGACGACTGAGGTGTAATGAAAATTCTATGCAGGCTTTCATTCTTTTCCTACCAAATCCATCTACTGTGGCAAGATTATAAAGACTTCAGAATGAAGAAATGAGAGTTTCGTCAGTGAAAGTTTTTTTCTAAAAATCAAAAACATTTCATCTCACGCAGAAAACTTAGTTAAGAAGAACGTGTCCATAAAGATATTCAAATAGTTTCCTCTCGAGTTCGATATGTGAAAAATATGTGCATATACCTCAAATTCCCCGTTAAGAAGGATCCACTTCTTTCGGGGAAATATGGTTTAAACCATTGTAATGAACAACGATGTGAATTAGATATTTCTTCTCTTACTTATGATGTATTCCTGAAGCCATTGGCCATTGCAATGAACTCTGAGAGTTATCTTAATGGAGTGTGAGGTGGAGGGAGTTTGTTTACTCTTCTTTTTCATAATGACTTCTGAAAGCAGTGTAATGAACTTGAAATTACTAGGGTGTACTTAATCACAGAAATACTCCTCAACAGGACGTTATGTGTTAACCCCGTAAGTTTTTCTTCCTCTTATGACAGGTGAGAAAAACATCCCAAAAATTTCATATTGAGTGCTTCTTTTGTGTGTTGATGCTTTCATATACCCGGCACACCAATTCCACCATTAATCTCCAAGTTGACTACATATATATATATATATATATATATATATATATATATATATATATATATATATATATATATATATATATATATATATATATATATATATATATATACATACATATATATGCATATATATATATATATATATATATATATATATATATATATATATATATATATATATATATATGTGTGTGTGTGTGTATAAATGAGTGTGCAGTATATATATACATACACATGTACTGTATATCTATATTTACATATATATGTATATATATATATATATATATATATATATATATATATATATATATATATATATATATATATATATATATATGAACACACACATATATATACATGTGTGTATGCTATAATATATATATATATATATATATATATATATATATATATATATATATATATATATATATATATATATATATGTGTGTGTGTGTGTGTGTGTGTGTGTGTGTGTATACTGTATATATATATACATATATATATTAGTTAAAGTCCTCCTGGGCCTTTGAAGCTCATAGGGCAGGCACTGATCTGCTGTTTCTTAGGCCATCAGCCAGTGGAGGACAGGTCCCAATGCCTATGACACGTGGCCAGTGTGTTGCTAGGCCCACTGTTTAACTTCCTAGTCCGAGGGCTGGTATCTGTTCTCCTACTGAACCTCCCTGGTTTTTTCGAACTGTCAGGTTGATGGGCTACCAGATTTTTGCAGAGGCACAATCTGAGCTGTTAGTGAGCGGAGGGATTTGAACACCCACCCTCTCGACTGGTAGCCGAGAATCATACCACTGTGCATATATATATATATATATATATATATATATATATATATATATATATATATATATATATATATATATATATATATATTATATATATAGATACACACATACACACACACACACACACACATACACACACACACACATATATACATATATATATATATATATATATATATATATATATATATATATATATATATATATATATATATATATATATATATATATATATATATATATCCTAATTAAACGAGTAAGAGTCTTTTAATTTCTTTTCATTCAAAGAAGTTTGATTAATATAAAGTAGACAGACCTTCTTTAATGGGTCATCTTGGCTTTCGTCCTCCGTGTGATCTTTCAGCCAGTATAAACTTCGAGCCTCAACGGGGGAAGGATTTGCTCCTCCCTGAGGATTTTCCCACAAGAGACTCGCTGCGTTCTGTCTAGTTTTTTGTGTTACATCTCTCACCTATTTCGAATGTTCTGCACGGAGAGAGAGAGAGAGAGAGAGAGAGAGAGAGAGAGAGAGAGAGAGAGAGAGAGAGAGAGAGAGAGAGAGAGAGAGAGAGAGAGAGAGGTGGGGGATGTCATCTTACTTCCCTAGAACACCCATTGAGAGACCTTTGTATATAACGGTATATTATGGAGGATTTTTGAATAATTAAAAAGGAATTATGATTGGTATAGTGATGCAGAGAAAGGTGATGCCTCTTGATGTATATACCATAAAGCGAAAGAAGAAGAAACAGGGCATATAACGAACTGAAAATATTGATGATAATCGGGACACTAATGCAGAAAAGTATTTAGTTTGTTTCTTTAAGGAGTAAAAGAAGCTTCACTTCAGACTGAACAAAATATTGGCAGGAATGAGAATGACGAAAACTGCGAATGTTAGACAACTATTATCCCTTCATTAATCCAAACAGAACGAGACGAAAAAGGAAACAGATGAAAGCTGTCACTTAAAAAAAAGGAAGTGATTCTAGAAATCATCTGGCACGAGAGGAGTCATCCTTTTCAGAAAATGAGGTCATTGTGGGGAGCCCGCAGAAGGTCCTTCGAGACTTTGTCTATATCGTAGTTAGATAACTCTCGAGAAGAGAATAAGATGGAGAGACGTGGAGAAGCAAACAAATGAAAAGCCATTTTTGGTTTTTATGTCAGATACTGCAGAAAAGGCAAATACTACAGGAAAGATAATAGTTATAAGCTTCTTTTGTCAGTATATATCTTCATTTCTCTCCATTGCTATATAACTATATCGTCCAAAATCTACATATTTCGGATATGATTTCATTACTGCTGACTGCATAGGTCTTGAAAGGTATGCTGACTGCATAGGTCTTGAAAGGTCTGCTGACTGCATAGATCTTGAAAGGTCTGCTGACTGCATAGATCTTGAAAGGTCTGCTGACTGCATAGGTCTTGAAAGGTCAGCTGACTGCATAGATCTTGAAAGGTCTGCTGACTGCATAGGTCTTGAAAGGTCAGCTAACTGCATAGATCTTGAAAGGTCTGCTGACTGCATAGGTCTTGAAAGGTCTGCTGACTGCATAGATCTTGAAAGGTCTGCTGACTGCATAGGTCTTGAAAGGTCTGCTGACTGCATTGATCTTGAAAGGTCTGCTGACTGCATACATCTTGAAAGGTCCGCTGACTGCATACATCTTGAAAGGTCTGCTGACTGCATAGGTCTTGAAAGGTCCGATGACTGCATAGGTCTTGAAAGGTCTGCTGACTGCATAGGTCATGAAAGGTCTGCTGACTGCATAGGTCTTGAAAGGTCTGCTGACTGCATAGATCTTGAAAGGTCTGCTGGCTGCATAGGTCTTGAAAGGTCTGCTGACTGCATAGATCTTGAAAAGTCTGCTGACTGCATAGGTGTTGAATGGTCTGCTGACTGCATAGATCTTGAAAGGTCTGCTGACTGCATAGGTCATGAAAGGTCTGCTGACTGCATAGATCTTGAAAGGTCTGCTGGCTGCATAGGCCTTGAAAGGTCTGCTGACTCCATAGTTCTTGAAAGGTCTGCTGACTGCATAGGTCATGAAAGGTCTGCTGACTGCATAGGTCTTGAAAAGTTGCTGACTGCATGGATCTTGAAAGGTCTGCTGGCTTCATAGGCCTTGAAAGGTCTACTGACTGCATGGATCTTGAAAGGTCTGCTGACAGCATAGGCCTTGAAAGGTCTGCTGGCTGCATAGATCTTGAAAGGTCTGCTGGCTGCATAGGCCTTGGAAGGTCTGCTAACTGCACAGATCTTGAAAGGTCTGCTGGCTGCATAGATCTTGAAAGGTCTGCTGACTCCATAGATCTTGAAAGGTCTGCTGACTGCATAAACCTTGAAAGGTCTGCTGGCTGCATAAACCTTGAAAGGTCTGCTGACTGCATAGATCTTGAAAGGTCTGCTGGCTGCATAGGCCTTGGAAGGTCTGCTAACTGCACAGATCTTGAAAGGTCTGCTGGCTGCATAGGTCATGAAAGGTCTGCTGACTCCATAGATCTTGAAACGTCTGCTGGCTGCATAAACCTTGAAAGGTCTGCTGACTGCATAGATCTTGAAAGGTCTGCTGACTGCATAGGTGTTGAAAGGTCTGCTGACTGCATAGATCTTGAAAGGTGTGCTGACTGCATAGGCCTTGGAAGGTCTGCTGACTGCATAGGTCTTGAAAGGTCTGCTGACTGCTTAGGTGTTGAAAGGTCTGCTGGCTGCATAGGTCATGTAAGGTCTGCTGACTGCATAGGTCATGAAAGGTCTGCTGACTGCATAGATCTTGAAAGGTCTGCTGACTGCTTAGGTGTTGAAAGGTCTGCTGGCTGCATAGGTCATGTAAGGTCTGCTGACTGCATAGGTCATGAAAGGTCTGCTGACTGCATAGATCTTGAAAGGTCTGCTGACTGCTTAGGTGTTGAAAGGTCTGCTGGCTGCATAGGTCATGTAAGGTCTGCTGACTGCATAGATCTTGAAAGGTCTGCTGACTGCATAGATCTTGAAAGGTCTGCTGACTGCATAGATCTTGAAAGGTGTGCTGACTGCATAGGCCTTGGAAGGTCTGCTGACTGCATAGGTCTTGAAAGGTCTGCTGACTGCATAGATCTTGAAAGGTCTGCTGACTGCTTAGGTGTTGAAAGGTCTGCCGGCTGCATAGGTCATGTAAGGTCTGCTGACTGCATAGGTCATGAAAGGTCTGCTGACTGCATAGATCTTGAAAGGTCTGCTGACTGCATAGGTCATGAAAGGTCTGCTGACTCCATAGATCTCGAAAGGTCTGCTGGCTGCATAGACCTTGAAAGGTCTGCTGACTCCATAGGTCATGAAAGGTCTGCTGACTGCATAGATCTTGAAAGGTCTGCTGGCTGCATAGGCCTTGAAAGGTCTGCTGACTCCATAGTTCTTGAAAGGTCTGCTGACTGCAAAGGTCATGAAAGGTCTGCTGACTGCATAGGTCTTGAAAAGTTGCTGACTGCATGGATCTTGAAAGGTCTGCTGACTGCATAGGTCTTGAAAAGTTGCTGACTGCATGGATCTTGAAAGGTCTGCTGGCTGCATAGGCCTTGAAAGGTCTGCTGACTGCATAGATCTTGAAAGGTCTGCTGGCTGCATAGGTCTTGAAAGGTCTGCTGACTGCATAGATCTTGAAAGGTCTGCTGACTGCATAGATCTTGAAAGGTCTGCTGGCTGCATAGACCTTGAAAGGTCTGCTGTCTGCATAGTTCATGAAAGGTCTGCTGACTCCATAGATCTTGAAAGGTCTGCTGGCTGCATAGACCTTGAAAGGTCTGCTGACTGCATAGATCTTGAATGGTCTGCTGACTGCATAGGTGTTGAAAGGTCTGCTGACTGCATAGATCTTGAAAGGTGTGCTGACTGCATAGGCCTTGAAAGGTCTGCTGACTGCATAGATCTTGAAAGGTCTGCTGGCTGCATAGGTCTTGAAAGGTCTGCTGACTGCATAGATCTTGAAAGGTCTGCTGACTGCATAGGTGTTGAAAGGTCTGCTGGCTGCATAGGTCATGTAAGGTCTGCTGACTACATAGGTCATGAAAGGTCTGCTGACTGCATAGATCTTGAAAGGTTTGCTGACTTCATAGGTCATGAAAGGTCTGCTGACTCCATAGATCCCGAAAGGTCTGCTGGCTGCATAGACCTTGAAAGGTCTGCTGATTGCATAGCTCTTAAAAGGTCTGCATATGTCTTGAAAGGTCTGCTGACTGCATAGATCTTGAAAGGTCTGCTGACTGCATAGATCTTGAAAGGTCTGCTGGCTGCATAGGTCTTGAAAGGTCTGCTGACTCCATAGATCTTGAAAGGTCTGCTGACTACATAGGTGTTGAAAGGTCTGCTGGCTGCATAGGTCTTGTAAGGTCTGCTGACTGCATAGGTCATGAAAGGTCTGCTGACTGCATAGATCTTGAAAGGTCTGCTGACTGCATAGGTCGTGAAAGGTCTGCTGACTCCACAGATCTCGAAAGGTCTGCTGGCGGCATAGACCTTGAAAGGTTTGCTGATTGCATAGCTCTTAAAATGTCTGCATAGGTCTTGAAAGGTCTGCTGACTGCAAAGATCTTGAAAGGTCTGCTGACTGCATAGATCTTGAAAGGTCTGCTGGCTGCATAGGCCTTGAAAGGTCTGCTGACTGCATAGATCTTGAAAGATCTGCTGACTCATAGATCTTGAAAGATCTGCTGACTGAATAGACCTTGAAAGGTCTGCTGACTGCATAGATCTTGAAAGGTCTGCTGACTGCATAGATCTTGAAAGGTCTGCTGGCTGCATAGGCCTTGAAAGGTCTGCTTCATATAAGGCGCCAGCCTTGGTTGTAAAGCCCTATTCTCGTAGTTTTTTGTTTCCTGGACGACTTCAGAACCAGCATGACCAGTGAGAGAGAGAGAGAGAGAGAGAGAGAGAGAGAGAGAGAGAGAGAGAGAGAGAGAGAGAGAGAGCCAAAAATATGGAAGATTAGTGCCTGTCTGATGATTATCATTCCACTAAAGAATTACGTTATTGGACGTGTAGCGATCAAATGAATTTTAACCGATTCTATCTCCTGAAGGAAATTCCAACGACAACACAATGTCCTGTTTCTTGAAAAGCGAAATAACGCTTGAAATCCCACGTCAGTAATAAAACCTGCATTTGCATTCTTCGTCGACTTACAAGAAAACATTTAGTGCCCTGCAATTCAAATTTCATTTACTCAATGTAGAAAAATAAAAATTAACGTCGTCTTCAAAATCATTGCTTCATGAGGCAGAGGTTGTACTAAACACCCTTCAGGAAGAACTTTCAAACGGAATGTCGTGTCTCTCGCTTTCACTGGTCATCTAATATCGTAGCATCTGATATTTATTTGATTTTTACAAATTCAATCACACGCAGACATGAGCATTAGGAACTAAAAATGATATATATATATATATATATATATATATATATATATATATATATATATATATATATATATATATATATATATATATATATATATATATATATATATATATATATATATATATATATATATATATATATATATATATATACATATATATATATATATATATATATATATATATATATATATATATATATATATATATATATATATATATATATATATATATATATATATATATATATATATATATATATATATATAGCCACAGGGATATAGAAGGACATTGCACAGTATATGGTTTCTTTATTCACTAGCGACGTTTCGAGACAAAGTCTCATCTTCAGGCTAAAAGCAGAAAATAAATATTGCATTAATTCAAAACACGTTGCTTTTCAGAAAGCGGAAAGCGTAACAGTAAAATTATAAACAATGAAAACTTTTCTAAGTAAAATTACAAATTAAAAATCTGTGGTGAGGAAAACACCTTGCTGAAGCAGAGTCCCGCCGGTCCGTGTCAGGACGGTGGAAAAGTCACGAAGAGGCAGAGAACATAGTGAGTGACGTGGCTTTATGCTACATACAAAGGTACTGAGGTGGTATGGTTGTTTTGTGAAGGTTCCAGTTTCTTAATCGCCAGACTTTGAAGAACGCGGAGATGGCGTTCATATGGTGATGTCATGATGAACTTTAAGTTATTGTAATTTATTCTGTCTTACAGATTCTGGGGCGATTCCTGATATTTGATTGTTCTGGGCTGGATAATTTGCTGCCCGTTCGTAAGAGCATCGCATTTCACCTTGAGCAACCGGTGCGTACTTCCTGTAGCAGCAATTAAATAAATATACTACACCAGTCTGCATCAAGGATGGCAACTTCTCTTTGTGTTATAGAAAGCCACCGATAGTTCTAGGATTCACACAAGTGAATCTGGCATCAACTGCTGGAAAGTGGTAATTTAAAATTTAAAAAAGGAATTTCATTTTTACTTCTAAAAAAAATTAATTTTTACTTATTCACAGAAGCATTTTTGTATAACGAATGAATCACTGAGACGGGACTTTTCTTAATCCGCTCTTCAATTAGCCTCTGCTGCAGAAATCTAAGCTTAATTCAAGAGCCTGTTACGTACCGTCACAGAGCAGAGCTTGTTGACTTCCTTACCTTATTCGCTTCCTGGCCTCGTTATGACTCGCTGCACATAATACAAAACAATTTCTATCTTAAGAAGCTGCCTATAGCCACTCTTTCCGTCTTCTGTCATCGGGATTGACGCTACTCGTAAATGAATAAGCTCTCAGGGTCGAGCATCTACTGTATATCAGAAGCTTTCATTTTCCTTATCGCCTTTCCGAGACAAAAATGTTTACTTTCACGCTGGAAGGAGCGAATTATTATGCATCTCTTCTTTTCTTCTTTGCTTCACTAAAGACATTGCACTCGATCCGCTGAAACAGATTATTTTAGCATCGATTCAAATGAGGATGATATTGGCAGTGACAGCGAGGCAGAAACACGGGCGCCCAAAACTACGCAGCGAGTAAGACAACAAGTAGAATGATGTGGAAGCTGATGACGATCATGAGATGATGGTGATGTCGAAGAAAAAGAAAGCCCGCGCATTCTTCGCTAAGAAAAGAAATTTAATCATGGAAATGTCATGGGAAGAATACGGCAATGATGATGGAAATTTTTTGAAGTGAACAAGCTGTGCTTTTTGTTTAGGTTGAGAAAAGGAAGTGTGAGATAACGTGATGAACGAGAGAGAAACAATGACAGCAACGAAGCAGAAGATAATCAAGCTAGAGAAGCTCTGATTTTAGGAGAGATGAAGGAGCCATTCCAGAAAACGAGTTCACTTAGTAGCCTCCCCAAGAAATCCTCAGAGATTTCTTCGGCTTTATGTCAAGTGGATGGCTATTTAGGAGAGAGAGAGAGAGAGAGAAGGGATGAAGTTGAGGAAACGAAGAGATAGATATACACAAAATATTCGCGATACTACTCATTAATATCTACGGTTCACTTCAAGGTCATTGGTGTGTTTTATATCGCAGTATTTATTTGTTGATTACACTCATAAGCAAGCATTGGGAACTAACCATTTACGTATATACACAGGTACATAAGTATTTATATATGTACATACACACAAATATATGAAAAAAAAGAAAAAATATATATATCTGTATGTGTGTATATACTGTATGTATAATATATATATATGTATATATATATATATATATATATATATATATATATATATATATATATATATATATATATATATATATATATATATATATATATATATATATATATATATATATACTGTTACAGTAGCACTGGCAGAAATAAGGGACTCACCTGTTTATCTGACGCGCAACTGGAATTCCAATGCTACTGGACAATAATTAAAAGGAAATGCATGCTCACTTGGGAAACAAGATTAAAACCCAGGTCCTTAATTAATGTACATATTTACAGTAACATTTGAAACAATGGAGTGGGTAGATTAATGGCACATTACATCCATAGTTAATTAAAGTCATAAATAACTGTAGGATTTTCATGTAGGACAGGGCTCTTGATTTGGAAACAGCAGAATAGGCAGCACTCAAGACTGTGGATTCCTCTCTGCAATTGAGAGAAACAATATACAGTCACTTCGAGTGTCAATTATGCACAGCCCAACGAATTAATTGTCTATATGGCTGAAGGCTTTAGGAGGGATTTTAATTCATGAGTAACTGCTTAAGGAATTTGATACGCAAAGCCATAAATCACTAAACTTACCACACAGAAAATATAAGACAAGGGACTTCTACAAAAGAATCAAGGGAATTACAGGAAAATAGGTTGGTCAGAACCCCTCCCTCACAGACATGTATCCGCTAACCTATTTTAGTCCTTGTAGCACGAAGCAAGGATGATTTCCAGTCTTAAGAAATTCTTCTTCTGCAGTAGGTATGGAATAACATGCCTGAATACCAAGGGGTCCTATGTGCCAAAGTAGAAAGGGTGCCTCTCGGCTCTAGACAAGATGCGACCACTTGTTAGCTCTCTCTGGGAACCTATGACCCGTGTCTCACCTGCTTGGTCAGCTTTGACCTCCTCCGACCATGGTAAACTGGTCTGGGCCCGGTGGTTTCCAGTTAGTGCCAGTACATACCTGAAAGTAGTGAAACAGCCAGTGAACACAGGTCGAAAAACCGGAAGGGGTCACAAAGACAGGAAAGTTTATGGGACTGACTAAGAGGGTGATGAACAATAGGTACAATGAGGAATGGAATATCCTGTCTAGCTGAGAGGGCAAGAGTACCCTCTCACTCCAACTTTAAGGGGCTTAGTGAAAGGGGCTCTATAAAATTGATTATAAGATTGATTATAAGATAGAGTGGCCTGCTCTACAGCCCCTTTTAAAATTGATTATAAGATTGATTATAAGATATATATATATATATATGGCCTGAATAAATGCTACAGCCCCTTTTAAACATATATATATATATATATATATATATATATATATATATATATATTTATATATATATATATATATATATATATATATATATATATTACACTATATGACCAACCTGGTGCTGATCAACCTGGTGCTGGAAAACTCTGAAGAACTCGGAAAAATTACTGTGCTGACTATCCCTTTTATCCAAATTTTACAGTGCTGACTGCCCCATTTATCCAGGTATTGCTATGGTGACTGTTCCATTTATCCAGAAATTACTGAACTAACTGTCCCTTTTGTCCAAATATTACTTTACTGACTGCCCCATTTATCCAGATATTACTGTGGTGACTGTCCCATTTATCCAAGTATTACTATGGTAACTGTCCATTTTATCCAGGTATGACTGTACTGACAGTCCCATTTATCTAGTATTACTGTACTGTCTGTCTTTTTTATACAGGTATTACTGTAGTGACTGTCCCAGTTATCCAATAATAACTGATGTTACTGTGATGACTATCCCTTTTATCCAGGTATTACTTTGCTGACTGTCCCCTTTATCCAGGTATCACTGTGTTGACTACCCCATTTATCCATGTATAACTGTGCTGACTGTCCCTTTTATCCAGCCATTACCGTGGTTACTGTCCATTTTATCCAGGTATTACTGCGCTGCCGGTCACTTTTATCCAGGTATTCTGTGCTGACTGTCCCTTTTATCCAGGTATTGCTGTGGTAACTGTCCATTTTATTCAAATATTATTGTGGTGACTGTCTCACAGGTATTACTGTGGTGACTGTCCCATTTATCCAGGCATTACTGTTCTGTCTGTTCCTTTTATCTAGGTATTACTGTGCTGACTGTCCCTTTTATCCAGGTCTTACTGTGGTAATTGCCCATTTTATCTAAATATTATTGTGGTGACTGTCCTATTTATCCAGGTATTGCTGTGGTGGCTCTCCCATTTACCCAGGTATTACTGTGCTGACTGGCTCTTTTATCCAGGTGGTATTACTGTGGTGGCTGTCCCATTATCCAGGTATTACTGTACTGCCTGTCCCTTTTATCCAAATGATTACTGTGCTGACTCCCTTTGATCCAGGTATTACTGTGATGACTGTCCCATTTAGCCTCCACTAAACCTAAATACAAAATACACGGCCCCCCCCCCACTTAACTGAAACACCCCCACTAAACCTAAATACACCACCCCCCTACTTAACTGAAAAACCCCCACTAAACCTAAGCACACCCTCCACTAAACTTAAACATACACCCCACTAAACCATAACACACCCGCTGCTAAACCTAGATACATCCCTGCTAAACCTAAACACACCCCCCACTAAACCTAAGCACAAACCTTGATACAGAATTATTAATCAAGGGAAAGAAAAGCATTTTTAATAATATATTTCTATGGTATCGAGTACGTGAAATTAGGTATGATAAACCTGTAAAGTTTATTTACCATGTAAATTACAAAGGGAAAGGGAAGGAGGATGGGGAAGGAGAAGGGGAAGGGGGTAAAGATTTGAAACCTACCCTATTATCTAAGTTAGGTCAAATGACGGCCTCGTGCAAATTATGTCGAGATCGGTCAATCGGTTACCACATAAGCACCAGAGGGAATGGGGAAGGGGGATGGGAGAAGGGGAAGGGGATATGAGTTTGAAACCAACCCTATTGTCTAAGTTGGGTCAAATGATGGCTGCGTGATAAATTTTGTCTAGGTCGGTCGAGCGGTTCGGGTTTCTTTAACGCACAAAGTTACAAACATACAAATTTACAAACACAAACATACACACATACAAACATTTACTTTTATATATATGTATAAATATATGTATATGTATATATATATATATATATATATATATATATATATATATATATATATAATGTGTGTGTGTGTGTGTGTGTGTGTGTGTGTATATATATGTATATATATATATATATATATATATGAATATATGTATAGAAGCAAGTAAGAAAATTTTGTAATTTCCTCAACTCGAAGACTCATGATTTACGTAAAGTAAGCAGAACTTATTTAATGTGACATCTTGGCTGTTGTCCTCCGTATAAAACAGTGTAAACAGTAATGGACTGTATAGACAGTTGAAACTTCGAGCTGAATGGGGGCAAGGATCTGATTCTCTCTGAGGATTCCCGAGGCGTGAGAATCTATAAACCACTATCGAACAAGAGAGAGATGAAGTGCCGTATTCTGTCTATTTTTTTCGTGTGACATCTATTACCTTGATCGAGGGAGGCAGGAAGATATCATCTTGTTCCCTGCAAAAAAGACTGAGGGACCTTTGTGTATAATAACATGATAAGGAAGATTTTGGAATAATTAAAATGAAAAGATTGTTGTGATAGTGAGGATGAGAAAGGCGACGCCTTTGAAAACATATGCCTTAAGGAAAAAGAATCGGAAATCAATGAAAACTGTGGACAGCAAATAGTGATGATAATCATGACAGTAATACAGTAATGTAATGAACTCCCTTCATTAAGAAACAAAATGACAAAATACCAGTATTACAATGACGAAAAGTATGAAGGTTAGAAGAAGACAATTCGTACACTTTCCACAATCCAAAAGAAACGATCTGGAAAAAAATAACAGGTGAAAGCTGTCATTTGAGAAAGGGTAATGATTCTGGAAATCTGTTCTCGCACAGAGAGGAGTCATCCATTTCAGAAAATGAGGTCATTCGGGGGATTCCTGCTTTGCTTGTGTCGTAGTCGATGACCCTTGAGAGGAGAACAAGATAAGAGGGATTTGAAGAAGCAGACAAATAAATGAAGACATTCTTAGTTTTCTCTAAAAGAAAACTATTGAGATGGCGATTTGTCTGTCCGTCCGCACTTTTTCTGTCCTCCCTCAGATCTTAAAAACTACTGAGGCTAGAGGGCTACAAATTGGTATGTTGGTCATCCACCCTCCAGTCATCAAACATACCAAATTGCAGACCCTAGCCTCAGTAGTTTTGATTTTATTTATGGTTAAAGCTAGCCATGATCGTGCGTCTGGCACCACTATAGGTGCCAACAACACAGGCCACCACCGGGCCGTGGTTGAAAGTTTCATGGACCGAAGCTGAGAGTTTCATGGGCTTTGGCTGAAAGTTTCATACAGCATTATACGCAAAACAGAAAACTCGATTGCGCCGAAGAAACTTCGACGCATTTTTTTACTTGCTCTTTTGATTTTCAGATACATCAAGAAAAGGAATAAACTGATAGATCAAAGTTCTTTGGTTTGAGTCAGTACTTGTCTTCATTTCCCTTCAATTTCCAGTCATGGCTGCGTGGTCCAGAAGGTATGTCGTTCGGAATGATTCCTTTCCTGCTACCTCCTTATGACCTCACGTGACTTTCATCGAGGCAATGGTCATTAGAGTCTCAGCTACTTGAAACAAACTTGTCGTCTTCTCTAACTCGTGGGATGAATCTTTTTATGTCTGAAATTAATCAGCAGAAAAAAAAAATTAAAAAGATCTACTTTTCGTCTGATGAGAACAAAGCGAAGTAAGTGCATTCATCATAATAATTATGTAATACTTATATCAATACCTCCAAGATCTCTCTCTCTCTCTCTCTCTCTCTCTCTCTCTCTCTCTCTCTCTCTCTCTCTCTCTCTCTCTCTTCTTGTTACTGGAGAACAATGGGTGCTCTTTCTAATAAAGTACTCATCTATTCTATTTCTCATAATCCACTCATCAAATCTTGCATCAGTGAATAATTATAAGACTTTACTCAATAAATAGCTGCAGTCTCTCTCTCTCTCTCTCTCTCTCTCTCTCTCTCTCTCTCTCTCTCTCTCTCGAAGTAACATCAACAGTAGCCTAGATCACTCTAAAATATATTTGTGAACCGAAACACACACACACACACACACGCACACACACACTCACACACGCACGCACAACAAATTCTAGTACGTAGCTGTAGTGGAGTATTTCAGTACAGCTACGTATTAATTTGTTTGTTTGAGCTGTCGCGTGTGTGTGTGTGTGCGTGTGTGTACGTATTTGAATTTGCTGTGCAAGCATGCGTGTGTGTGTGTGTGTTTCCTTTCATCTTTGTGAGAATTTGTGAACTTGTTCTTTTCAGACTTGATAGTCAAATATTTTTTTAGATAGTCTCAAAATCATTGTCACTGAAGAGAGAGAGAGAGAGAGAGAGAGAGAGAGAGAGAGAGAGAGAGAGAGTCAAATCCCAGAGTTGAAGAGAATGGGTCGGAAAGCGACGGTAGCGACATCTACCGCCAGTCTCCGTAACTTCCACAGGGCTTCCCACAAACGTTAGCAAAAGTTTAAATTTATATTCTTCGTCCTTTACCCAATCGAGCACTGCCAGCCTCACAAACCCTTGAAGTTCTACGGGAAATGTGATTTTTATTCTAACGTATACTTCGTGTGGTTCTTAACACAAAATATAAATGTAAATAAATGAACAAGTGTTCTTCGTCGTTTTTTAATGGAAATTCTGGCGTAAAAACTGGAATTAACTGGAGGACTAAAAAGGCAAAAACACAAATGAATAATTAAGACTGATCGAAACCGCAAAACGTTAAAAGGAAATAAGAAAACTATATTCTGTCGCAGCACAGCAGATTCCACTGCCTGTTATTTGATTACTCTGCAGTGACTGGGTTTTAATTCAAAACAGTCAAACTGACAGGAGCTTTCATTAGTTCCGAAATCTGGCATAATGAATGTATATAGAACAGAGCAACAATTTCACTTTTATTGAATCACAGAGGCATTTTTTTCTCCTTTCCTCAAACAATTTCTAATGCAGAAATTTCAACTTCTTTAGGGACGGGTTACTGGTTACTCTCTCCTTAACGTCTGTTTGTATAAGAACCCTTTAAATGTCATTACAGAGGGACTTGTTAATTCCCTTTTCCTATTCTCTTCAGGGCCTCGTCATTTCCCTCTGCATTTTGCACCTGACTCTTTATGTGTCGATAACGATTTGTACTCTACAGAATAGAACAGAATATAGAATTTAGGCCAAAGGCCAAGCACTGGGACTCATGAGGTCATTCAGCCCTGAAAGGGAAATTGACAGTAAGAAGGTTTGAAAGGTGTAACAGGAGGAAAACCTCAAAGCAGTTGAAGCACTATGAAACAATTGTGAGGAGAGGGTTGAGGAAAGTCAGATGGAATGAAGAGAATATGAACGGAGGTACAGTGAGAGGAATGAAGGAGGTTGCAGCTAGGGGCCGAAGGGACGCTGC
Organism: Macrobrachium rosenbergii; assembly: GCF_040412425.1. NCBI lineage: Eukaryota > Metazoa > Arthropoda > Malacostraca > Decapoda > Palaemonidae > Macrobrachium > Macrobrachium rosenbergii. The sequence continues at coordinate 492,030 of NC_089783.1, read as the reverse complement.
GATGACCCTTAAGTGATGCCTACAGTGCACTACGCGAGGTGCACTGAAGGGACAACCTCCCTACGGGGGATTTGTACTATATAGGAAGCTCCGTTCAAGCCTTCCTTGTCTTCATTTACCCGGACTTACTCCGGCCGTGAATGCATGAACTCTCGTGGCCAGCCAATTATTTGAATAGCGCTCATTTTCATAATCCTTTCCTAGACAAAATGAAAAAGAAAATAGTTTTACGTAGGAAGGAACGAATAATATATTTTTTTACACTTCTTTTTTTAACGAAAGACATTACACTCTTTGCTCTGAAACAGAATATTGTGACTCAGAGTCAACTACGGATGATATCGGTAGTGATAGCAAGATAGAAAAATATTGGCGCCAAAAACAAGGCAGCAAATATGAAAACATGTAAAAGTAAAGCATAGTTGAAGTTGATGAATATCTAGAGATGATGGTGATATCAAAAACAACAGAAGCTCGCGCATTCATCGCTAAGAAATGGGTATGATCATAAAATCATCATGAGAGGAATATAATGATGATGATGGAAGTTTTTGATTTTTGAACAAGTTGTGCTTTTTTTGTTGGAAGAGAAAAGTAAGAGTGAGATAACGTGATGAACGAGAGAGAAACAATGACTGTAACGAAGTAGGACACTGTAAAGCTAGAGAAGATCTGGTTTCACGGGAGATGAAGGAGTCATTCCAGAAAACGAGATCGATGAGTAGCCTCCCCAAGAAATCCTCGCAGATTTCTTCGGCTTTATCAAAAGTGGATGACAATTTAGGAGAGATGGGAAGATGATAATAAGGAAAGAAAGAGATAGCCAGACAGAGAGAAAATCATTCTTGATTCTACATCCTTTTGTCTATCATTGTGTCTACTGCTCTCTTCGAGGACATTGGTGCGTTTGATATCATCGCCCCTTCCGCTTCCCTAGACAGCTTTAGAATGTTCGGTGCTCCTTTGGCTTGCTATCTAGGCGTCACCTACTCCCAGGTGCCAGTACTAAACATGGCGGAAGCTCCTTGGGACACCGTGTTTAGTACTAGTCCCTAGGGAATCAAAGTATTATGTACACCATTTCTTTATTGTGTGGTCGACATATATTATATTAATAAAGGATATCTTCGCGCGGCCGTCTACTTTACACTGACCATGCGGTGTTTAGCACTAGCACCTGGAAGTAGGTGATGCGTAGATAAGAAGCCAAAGTAGCACCGAATGTTTTTTGTAATGAGGACCTTACCACCCCAGAATCGCAAAGTCGGTTGCTTTTCGACATATAGTCGTGGCGCCGGGAGTTCAAAAGGAGGGGAACAAAGTTATTTGAGGGCAATAACTTGAGAAAGCACGTGCCAGGGACTTCCATGTTTTGTGATAGACTTCATTTCCAAAAGGCCAGAGAGTATAGGTTTCGGCCTCGATTTGTCTGGGAGAGCACAGGTAAATTATCATCCTCATCACATAGTTCTTTGATGAGAGCTTGTTGGTCAGTATTAATTTATCTACCATTTATTTCATTATGTTTTTCACTTTTTTTATCTAAGTTTCTTAGACTGTATAAGCTTGCTTTGGAAGTTAATGTCCTTAAAACTTCTTCAATATGAATGTTTGCACCTTTTGATCAAGAACCTTCATTCCCAGCTAATTCAAATCCGGTGGGGAGGCTTCCCACCTTCAGTGTGGTGGCTAGGCTGACTGTTTGCAGCATCATAGGAATAGGTTTACAGTCGTCTCTTTACAGTAATTTACAAATCACGTAACTAATAAACCTGAAATTTTCTGAGGAGAGTTGGCTGCCGGTAGACTTGCTATGTCTCTGAATAGTAAAATTCTGAATACAGCCCATCTTATTCACTTCCTAGATAACACGTCTGTGACGTTAACAAGCAGGCATCCAATGGTCAATGCTAAACTTTTAGTCATTTATCACAGGGAAAGAGAGATGGAGAGAAAAACGTGAACGGAAAGAAGAAACTGAGCCTCTGACTTTGATTTCTTTCGCGATTTTCTGAGGGACAGCATCTGAATTTCAGTTTGAAATATCGGTATACTGCTTGCTGGAAGAACACCACATTTGAAGGAAACAGTTCCTGATATTACTTTTCGTAAAGTCCAGATGGAACCTATGAAGCCATTGGCAACTCTGTACCGAGGCAGAACGACATTTAGTGAGGCTAAGGACCTAATTACCGAAAAATAACAACAGAAAAATTTATGAAACATCAGAAGCTGTTATTTCCTGCCTGTCGTCCGAAATATGCTATAGTGTTGCCTAAGGGAGCAGCCTGAGGTTATAACAGTGAAGAACCTTCTCTAGACGTCACGAGATTCAAATTGTTATGATCCAGCGAACAAAAATGGGGGATACGTACATATTGTTCCCGGAGACTCAGGATGTCTCAATGTCTCATTAACAAAGTTTATGTGCAAGTTTAACTTATGAAGCTCGTTCCTCTGCCCCACCGTCTATCTGCATTTCTATCTATATTTGCTATCTATGTATATCCGTGTGTCTTTAAATACCATAAAAAAAGAAGATTCATTCAATCAGTGAGAGCCACTCAGTTAAGATTCTGAAATGATTAGGCAAGGTACACACACCTCTTTGAGAGTTTTCGCAGTGACTAATAAAATGAGCAAATCGACCTCTTGTCTAAACTAGATGTGAGAAACACGAGAAAAAGGTAAGAGAGAGAGAGAGAGAGAGAGAGAGAGAGAGAGAGAGAGAGAGAGAGAGAGAGCACTTCACTTTAAAAAGTTTACTGGCGGAACAAGGGAAAATAAAACGTAGCTGAATATTAAAAAGCTTGGCATCAGGGAACTGTCATCAAAGACGCACTTAATCGAACAGCGAGGAAGAGTTCTTGTCACAGATACGGCCGCTTGTTGGACCCTGTAGCGATTTTTATCAATAGAAAAGAAACAGTCACGTCAAAAGTACCTAAGAAAACGGAAATTTCTGAATTTTTCTGTCTCTGCAAAACAATCGTTTGAAACGATTTGAACGACTAAGTGTTGACGAATAGGCGCTGGTATGAAGTACCTTCAAAGGTAACAGAATGGAAAAAGGAAAAAGACGGAGAAATAGAAAAAGTCTCCCTTGGGTAAAGTAAACTTAATTTAAATGCAGGATTCCACTTACGTGTGATTTCAAAACAATATTCTGAAAAAGAAGAACCGGCTATTCAGGAATGAGTGCAAGCAGCAGAAGATGGCTTTGAGGTGAAGGTGAAATAGAGCTGAATCACCGTGGAAGCCTAGATATGAGGAAGGCTAGACCGATGAGTATTATTCACGGAGGAGGAGGATGAATGAATAACGAAAGATATCACTGGAATTGAAGGTGGAGGGGATGAGTTATCAAAAACAACTGCTCTTGGCCATTTAGCAAAACATCAAGTGACCAGTTTGAAGAGAGGAGTTAAATCGTAGGAATAAGGTTCAACTAACAAAGCCTTATGCCTGGCTTATGAATGCCAGGCATAAGATTTATCAGAGGTGATGATAAAATTTTTCCCTACGACCAAACCTCAAAAAGATAAGGACAAAAGATCTGCCTCTTGCCTTTCAGAGGCTTTGTGGTGAACCCTAAGAATACTAAAATACTCAGTGCTTTTGAAAAATTATTTAGTTAATCCAGGTAACAAACAATAACAAATACTGAACTGGCAGTAGTGATTCATGTGGGATTATATTATGGTCTGAATAAAAGGGAAGTCTCCTGTTTTTGAACGGGTTGCAGAAGTAAATAGTGTTACTAGCAATTAGGTTGCAATTAGGGAGCAATATGATATAAAAGATAATCTGCCTTAAATATGTCTTCTTGGTCATTT
>NC_089783.1:465694-483194 GCF_040412425.1 Macrobrachium rosenbergii | reverse complement strand
ATATATATATATATATATATATATATATATATATATATATATATATATATATATATATATATATATATATATATATATATATATATATATATATATATATATATATATATATATATATATATATATATATATATATATATATATATATATATATATATATATATATATATATATATATATATATATATATATTATATATATATATATATATATTTATATATGTTTATATATATGTATATATATATATATGTATATATATATATATATATATATATATATATATATATATATATATATATATATATATATATATATATATATCCATATATATACATATCCATTTATATACATATATATTTATATATATATATATATATATATATATATATATATATATATATATATATATATATATATATATATATATATATATATATATACAGTATATATAAAATCTCACTTATGACCAGCACACTTATTAGAATCCACATCATTTTTTACATAATTTGCAGAAACGGATTGAGCAATCGCAGGCTAAGTAAAAATAAACCCCACAAAGCCATTGGGAGGAACGCACTATGTAAAACATCCCAGGTCTAAGGTGCAAAGAACAGACTCCCAATAAATCTACGGGAACCCCCATGGCGTGGACTCCGGCAGTGCTTTTTCTATTTATGAGCACGCCATTTGGGCTGGCATTATTGTTCCCGCTTCCCCAGGATTTACGAGAGAGAGAGAGAGAGAGAGAGAGAGAGAGAGAGAGAGAGAGATTCTCTCTTCCTATTCTTTCCCCTCTTGTTCGCCATTTCCTCTCCATACCTTCTCGTCCTGCTTTTCTTATATTTGGCATCACCTTTCTCTCTCTCTCTCTCTCTCTCTCTCTCTCTCTCTCTCTCTCTCTCTCTCCCAGTAGGAGGCGTTCTTTATGTACACAGTTTCCACGCAAGTGTCTTGGACTAAGGTGTTTTTTTTTTTTTATTCTTTTTCGCTTCGCTTGAAATTCATGTTTACTCTCTTAGGAAATAAAGGAGAGTTCCTTTTATTCGCGCATTATTTCCATCCAATTTCAGTCTTTTAATCCACCTTTGTTACACTCGTTACTGTTCTCTTCTTACGCGGACGTTAACCTGTTTTCCCTCTTTTTCTCTTTTGTAACCTTGCTTTCCTTTCGTTGCTTGTTGATTGATTTCCTCAGAATAAAACGAATATTTATTCAAGCACTCATTGATATTCTCTGTATGTGTGTAATGATACTCGGAACTCAGCTCTTTTTGTTTGTATAAGAATGGAAGTATACATTGTATTATAACAGTATGATTATATGAATACAAATATGGCATTTACAAATATATATATACAATTTACAAATATATATATATATATATATATATATATATATATATATATATATATATATATATATATATATATATATATATATATATATATATATATATATATATATATATATATATATATATATGTTGAGTATGTAATGTCCTACTGCCAATTTTGCAAAGCAGTTTAATATCTTAACAGAAAAAGTTCAGGTATATTTGTGTAGTTTTACTCCAACATCTTTGGTTAAGCGGAAGCTCATTTTATCCAGAGAATTTTGCCAACATTCCTTGTCTTTCTTTGCACCCGAACACCTTCGATACTTCTTCTTCTTATGTGTTTCTTTTTCTAAATATGATTCTTTGGAATCAAGTTATACAACAAGGTGAGTCCATGGCTGATGAACGATGGTAATGATGAGAGTTTAATACCAAATGAAATTAAAATTATGAATGGTAAAAATTCTTTTGTGCTTGACTAACACTTCGCTGATTGAAATGAAACGTGTTCTAGTTGTCAACAAAAAACGGTGCAAAGTAAATCTTTGTCATTGTTTACTTCGAAGAGAAATTGAATCATTCTGGACTTTTCTTCTTTAGGAAATCCATATTAACTGAAGCCTCACAATTTCATGTCGGATTAGAATTCCTTTTTCTTTCTTTTTTTAACTTCTCTAGCTCCTCTCCCTTCTTTTCTTTGTCTAGAAAAAAATTAAAGCCCAAATTTTTATATCCTCGCTCTGAAGAGGAGAAGCATCACCAGAAGTCTTCTTTTCCATTGTCTCACTGGAGGAACATTACAACTGCTTCTGAAGCAGCAGAAGCATCGCCAGCGTCATCGTGATGAGAACGACGTCTGAAGTCCAGCAAGCAACTCCTTCAGGAGGAGAAAAACTAAAGTTAATGATGGAAAAGGAAGTTTTAGGCAGTGATCGACACTGCGTTCATCGTTGATTTTAAGGAAAGATTTCAGTTCCTGGAAGTGAGTAAAGACAACAAATGAACACTTACAACTATTGTTCATATCTGACTTAAAATCATTTCTGTACCACATTAAAATGGATTATCATTTGGTCAACAGAACTGACAAAACATAATTATGTATTTATTTATTATAAATTCGCATCCCGAAATAAAGAACCGTAATGAACCTCTGATAGATTTTGACAATCTCTCTCTCTCTCTCTCTCTCTCTCTCTCTCTCTCTCTCTCTCTCTCTCTCTCTCTCTCTCTCTCAGAAAAAAAAATATTATTATACTCGAAAGACACAGGAGTAAATGTCATTTATAGTAAGGATAAAATGTTCTCAGTGCCTGAAATGAAAGAGCAACTTTCTGAGGATTCCATCTTTTGCATTACAACATCCTTGCGTACTGTAAAAAAAGAAAAAAAAAACTTTTGTCCATAATATCACGAGAAACCAACACCGGCCACAAGTTCTCCCCTAATCTTTCTGCTTTCTACTTGACGCCACTTTCCTAAGCTTTGACATCCCTCTTGAAAAGCGTCACGTATGTCTTCATTCCCTTACTCTCAATCTCAGTCTGTCTTGTCTAAGAGCCAGAGTACAAATTTCATCAGAACTGCAAGAGAAAGCACGCTTACAAACTACTTTGCAAGAAGGAAATCAAGGGAGACATTCGGTAATGTCATTTGTATTTAGCTTATTCTCTCTCCCTGCTTATCTGTTTATCTGTTTCATTCAAAACTGTTTATTATACAGGTCTACAGATGTCAAAAGTAGACTATTCATACCTTTGACGAAAAATCTGGCCAGCTCCTGATTAAAAAACATGCCACAGATGTCAGAGGAACAGAACTCTCTTCACGTTAACAGGTTTTAGGAAGACTTGAGGTGAATAAGAGGAATATTAGTCACCAGTTGCAAAGTTTTTCAATATTTGAATTGTATTTCTATACGATTTTTGGGGTATGAAAGACATACACACGATATGAATAAGCTTAAAAATCAACATTTACTGAAAATTCATCGCCTTCGTAAAAGGTCTCGAAGAAGAACTCGACGAGATGCTCACGACTTCTTTGTTTGCAACAGAATGCATCAAGTGCAGATGTGGTTCTGGACAGTCAACAGCTTCTGTCTAGTAGTTGTCTCTTGTACATATGTTTCCTACGTGCAACATAAGAAGCTAAAAGAGAATTTAAAATGAAGTGAGACAATTCTAAATAAATACATCAAATGTTCTTCAAGCACAAATGAGTAAAATATTAGAAATTAAATATCTTCAGCATAGGAATTTAGTTATTTATTATATGGAGCTGCAAGTTGATCAAATCCTGAACACATCCAAGAAGCGGCTTTCAGCGTTTCAAATGGCTGCTTATCAAACCAGTAAACTGTTCTTAAAAGTCGGCAGCTGTTGATGGAGTAAGCTCTTTCCATCATGCTTCCAGAACATTATTATCGTAAGAAGAACAGAAATGGAAAACGACATATTTTTGTGCAGTCAGCGAAGTGATCTCTTTGCCAGATCCGACTGGGGTAATCTGACCGGTTTGATACTGGTACTTTGTTTCTGACACTGGGACAGCGGTTAAGTATGTTGTCCTTTTGACCCTGGATGACCTGCATAATTAACGTTACAACAAAAGGAAGAGCACTTTGACACTTACACACATATTAACTTGTGTGCTATTCCGCTGCGTGTTCGATCAGCAAAGTTATGCTCACTGGGTGCTGGTCAGAATCAGGAATGAATGGCCACCAAGGAAAGCCATATGCTGCCACTGCCTAGCCTCCTTGAATATCAAAATGAGCAGGGGGTGAGGCCAGCAACCTCACTGCGTAAATAAAGAAAAGATGGTAAAACTTTCTAGCACCACCCGTTCTGAATGGAGAGAGAGAGAGAGAGAGAGACGACCAATTTTCTGAATTTCGAATATCTCCCTGTGACAGGATATTTGTCTGTGACTATTCTATACATCATTAAATGGTGTAGTTTTCTTTTAACTGATGTTCTATTCTATGGAAAAACTTATGTTGCTCACTGACTTGTAAATGATTTTTTGTGATATTTAAATAAAGCCAAAGAAATCAGGCTTTCAGCAGTAATGGTAAATTTACCCCTACGAATTTTGCATCCAGTGATTGTGAATGGTTTTCTTTTGTTCTGCGACTCTGTAAAAAAGGTCATCATTTCCAAGATTTGTAAGATAAAAAAAAAACAAGCACAGCAACCGTAAACAGAAGGAATAGAGAAATCACAACCATAGCTTACAACATTTTGTAACATTTTATATTTCTGCTCTGTGCAAAAAGAGACACACAGGGAGAAAGAACGATGTTTATGAGCTGAGAGGTCATTGTGACCTGAGGTCACGTCCATCCCACCTGCGTTGAAAAAGGAGAACATGCTGGAGAGTCCGGACTCCACCTCGATGGAGATGAAGCTGGCTTTCTCCAGGGACTGTACAAGGGCGTGGCACCCCAGGCGGAGACTGGACGAGAATCGCCTCTCTATGGGCAGGATCAGCATACTGGTGGAAGTGTAGGATCCCTTCGGGAAGTAGAAACGACCGTTATCCTCCGACACGCCGATGTTCCGCACGCGACCCGACTCTGCCTGAGGGGAGAGAAGCGAATCAGTTCCAGTGTCATTAATCACATCGAGAAAGAAGGCGTGCCTCCATTACTGTTATATTCGTGCTTTCAGCCTTTTATTTTATAGCCTCCTATATGACATGAATCTCAAATCATGGACACATATATATATATATATATATATATATATATATATATATATATATATATATATATATATATATATATATATATATATATATATATATATTACTGAAAGGACCTCATTCAAACTGGATGGTATCAATGGAGTATTTATTCAGAAAAAGTTACGAGCTTTCTTGGACAAACAGTCACATTATCAAGTATCTGTACGGATACTTGATAATGAGGACTGTTACATTATCAAGTATCTGTACGGATACTTGATAATGTGGACTGTTTGTCCAAGAAAGCTTGTAACTTTTCTGAACAAATACTCCATTAGATACCGTCCAGTTTGAATGAGGTCCTTTTAGTAACTCTACTAATGCAAAGAACAATTGTGTATGTGATAAAGTTAATATTATATATATATATATATATATATATATATATATATATATATATATATATATATATATATATATATATATATATATATATATATATATATATATATATATATATATATATATATATATATATATATATATATATATATATATATACTCATATATATATATATATATATATATATATATATATATATATATATATATATATATATATATATATATATATATATATATATATATATATATATATATATATATATATATACATTAAAAACAGTTGTCTCAATGGCATCAACAAGATTTTTATAGGAATCTTCGTATCGTCGGATTTATCTCCTATTCTTGGAAGTCACATTCTGGTGAAAAATGCGTAGGCTTCTTCCTTCTATTTATTGTTTTCTATCTCTTTATCAAGTGGCTAACAACTAGTCATCTGTTATTGTTTATGATGAAGCTGGCATTATGCCCGCACAGGCTCAGAGAGCAGCCCGTAATTTGCAATCTGGAGAGATAGGAAAGCAGACCTGACCTTGAGACCCGATTAGAGATTGGTCAAGAGAGGATGAACTGCCTTTCTGGGCTCGAAGTTTCAGGTAAAATGTGCATAAATGGAAATAAGGGTATCAAATGGGAACAATGTAGGTGAATAGTTATTGTAACTGCAGTGCCTGAGCAGAGTATTTACATAAAAGTGGGTTTGTAATTCTCTAAGTTTTTTATGTTTCAAAATAACGTACATAAAGTGGTTAGTCAAGAAAAGCGTGCTTACGATGATACATATACTTATGATTGTGCTTCAAATGTATATATCTATTTATATATTTATATATGTAGAATTTTATTAGTGTGTATAGTATTATATAGGAAGATATATATGGCTCGCGTTGTGCTGGGCATCAGGGCGTTAGAAAAGATGTTATTTGGGCTTCACTCGGAACTTTCGTGTCCGTTGACAGGCGCTGTGTAGATGGTGTCTGGGGCCTTGCTGCCGGTTCCACTTCCTGCCGGTTCCACTTCCGCTCGCGTATTCCTTACAGGTTCGGCTAATAGAAGGCGCAGCAGGCAGTTCTTTCCTCTGTGGATGACCGGCATGCCTTCGATCAGCTTTAGTATGGATGGCATCTTTAGTGGGCGTCTATAAAATGTTGATATAGGTTCCTTAGTTTTGAATGAGACAAAAAAAAAATGTCCATACAGGAAAACTGACGCAGGTCTATCAGCTAGTTTACTATATGTTCGCGTTTGCTGTACCCCGCACATATACAATAATCGTACCGTCCAAAGCAACATACTGATATTGTTTACATTTTTCCGTAGTGTAAATCTCTCTCTTCTAAACCAATGAGCAAAATGAACGCCTTTCAGTACTTACTTATTCCCCATACATATATACGACAACAAAAAATGACCTTATAATTATAAATACGGCTCTAAAGAATGTAAACTGTCTATGATGGTACGATTAGTTACATGAATGCCAGAAAATTTTGCATTCCATAGCATGGAGCATTTGGTCATGAATCGCATGTTATTATAAAGTCTATCAGTTTATTATGAAATTAAACTAGAGATTTTTGGGAATAAATTAGTCTCTTCCGACTAATTCAAGATCTTTTTTATGGCTGTATTTTTAAACGCTTATCACTATACACAGACTGTCACGTGACTTACGTGGGATTCGATATACACATCCGAATGTTGTTTGCAAATGCTGTCAATGAAAGCTACCTAAAAGTAAAATTTTGACCTAAGATACACATACACATACACACACACACACACACACACACACATATATATATATATATATATATATATATATATATATATATATATATATATATATATATATATATATATATATATATATATATATATGTATGTTTATATATCTTATTTATATGTGTATATACATATATATATATATATATATATATATATATATATATATATATATATATATATATATTATATATATATATATATATATATATATATATATATATATATATATATATATATATATATATATATATATATATATATATATATATATATATATATATATCATATATCAGCAGGTTAAGTGAAGGATCATTCCATTATTCCTTTTCAAGGTACTTTATTGTTGCTGCAACGTTTCAGGACTAAAGTCCCATTTTCAAGCTATAAAAATAGAAGTTAAAAGTTAAAATAAAAACTCGGGCTAAAAAATAAAAAAAAAAGAACTTTATACATATATACAAATAATATAAAAGTAAAGTACAAAGGATAGGGAGGAGTAAGTACCATAAGGTGCTGAAGGCACAGACCGAGTGACTATTCGGGCCGGGTTCAGCTTCGACTTAAACTCCTCCCTATCCTTTGTACTTTACTTTTATATTATTTGTATATATGTATAAAGTTTTTTTTTATTTTTTTTTTTTTTTACTTAATTTTAGCCTGGAGTTTTTATTTTAATTTTTAACTTCTATTTTTATAGTTTGAAAATGGGACTTTAGTCCTGAAATGTTGCAGCAATAATAAATACTTGAAAAGGAATAATGGAATGATCCTTCACCCTAACCTGATGATGTTTCACCAGTTGATAGAACCCTCTCAATCCTCTATTATATATATATATATATATATATATATATATATATATATATATATATATATATATATATATATATATATATATATATATATATATATATATATATATATGTATATATATATGTGTACATATATATGGATATGTATATATTTGTATATATCTACATATATGTATATATATATATATATATATATATATATATATATATATATATATATATATATATATATATATATATATATATATATATATATATATATATATATATATATATATATATATATATATATATATATATATATGTATATATACTATCATAATTAGCAAGAACTCGCTTAGCAAATTGCTTCCCCCTTGTTCCTTTTTTTGTTGTTTTCATTTACTGTGGGCCGATCGATATTTCAATATTTCGCATAGTCAGAATACAAGAGATTAAAACGGATTGAAGGCCACTCCCTTTAAGTAGGTAACTCTTTTCCGAGGCAAAAGTAAATCTCACACGAGCGCTAAAAGAGAGGGAGTGAAGTCCCCGAATCACGGCCATGCCCTGGCTCTCTGTTAGCTACTAACCACGTGGCCTTTCAAAGTATACTTTCCCTCTGTGAACTCTGGCCACCACCCATGTTCCCTTGGATGCTAGCCGGACCGATGACCGACTCCATTTGCTTTGGAGTTTGAAGTCCCCATCGCCTTGCCCTTTACAGAAGCCCTTGCATCCCTAACACGTGGAAGAACCCGCCCTCGAAATCGCAAAGTCATCCACGGACCGCTTTCTGTGCTGGAACCAAATCTGCCTTACGGTAAAGTGCTCTGGAAGACCTCCATTCAGTCACGCTTTTGTCTCGTAACATTTACTTAATTTGAGAGCCAGTAATCACCGAATCTCTTGTCAAATGTCCGTGCTCCTCGAGTGTCAAGGTGCTAAGCTATCATTAATTCCTCGAAGCCCCTTGACACCCTCAGTGCAGCTTCGAATTCATTATTCTTTTGTCTATTTGCATTACTGGTGTATATTGTGCATATCTCTCATTTCAGAGGACCCTATATCGTGGAAAGCTTCTTGGACTGTGTCTGGAATCCCCAGTTTCATTCATCCTGCTTAATCCACTCCAGGATCAATAATCTACTTGCATTCCTCTTTCCCATTACTAATGTCATTTATGTAAATACACTCCTTTTAAGTTTGCCCGAACAGGCGTAATATCTCCCTTTAGTGGAAGAGCCTTATGCTCATATGAAATTCTCCCCTTGCTTTCCTCTTTTTATGTTTTCCTGGACCCACAAAGTCAGAATCAAGGCTAAATTACCCTAAATTGTTGCTACCTGTCTCAGAGAATATTTCAAACTAAATGCCAGGAAAAACATAAAAAACACACACACACACACACACACACACACACACACACACACACACACACATATCCATATATATATATATATATATATATATATATATATATATATATATATATATATATATATATATATATATATATATATAAGAAAAGAGGCCAAATTTTGTTATTGCAATGTCATAATTTTCATTTCATGACCACCCTTATAGTCATGAAATGAAATGCAAATATGACATTGTAATAACTGTGATGCTCAATTTTAACCCTTTTATATATATATATATATATATATATATATATATATATATATATATATATATATATATATATATATATATGTGTTTTATGTGTGTCAAATTTATATGTATATTATATATATATATATATATATATATATATATATATATATATATATATATATATATATATATATATATTTATATATATATATATATATATATATATCTTTCTGCATTAACTTTCATTTCAATAAAATAATGATCAGTTATATCTGCTACTCCTCTTCCCACAATCCAGTAGAGTAACTTCCTCTTCCATCAACTCTGTACTGCATTATGAATGAACAAACACTACTCCTCGCCGTTTTCTCTTTTCCAAGTATGCTGATAATTACCTGTCTTTGGAAGGCATGTGTTTTCCAATTGCTAAGCCCCTTTCCAAACACTTTCCCGCGATCCTTTCGTTTCCCTTTCTCTATCACCTGCACTAAAACGTCTGGCACAATTGCTCTTCTTCCATGTTCTCCAAATCCAGTAAGGCACAGATTCACACTCTCACAAAAACACTTTATTTCACTTTTATTTGTTTCTAATCCTTGTCTACACACAATCTCTATCATAACTTTTTCTCCTATTACTCTCAAAATTCCCCATAGCGTCCTTGAGCAGACACATTCGTACTTTTCATATTCCTAAAGTCTCCCTGATTTTGCGAATGCGGATCTTTCCTAGATAGTGACCCCGAAGGGTTTTAACCTGATATGTATCAACCTCTGCGGCGTGTTTGGTACAGGCCCGATGGGGATGACCGTAAAAACATAAACAAAAGACTAAATATCATAAATGTAATGACCCCCAAGAAATATTAGTCCTAGATAACGACCCCCGAAAACCCTTGGGGTCACTATCTAGGAAAGATCCGTGAATGCTGACCCTTTCTAGCTCTACACCTTTCAGCTAACCAAAGCACAATCTCCCTTTATATTTCCCATTCTGCACAAACACAAACATGCACATACGCGCGTGCACACAGGCTCTGACGCACGTATGCACGCACTACCTATTCAACTTTGCCTCAGTCCACAACCTCCACGCCTCTTTCTTCAAATAAATCTGCTATCATATTTATCCAAGCACATTCTAAACTCCAAAATACTATCTCTTTTTCTGATCTGGTAACGAGAAATAGAGGTGACTGCAACAGGGCCAAGAATATTATTATTTTCAATGTATTCCACAACAGCAAAGGTTTTATAGCCACAAACTTATATATATATATATATATATATATATATATATATATATATATATATATATATATATATATATATATATATATATATATATATATATATATATATATATATATATATATATATACACACACACATGTATGTGTGTGTTTAAAACACACACACACACACACATACACACACACACATATATATATATGTGTGTGTGTGTGTGTGTGTTATGTATTCAGTGACTAAATACGTGGTAATACACTTCTCAACATATCAAAGAATCTTCCAGCCTGATAACCAGTAGAGTATAATCTTTTACCAGCGAGTATCGGTTCAACGTTGAAAGAACCCCGTTCCTGGAAAAAGGGAACGAGAGAATGAACGTGAAGCTGAAAACGGCCAGAGAGAGAGAGAGAGAGAGAGAGAGAGAGAGAGAGAGAGAGAGAGGATATCAGCTTGGTCTCATGTTACCAAGGAGAAGCACTTCACGAGCTCCTGCAAAAAACAAAAAGCAAAAAGTAAAAGCTGCGAAATTCCTCGCCATAAAATCCCTCTTGATTGTCATTAATGGATGGCACGTATATTTCTTAATAAAAATAAATGGATCACTGGAAACTTGACTCCTGATAAATCACATTGGCGCGTCACTCGCCAGTTGCAGTAACAGCGAGAAAACTGTTATAAGGAAAATAGAGAAGACTCTATAGAAGATCAATGCAGTTGATGCAGCGATTTCTTTCAATATTATTATTATTATTATTATTATTATTATTATTATTATTATTATTATTATTATTATTATTATGTACTGATCGCAATTTACATGAGCATTTGTCTATGCTGCATATCATGAGGTTAGGTGGTTGAACGAATGTCCGGCATCTTTCAAACCACTTCTATATAGACGCTATGTAGATGACACTTTTTTAATTTTCAGATCTCCCACGCACATTCCTTGGTTTCTAGAGTATTTAAACTCGAAGCATGAATATATCATATAGAGGGATGAATAAATTTGTTTTTATTTAGCATTTCCCAACGTTTTGTGTGAGAGAGAGAGAGAGAGAGAGAGAGAGAGAGAGAGAGAGAGAGAGAGAGAGAGAGAGAGTGTGTAATTTAAGTGGTTCGGTTGTTGGAAGAGGGATGAGGTCGTTAGTTTGTTTACGGCGTTGTCTGTCTGTGGAATATATGTGAGGATTTTTCGGTTTTGAAGGCAGTCTTTAGTCAGAGCTAGTGCCGGTCAGTGGTTCTTGTGTGGGACAGTTTTGTTGTATGCTTTTCTGGGAGTTGTTAGTTTTCTTGTTGGTGTGCTGTTTATTTGTGTGTGTTCTGTTTCTTTTTTTTGTATTTCCTTGTTGTGTTTGTGGTTGTTTGCGGTTGTGGTTGTTGCGGCGACCTTTATCCATCTCCAGCAACCGAAGATCAGGGTGAGTGTTGTTTGTTGTTTTGTTTGTGGGTTTGAATTCCGCCACAATCACATTTACGTCAGAAATAGAGACGGATGGAAAGCTGGCCTTTCTGGATGTTCTCGTAAGCCGCAAAGATAGTGAGTTTTCATACAGAGGTGTATAGAAAACCAACTTTCACCGGACTCTCAACCAAATTTTCATCTTTTATACCTATTAATTTTAAGAGGAACTTAGTGAAAACTTTAGTGACTAGGGCATTCAGATTTGTTCCAATTATTTTAGCTTACATTTTGAATTTTCTTGTATCAAAGATATTCTTTTTCATAATGGATTCGGTGCTAAATTTACTGACACATACATTGGCAAACAACTCCAAAAACTAATGAATCCACGTCCCCCAAAAGTGACAGTAAACAAAGCTACAATTTATTTTTCCTTGCCTTACATGGGTAAAAGCAGTTTTTCCTTGAGAAACAGTTTATCTAACTTACTATTGGAATTTTACCCTCAAGTTAGTCTCAGAGTCATATTCAGGCCTAAAAATGTAATACAAAAGTTTTTTCAAGTTCAAAGACACGGTGCCTAAAGACCTACAGTCATCTGTAGTCTATAAGTATACATGCAGTTGCTGTAATGCAACTTATATTGGTAAATCAAAGCGCCAGTTTCGGGTCCGTGCCTTTGAACACCTAGGCACGATCAATTAGAACAAACAGGCCATTTTAACAAACAAGCATTTAGTGCCATTCGTGAGCACTGCCATCAGCATGACCATCCTCTGAGTATAGATTCTTTTTCTATATTAGAAGTCGTTCTAGTGATGTGGAGCTAACCACAATTGAAACATTATATACCATCAAAGAAAAACCATCACTCTGTAATAATGAACGGTCAGTTGAGTTGCTTTGTTTTTAATTCTGTGTCTATCTTCTGTAACTATCTTTGTATTTGCCTTGTATTCCTCTCTTGACTCTTGCTTTTATAGGTTAAACGGTACTGTTAAATTTTAATTCTTGGTAGTTAGTTCTGATGTTTTATTTCATTTTAATGAGTTTTTTTCTTTCATTGTATTTATTTGTTATTTTAGATGCCTGATGATGGGGTGTGTTAGAACCTGAAACTAGTCACAATAATGTACGTATGTATGTATTATGTATATATATATATATATATATATATATATATATAATATATATATATATATATATATATATATATATATATATATATATATATATACTGTATATAAGAGTCACATTCAGTATTTCAAATTCGTTGAAATATCACCTACTATCCGGACAAGGTTGAAATGGTCATATTTTTTTATAGAACAATCACACTTCCTACAGACACCCAGGTCGCAGGTCGGAGCAAAGGGTAGCTTTTGCGTATGCGCGGGGTAGCTCATCCAGCCACTCAAATTACCTCCTAGACTGCTTAGGCCTTTCCCTACCAAAGGGGCAACGCGGTACCCCATCCTTTCTGCTCCACTATTTCAGACGATGGGCATTGAAATTTCACACCATTTAGGTTCTATTGCCATCGCGATTCAGTTTAGCCATTGAGCGGCAACACTGGTGCCATTGTTAATGACCCATTGGCGACGAACCCTTGTAGATGACTCGAATAGCTTCAACTAACCTATTTTCTTATCTATGGGATAATACTGGCTTGGAAATGCAAAAGGGGCCTTTATTGTTACCTATTTACTTACAACTATTCCCTAATACAGTTAGCCATTTTGAGAGATCAGTTAAACGACCGGTATAAACTGTAATTTTAGGTAGTTGGGGGCCTCTCCGTCATTTTTTTCAAAGGTCTTGTGTTCTAAGACAACTCAAGCGTCGTCCTTTGTACGCGGAAAGTTTTGCAAACCGTAAGTTCGAATTTCTTAACCCTCACTCTGAAGTCAAGAATATGAATGAGGACAAAGGAAGAGACTCATCTTCCAGACATCCTCTATTATAGTGTTCCTACAAGAATTCCAGTCATTGGAACTTTATACTGAATTGCTTGGTTCGAGTCAGGCAGCGCTTCGTTTCGATCAGTGATATGAGCTATTGAAGGGAAGAGGCAGGCGCCTTCGGATTTTTCCGTCTCAAAACCTGGCCCTAAAAGGCGACGCCGGCCATTTCGAAGATTTAAAGCCAGGCCCTTGTGTGAAGAGTTTTCACTCACATATGTCACACACTCAGAAAGTCGGTTTCTCCATTTTCTAGATGCTGGGGCCCTCTTTGCTGTCCACCTCCACGCCATCACTCCTGAGATACCGTGCAACTTCCAACGGTGAACATGAAGTCCATATGCCAAAGGCGTCCGATATCCAAAAACGGTCACCAGTCCATGCACTGACAACACCTAGTGTCCCAGCTACAGTGCTCAGGAGACAACCGGTGTTACAAACGTTGCTGCCGTGAGATTTTGTCTTCAAATTGACTAATCGTCGCTCCCACCAGACTCAGTTTTTGACAGATGAGCAACATTGAACAGCGCATTTTTAAGAAAAGAAAAAAATATTTTTCATTCGTCAGGCCTTATGAGTGCACTTCATATATATCAGGGTGGATCTTTTAATCTTTGATCCTCCCTTCCCTTTTCGCGTACCAGTGAAAAAATTGAGAAACGAAAATCATAAAGAAAAGCCAAAACAAAGAAACTAAAAAACTCAGGTAATAGCATCGTTGATTATATTAACTTGCTCAGTTAATATTTTCTCCTATCTGGGTATCTCGAAATCAATATATGTAAACTGGGCATAATTAGGAAAAGCCACACTGAACGTTATACGCCTATTCTATGGTCAAAAGACAAGCCCAGAGAATTACCAGTAAGTGAGTGTGATTGTCAGGGAATTGAACAAGCTCGATCTCCCTACAGCATATTAGAATAACATTTATTCAGATCAGTGAATTTATTACTTTATCGTCCTTTCGGAGAAATGACCTAACTTTGTTGTCACTATTCTTCTTACTGCGAGAAAAAAGATCATGACTACAAAACACAAAATAAAGACTGTAACGCATGGCATTCCCAGTTCATAATATTATAAATAGTTCCAAACAAAGTCGAATATAAATAATCTAATCAAATGTTCATTAGGTTTTGAATACTGTTTTATTCATCTCTCTCTCTCTCTCTCTCTCTCTCTCTCTCTCTCTCTCTCTCTCTCTCTCTCTCTCTCTCTCTCTCTCTCTCTCATGACCACAAAACACAAAATAAAAACTGTAACACCATGGCATTCCCAGCTCATGATATTATAAAACAGGTTCAAACAAAGTTAAGTAAATACTCTAATAATCAAATGTTCATTATGTTTTTGAATGCTTTTTTTATTAATCTCTCTCTCTCTCTCTCTCTCTATAGAGCGCCTATTACGATATATATTACGATGCAAAAAAAATGTCTAAAATGGGCCGAGGTTACAGGATATATTTTCAGTTTCGACTAATTTTTTCGTGGAAGGCTAATTTTTAGTAGACGGCAGCATTTCCTTTGAGTAAAGTTGATTATGATTTCTGAGAGACTCAAATAAGCGATGACGGAAAGACAGAAACAACTCACGGGGATGGGGTGGCCGTTGACAGAAGAAGGAAAGCTTCGGGGCTGGCCACGAGTGTCTCGCCGTGCAGGTCGCTTCCTCAGTCTCCCCACTCTGTATAGGATGCATTCGTGACTCATTTTCAGGCTTCTCCTACCAGTCCTTCCAAATGTCAAGTTTGAGGATATTCATGCAAGGTCATTATCATTTTCTCATATGTATGAAACATTTGTATAAGTACATATATCTATATATATATATATATATATATATATATATATATATATATATGTATATATATATATATATATATATATATATATATAATATACAATAAATATATAATACTCTTTGCAGGAGCAGGAGCAGGAACAAACATGGCGAAGAATTACAATTTATTCCGATGCATTTCGCATTCAGCTGGATTCATCCTAAGGGTTCTGTACAATAAATAATGACCAATATAAATTATATGAATTTGCAAGTTGTCTAAAAAATCTTTTATACGCTAATTAAAATGAAAACCAAGACTTCACACATACATTAAAGTACACTAAAGGCTGACAAAATTGCACAAGAAATTAAAAGCACATATGATGATTAAAAGTTCAGATAAATATTAAAAAAAAAAATTAAAAATAAATAAAACTACAAAATTAAGAAATATCTGAGCACTGGGGGTTGACCTACCATGGCAAGAGGTAAACAAAAACTAAAAGAATGTAAACAAAAACAACAGGTTAAGAAAGTTTACAATGTTTATGGAGGCGGACTGGGTGTTCAACTGCGGAACAAGCTGTTTGATGAAGAGACTCTCGAGGATCAATAATTCATTTGGGCTGGAGTTTTGACCCAATTAATGAAATAGTCATATTTATAGTCATTGAATTTACATTTCTTGCTATGTTATGTAGTTCACTGGACTGTTCAGGATTTGATAGTGAACATCCAGTGGAAACTAACTCCCTTGTGATAAGTCTATGCGAACCCTCATCATCCTCTGAGAAGAACCCACCAAAAGTTCCCAGACTACATCTGGGACAAGAATATTTGTACACTATTCCAGAGGACATGAGGGCATAAACGATCTTTAAATCGAAACAAGGAGCCAATTGTGAGGTGGATTAATAGGAATAAGTTTAACATTTAATGCACCAAAGTATTTTGTACAATGTTAGTAAATTCGGTCTAAAAAGTAGAACGGTTAAAATACCTGTTTGTGAAAACATGAATCAGGTTGAAGTTTGCTGGTTAACAAAATTTTTATTGGTCTCCCTAACAGGAACACTGGTCAAAACGGATTCAACGTCTAAGCAATTTTAAATGTATCAGATTCTTGGGAGCAAAAAGTAGAGATTCTTTAAACGTTTTTGAGCTGGCAACAGTATACTGATTCTAGTTAAAGTTCCTTTTACCAATGTTCCTGTTAGGAGGCCATGATCATAATTTTAGACTAGTTATTTCCCCCAACATGATTCATGTTTTCATTTTTTAACCGTTCTACTTTTAAAACTCTTTTTAGAAATGGTAGTATGGATCACACCACCTTTTTTTTCAAGTAATTTATATAGACAAGAGGGAATGACTGCTATGGGGTCTCATTACGCCCTACCTTTTCCAATATCTTCATGTGCTCTCTGGAAGAGCACTGTTTAGACAGTGCCATCCCCTCCTTCAGCCC
>NC_089783.1:455694-460694 GCF_040412425.1 Macrobrachium rosenbergii | reverse complement strand
TATCCTTTTTTTTTTATTCATACCGGTATTAGTCAGAGAATTCTAACTGAAACGGAGGAAGGATATTCTCCTTCCGAGATGGACCGTTACTTTCATATTTTTCAATCATTTTATATTCTTTATAACTCTTAGCTAGTAATTTTGTTAGACAGTTGATTCTCTTATGATGTGTCTCGCTATTCAGTTTATCATTCATGCCTAATTGCAAGTCTTTTGTCACTGCCTGAAGGGGTCCTATAGGGCTTCCAGTAACTAAAAGATGTTTGTTTTAATTTCAGAAAATAATCCCGGAATGTCTAGCATAAATTTCACCATAGCTGTGGTATTTAGGCAATAATGAAACCATTATTATTATTATTATTATTATTATTATTATTATTATTATTATTATTATTATTATTATTATTATTATTATTATTTACTACTGTTTTTGTTGTTATTATTTTGTAAAAAGGCTCTCTCAGCAAGTATGGCTACACACACACACACACACACACACACACACACACACACATAATAATAATATATATATATATATATATATATATATATATATATATATATATATATATATATATATATATATATATATATATATATATATACATACATATATACATATGTATATATATGTACGTACACCTTGAAAGCTTGTTACAGATATACATGAACTTACTGCAACATCAACATCCGTATGATTATGGTTTATTTTTCTGGATTATTCCCTTGATGAAGCTGTAGAATAGCTCCTTGAAATACCAGCGTATAGAGTAGAAATTGTCTCGGCCGGTGTCGTAGACGCATTCGAGGGTCGCTGGTCGCTCGACGACGCCCGGATGTGGCACTCTCATTTCCCGCACTCTGATGCTCAACGCACCTGTCACAAGCAAAATTAATGTTTGAATGCCTTCGTTTCAGCTTATGAGTGTTGCAGTGTTCTGTGTGCTTCTTTCAATACAAGTATTCGCATGCAGGCAGTGGCGTAACTAATGGGGGGCGATTCGCTCTGGGCGGCACTGTCCGAGGTGGGGACACTCTGCATCTTTTGAGCAGGTCTGGACTTTAATGCTGATATTAGCGAATTTGCTGCTAACAAAGCTGGTAGGGCCCGTTGTCAATCTCGTGTCGTTTTTCTTTTGGCTTTATGAAATAAAATAAATGATTGAGATGTTAAGTCTTCAAATGTGCGTTTCATTTTCACCACTTGAGGACTTTTCAGCACAGGAATGGGTGGCACTTTCAGAGTCCGCCCCGGACGCCACTACCGCTAGTCACGCACTGCGTGTGGGTACAAGTATCATTACAAACATTAACAAAGTTTTGCTAAAAAAAAAAAAACCCACATTATATGAGCAATAACTTTTGTCCAATATTCTATGGAACACTCTTCAGAACCAAAGTACATTCCAGATTTACAAATAAGTATTTCGTACAAAGGAAGAAGGAGATGGTCTATTGTGTTATGAATGGTTTTGAAGTTGTATATACTGGTTTTATCCTTTTACTACTGTTTCGTCAAATAATAAGTTTGGTACTTTCACACAACTAATTCACGCAGGGGCGCCGTGATCTTATTCCATGCACAAAATATCGGTCTTATGTCAGCCCGAGCCAGGATGTGCCAAAGCCCTGTGGTAATGACTCTACTACTAAATTCATATAATATATATATATAATAGAGATATATATAGGAGAGAGTATAGTATATATGAGTATATATATATATATAGTATATATATATATATATATATATATATATATATATAAAATTTCATGTTTGTCTTCTCTACATTATTTAGTAAAATATCATTCTAACAAAGACAGGAAGGCATCTCTGTCTATGCTAGGGGAAGCTCAGCAGGCAGAGGTAGGCTGTGGGATTTTAAAAAATTGACGTCTTTAGTAGCTGACAATGTAGCATTGGAGACCTGACCCACAGGAGACTCACCATAACTTCTATGAAGGTGGTCTTGCTTCCTTTGCTCTGTCCTATGACGGCAATGTTTTGTCACCTTCAGACTGCCTGAGGCATAGGCATACTGATGCGAACAAACAGTTGTCTGTTTTTGACCCTGAAAGAGGTCAGAGAGATACTTACATCGTTGAGTCACACACGCTGTGTGTCCCACTCGTGCTTGCCCTCTTACTGTTTCATTGGTACTAGTGAGGTGAAACGGGTATTTTCAAGACTTCTGATCGTCAGTTGCATGCGCAAGCAACCCACGTCAACGGTAAGTTTGAAATTTGCCAATTTTCGTCGACTTGCTAGTATCTCTCGCCTGTATTTCCATTTTCCTTTGTTTTCACCACTTCGCCACCATCTACGAGAACCTGGTATAACCATATTTCTTTGCGAAGCTCCAGTGTAAGAATAATCAATATTGCCTAGTGACACTGTAACCATTCCATGCAGTAAGTAGGAATTAGGAAAGTTAAGTGGCAAATTTCAGGCAGCCTTTTGTCTCGATCCCATTGTTCGGAAGAGAATTAGCCTTCAATAATATGAAACTGCATGCTATATCTTCCTGCATAGACATCCGTTGTGTTATAACTTTACTTGAAGCAAGGGGAAACTAGACTGTGTCCAATGTGGGCGAAAGTTCATGTAATTTCCTTGCTATCACCGCACATTCTTTCTTTGTCGGGACCAATTAGCAATTAAGAGTTTGATGTAATCCATTTGTTGTGAGTAATCCGTTATCCTGTTATATTGGTTTTCCTACTGGCAAACCTTATTCAAATAAGTAATTGTCTGTCTTTGAGGTTAAATTTTAACTTAATTGACAGGTTATGTGTGCCATTGGTACGGACCCTATAAATTATATTAATTCATTAATAAAACTCATCAGCTAAGCCCTATAATAATATATATATATATATATATATATATATATATATATATATATATATATATATATATATATATATATATATATATATATATATATACATACGAGTATATATATATATATATATATATATATATATATATATATATATATATATATATATATATATATATATATATATATATATATATATATATATATATATATATATATTTATATATATATATATATATATATATATATATATATATATATATATATATATATATATATGTTACATAAATCTCATCACACACAATCACGTGTAAAATAGAATAAATTTCACTCACGTCGGATCACGAACCCAGGTCTCTCAGGTGGAAAGCAATATGTTATCCACTGGGCCATACAAGTCTGGGTAAGAAGTTGGAACCTGAGAGCAACTGCACCCAAGACTACCTGGGCAAGCTAACCGCTGCATACCAGCGAAGCTTTCCTCAACTTCCGACTCAGCAAATGACCCACAGACAACATTTCATCTGAACTTTCCTGGAGTGAATAAGATAGAAATCATCAACACAATCGCCGTGTGGAACAGAATAATTTTGATCATTGCCGGATCGAAACCCAGGGAGCCTGGGTCTGATCCTGACGAGTCAGAAATATATATATATATATATATATATATATATATATATATATATAGAGAGAATAGTTATAGAGATCAAGAATAACAAACACAATAGCATTGTCGTTTCTTCCTCTTTGGGTTAAGGATGTCGCATTGTTGATAAGATTTTGTCTGAAGATTTAAAAATCCCGATCCTACTTTCTGCCGAGTGCAAGAGTGAGGATACTGTTTTTACCCGGACATATATTGTTAATTTCAATGCGATATCTGCAACTTTTAAAGTGAGGAGCTTCAGTCTTAATGTGTTTGCTTTGCTTGACCTCCTATAACTTTCGATCATATTCTACAGTTCTGATATATCATTGATACTTAATGTAAAGCTTTACAGCATTTGTTCAAGTTGTAATTTGCAGCGACAGTTCTGGAGCAAAATAACATTTCGGACATAACTTACTACAAATCTTACACAAATGAATTTATGACACCACATTGAACGGAATGCTTGCATAATCGGAAACGCGATCTTCTATAACGAAATGAAGAGCTGTAATTTGACAATGTCCAACAAAGAACAAATGCAATGTTATGATGAGAGAGAGAGAGAGAGAGAATCTGCTGTTGTGTGTTTGCTTCATATGTAATTGTAACAGCTACTCGGTTCATTATTTTTTCTTTAGAGTTTGAGTAATACTGTATTTGTAAAGTATGTTTTAGCAATGAGAGAGAGAGAGAGAGAGAGAGAGAGAGAGAGAGAGAGAGAGAGAGAGAGGAAAGAGAGAGAGAGAGTTGCTGCTGTGTAAGCCTCTAGCCTATCAGTAGAGCTTACCATTTCATTATTTTTTCTTTTTAGAGATTGAGCTATATTATATTTGTATAGTATGTTTTAGCAATGGAGAGAGAGAGAGAGAGAGAGAGAGAGAGAGAGAGAGAGAGAGAGAGAGAGAGAGAGAGAGAAACTATGGCAATGTCAAGAAACATCCAGTTACTTGTGTTTTCCCCTGAAGCTCCCGCGCTGCCCTTCACATCATGGAGAACGCTCTTGCGGACTTAAATAGATTTGGTCAACCTACCCTAGGTGTCACAACATTTACTGCCATTAATTCCACCTGACTTTTAACACCGTGAAATACAAACATGAATGTGTAAAATTAAAGAAATTATCATTACCTCGTATGATGATGCAATAATAAGCCTGTTCATAACGGTAACGAGTAATATTAGTTGTTCTGATGAATATAGTACACCGAGACATCCCACATACTATCTTTTAGATCTCTATGAACGAAGCCATCTGAGAAATTCTGATTACTTCGGACATGCATGGTGTTTTTACATCTGAACGTAATTTGTTTTGGTAGATTTAACATATATGATATAATTTGCATTGTATTTTCATATTCTAGAGTAAATTTACCGAGATTATGTGTTTCCTGTAAGAAAAAAATTGAAATTCGATGAACGAAATCTAATGAAAAATGTATCATCATTTTTCTTGCCGAGTGTACGTTGAATATCTCAGTCATTCCCACTCCTCTCTTTAT
>NC_089783.1:408194-453194 GCF_040412425.1 Macrobrachium rosenbergii | reverse complement strand
AACTGAATGGAAAAGGAAGGAAAATTGCCGATCCTAGATGTACTGGATCACGATGAGAGAACAGAAACAGATATGTTCTTCACAGTATATAGGGAAACCCACTTTCGCTGTTTCCTATATTCATTTCTGCTACCACGATGTCTCCGTGAAGATCATGGTAGGTGCAACTTATTCTCAGGGGCCTTAGAATATGTCTAATGGGTACCTAGACAAAGAATTCAACACGATCAGCTAACACCTAAATCTAACTGTTTCTCCCACCTCTACATTATCAGAAGGCTATCAACAAAGCGAATAAAATATACTACAAAGGTCCCACTCACAACAGACAAATAGATTTTAACAACAAAATAAAGCTACCGTACGACGAAAACATCCAAAAAGCCACAGAACAACTCAGGTCTAACAATCCTTTCATCTTCCATTATCCCAAATCCATCGGAGCTCGGGCCATTAACGTGATACTTAAATAAACAAAGGGAAGAAGTCGGAGTTTACTTAGACACCGCGGCAGCAACTGTAGTGAGGCTTTACATAGGGAGACAGGTGGATTCGCTCGCAATTACCATTCTGTCGTAACAGACTTCGCTGTCATCCCGCTTGTTAGAAGTCATTAGTCATGAGTCCAGACTCACCCAACTCCCGCAAAGATCCGATCAGTTTTCTGTCTAATTAAACGGCCAGTATATTTTCACTCAGTTTCCTTCTGTCAAATTGATTTATAACTTTTTAATGATAGATTCTCCGTGTCTGATCGATCGCACAAATGGTGTCGTCGTCGGTGCATACAGTTCGAAGGTGAAACAAATTATCCTCTGTTCAAAGATTTTCCATGACATCTTTACATAGATTACACAAAGGAAGAAATTTTACTTTTGTGTTGTCCAGGTTCTGCTGAAATCTTTCAGTTGGTTATGTGTCCTTTGAGTTCCTACTTTCCATATTCTATGCACGTCCCTAGACACACTCTGCCCTAGATACGTTTGTCTTCGAACGTTTATATTGTCTACACCAAAGATGCATCTGTTCATTGGTTATATACAGGAGTACGCAGAGGAACGCCATTATATGATTACGATATAAGCCGATGACCGAATGGGTAGCGTTGTTTCTCGCCAATGCACGCTTGATTAACTAGGATGGTTCGGACCTCATTTTGCCTGAGCAGAAGCGACCGTTTGACAGACCCAAACTTGCTATAGGGGGATTTCGCAGTTTTCCTCAATTTTACCTGATGGAAATGAAGAAACAAAGGAAGTCACCTGATATCGGGTTTCAATTACGAGTTCATTATTTGAGTTAACCATTGCCCGTAATTTCACTTATCTGTTTCATATAGATTTTGTTTATGGCGGAAGAAACGAATTGAGGAGCATAATTTGGAAATGGAAGATAGAGATACAAATTCAATATGAATAATGATAGCACAGCACATTTATTAATAAATGTACTGAAAACTCGAATCAAACTTGTATTTAAATAGGAGAGCATAACTACGCAAAAACTTAGGGAAAAAATGGAAAATGATTGAATTAATCTTGTCTCCCTGTTAAAAGGCACTATGATAAGATATGTGAATGTGGAACATATATTTTACAGAACCAAAAAGCTTCTTCCTTTTCCTATTTCCTGATTCTGATAGTTCCATAGAAAATTAAGTTCTCGTACTTCACTTATTATTTTAAAAATAGAAGGCTTTTGGAAGGTAATACAATCAGAATGTCCAATAAACAAATGAACGTCGTTGATTTCTGCCATAGCCCATGGAATGTCATTTATTTAAAGGAAAGTAACAGTCAGTTTCTCAGTGAGAGAGAGAGAGAGAGAGAGAGAGAGAGAGAGAGAGAGAGAGAGAGAGAGAGAGAGAGAGAGAGAACAGCTCCGCTGAGTTCCCCCAAAATCCTTTTGCTTTTGACCCATTAGAATAAATCGGTGGGAACTCCCGACAGCTCCAAAGAGTCCCGAAATGGAACTGCTTCATGACGATCTCCCGTGAGGTCCGTTGCTCGTGGAGGTCACCCGCGGTTTGGCTCCGATGGAGTCATGAATACAAACTTTTTCTCTGACCCTTTCCGGCAATTCTTTCATTTACATGATATTTCTTTTGTTCGATTCTATTCTTCGTATATTTTTCATCAATTTTATCATTTGTCTGCTCTTTCATTTAATAGTTTAATACAGTCAAATACAAGGTGCTGCTTTGTTTTTTATTAGATTGATTAATGAATTAAATTATGAATACTCCATAATGGGATTTACGAACGATCACCTATTTTAGAATCACAATATTCGTTAGTGTTTGATGTCAGTTTTACTTTTTGCAGCAGATATACTACTTGATTATATTATTCTTACTATCGTTATCCGCAAAAATGCACCGTATGTCATATGTGATGCATCACGGTACAAAACAAGATGTTCGACAAAGGAAAGAGCTTCTTTCGTTGCTTGTATAACATGTAATGACGATCTTTTTTCTCCTCGTTAATTTATTGGTAATTAGTCTATTTGCTTACTCTAATGTTTCAAAAGTCTTTCGTAGTTATTCCCTCTATACACTTCTACTAAGACAGCGAATTGATTCGATACTGCATTGCTGGTGAAGTGTTGCTTTTTATCATAGGTACAAAAGGTACAATGCTGTGCCTTCAACTTTTGTTGGGTACTACTTGAAAAGCAGCCCTCAGGTTCAATAACGAGATGGCCCATTTAAACATAGGTATGGCTACTAAATCGACAATATAGTTCATTCAGGCAACGTCCTGATTAAAATGATTTTTCTCGGAGATTTCAAGTGTTATCTCCTGATCCAGGGTTGCTAATTGCAACGGCTTCACTGCTTATGGCAAGGAAAAATTATGGGGAACGAAAAGCCATGAAGAAACGGCTTTAAATCTGCGTGAAACATTTATTGAATGCTCGAAACAAAAGGAGAAAACACAGTGAGGAGTATTTCTAAGGACTTGGGAAAAACGAAGCACATGCGCGGACGCATTCAGTTAGAAATTTGTACTCGGAAACAGTTGTGCATGAGAGTTCAAAAGTCAGGAAGACACGTACAGAAATTAAAATAATAAAACCTTGATTAATGAAGAAGAAGAAAAATGGGAAATAAATGGGAAAAGAGAAATAAAAAGATATCTAGTACGAAAAACCAAAACGGAGAAGAAAAAAAACATGAATTTCGTATCAAGCAGGTTTACAAAACCGTCCCCAGGGAACACCACACAAGCAAAACAATGAAAGGGGCCGAAGAAGAATTGGGGAACGGGGTTCAAAAGAGCAAGAGCAGTTCAGGTCAACTTCTGCAGCAAAGAATTAATCACCTGAGATCATGATTTTATGACTTTTCTCTGGGAAACGTAGAGGAATGGTTTCAGATCTGAGAATCGCGCGAGACTTTTCAGGTTCCTTTAAGATAACATTTTTATGCTTATATACATTACATATATATACATACATATATCTATCTATATATATATATATATATATATATATATATATATATATATATATATATATATATATATATCTATATATATATATATATATATATATATATATATATATATATATATATATATATATATATATATATATATATATATATATATATGCATTACAGATAAGAGATTTTGATTGTAGGTCCCGACTCGTTTCAACTTAATTTCCAATCCATTAATAAAGGACTGATACATATATGTGGAAATCACAATATTTATACTACAGAGACAGCACGAACACACATACAAAACCGTATGAGGCAGCTAATCCATACCTGACAAGTGTCAAAGGGGGAAGGAGTTATTTAGCTATAATTTTCTTAGACCTTTGTGTCTTCTCCGTAATTATGGTCAGCTCACCTCGTTTACTGCATAATTATAGAATTTATATTTATATTATATGCATATATTATATATATATATATATATATATATATATATATATATATATATATATATATATATATATATATATATATATATATATATATATATATATATATATATGTGTGTATATATATATATATATATATATATATATATATATATATATATATATATATATATATATATATATATATATATATATATATATATATATATATATATATATATATATATATATATATATATATATATATATATATATATATATATATATATATACACTTATGTACTTAGAAGACAGAGCTGCAGCTCTAGGTACAAACATCTCATCATTGGAACCACAGGAAAAGTCATCGTACTCAGATACATTTATTTTGCCAGCGTTTCACGGCTCATGGTCGCATCCTCAAGGCTAGAATAGAGATGCAAACTTGAACATTAGAACCAAGCCCTGCACAACCCATAAAAGTTACGCAATATGTAATAAAATTCAATGAACATCAGCATGTAGAAAATTTCAAAATAATCTATAAACATCTGAAAACAGGAAAATATACTAAACATTAAAATCATGCACAAAATATTTGTAAGATTCTAAAACGGTAAAATTACATAAAACACTAAAATAATAAGGTCATTCTGTGCATTACCCTCGCAAAGGACGGGCAATGGCTAAAGAATTTCATCAAAACAAACAACGCACCTTAGGCGATGAACAACTGAATAGAGGAGGATTGTGTATTTGAAGACGGAACTATCTTTTTTATCATAATGGGCTCCAAGATTGTTAGGTCGTTTTCATTATTTACTTGACCTGTAATTGTAAAGTCCTTATCATCAATATATGTTTTACATAACTTAGAGTGGTTCCTAATATCTGATTGTTTGGGGGTTTGTTTATCTACTGCCCGTTCTAAGACTTATGCCCCTGTGAGAATCTGTTCTCACTTTGAGTAACCTTTTCGTGCAACCCACATAAGTCCCGTGATCACATCTCGGGCACCTATATTTATAAATAACATTAGATTTGAGAAGAAGACTAAGGCGGACTTTCATTTTGAACAAAGATCGGATTGTTAATGGATTTTTTGGAACGATTTGAAGGTTCAACGCCGGGAGTTCTTCTTTAATAATTGTTAGAAACTTTTTTCTGAAGAGGTCATCATGAAAAAAAGAGAAGCCATCAAACATTTTTAATGTTGGTGCTGTCAAAACTGTTGGCACCTCTATAAAGGAAGAGAATATGAAGGGAGGTAAAGAAAAAGGAATGAAAGGGTTGCAGCTAAGAGCCGAAGGGACGCTGCAAAGAACCATAGTAACCTACAGTGGACCACGTGAGGTGCACTGACGGCACTATCCACCTACGGGAGAGCTGAGGAATTGCTTCAGCTGAGGATGGCAGAGACTCAGTAAAGAACTGCTTAGGCCGAGGAGGACAGACCAGAAGTTAGGGCGGGGAAGTGAGGCGCGAAAGCAAATGGCTTATGCCGAGGAATAACATCAAGTATAAAACCTTCGGCCCCCAGCTGCAACCCCTTTCATTCCTCTCACTGTTCTTCCGTTCATATTCTCTTTCTTCCATCTTACTTTTCACCCACTCCTACCAATTGTTTCATAGTGCAACTGAGGTTTTCCTCCTATTACACCTTTCAAACCTTCTTGCTGACTGTCAGTTTCTTGTATTAAACACGTCGCAAAGGTGGATGCATACCGGGTTAAAATCCTTAGGGGACGCTGTCTGAGAAAGATTAATGTGACTTTTTTTCCTGTGACTTTTTTCTGTGACTTTTTTCCTGTGACTTTTTTCTGTGACTTTTACCTGTGACTTTTTTACCTGGATTCGTCAACAATTCTTTATTATATTTCTACGGAATCGCCATAACCCATAAGAAAGGCATTCTCAGACTCCCAGTTTTGTGAAATGAAGTCTCGTTCATTTTGACTATCAGAAACTTAGCAGGTTTGCTGACACATTTCCTAGGTAGTTTATAAAACACGCAGAGGACTCTTTTTTAGAAATTATATAAACTAAATATTACAATGAAGGACATAACGCTCATAAGCCAAGACGCGGAATCATCATTCACAAAGGTTCCTGTAAACGACATCCTAAATTTCATAAGTGAAAAAATCAACTCCTTACTTTGGGAAGTGAAAACAAAAGTTAAATTACTCAAGCTCCGTATAACTAATAACGTGCCTCTTTTAATTGAAAGGTTTACAAAGACTTGAATGTGGGATAGCCAGCCTGCTATTCCTCTTTAAGCCAATGTCTGCATGTACTTGTACTTTAATGACACAATCCCACAGTGGTTTTGGTGCGACACGTTGATGACATTTTCACGTTCTGGAATAATAGTTAAGAAGATTTTGATACCTATTTGCAGCAAAATGACTTCACTTCTGGCATTACGTTCAAAACTGAATGAGAAAAGGACAGGAACTAGCCTGCTTAGATACATCAATAGGGAATCATTCAAGTAGTTTCAACGTCTATAGAAGACCAACGTTCTATCATGACTATCATGACATTGCAATGTCAATGAAGACTGAGGTATCAATGTAACTTTTTTTTTCGGAGGACCAGGAACCTGTTCTGACGGTTACATAGACAACGGAGTCGATTTCATCTGTAAACAACTCAATCAACTGCCTCACTATGTCGGTGGAAAAGCCATCAACCAAGCCAGTAAGATAGATATCTCTTCAAACCAATGGGCATAACAAAATAAGGGATATACCAGCAAAATGAAACTCCCGTACGTAGAGGCATTAAGAACATGTCTATAGGAACATCGAACCTGACAACCCTTCTGCTTTCATATCGAAGAATCGTAGAGAATACTCTAATTAATGTCCATCAAAATAAGAGAGAATTATGCCTATACAGCAGAGTTGATATCAACTTACACCTTTCTTGATGGGTCACTGGTCAAAATTCATTGTACATCTCCATGGTCAAAAGTACAACATTGTTTCTAAATAAAGCAACGTTTCGAATACCACTGGTAACGAATCACTTATCAGTTATAATTCTTCCGGTTTCAAGTGCTTCGTGAGGTATAGAGAATTAGGCAATAAACGATATTTGTGGCTTTATATTTGTGTGAGCATATACAGTATATGTATATATATATATATATATATATATATATATATATATATATATATATATATATATATATATATATATATATATATATATATATATATATATATGATCATATTTTTAAGAGTTCCGCCTAATATAGTGAACTGGATATTTTATGATATTTGTGGCCTAATGTTTGTGAATATAAGAAAAACCCTCGGTGTATAAGACGAATTCGACAGATTCGTAATCAGCCACGCTTTACAAATTTACCAGTCAGCTATCATGGTGAAGATGGGATGATATCGATTCTAAGTACAAAACCTCTCTTGAGAACTGGTGACGAAACATTTATTAACCATAATTCCTCTTAGATGTAAGTTAAGTCATTCCCGAGGTGTAGTGAACTGGATAATAAAGTATGTTGGTGGCTTAATGTCCGTCTATCTACACACACACACACACACACACACACACACACACACACACACACACATATATATATATATATATATATATATATATATATATATATATATATATATATGTAAATATATATATATATATATATATATATATATATATATATATATATATATATATATATATATATATATATATATATATATATATATATATATATATATATATATATATATATATATATATATATATATATATATATATATATATATTATATATATATATATATAACCATGATGATAATAGTTTTATATATATATATATAGCTCCACCTAATATAATATCTAATAATACAGGATTCGAATATCAGGCGATGATCGAACAATATGATCTGGTTTCAGAAAATTCATTGACCATCGTTCGAATTAGCCGCTAATTTTATCACTTACGACAGATGTAAATGATTTATTTAATGCCACTTTGTCCTCCGACCTTCCCAATTTCCCAAAAATTTTGTCATATATTTATCACTGCCGATGGTGACCTTTTACCGTAATAGATTACGAATCTACGCACCTTTAATTAGTAATAATAAATTTAATAATTATAAAAATTACCTTGCATTCATTGGTGCGAATTAATAAGCTCACCGTTGAATCACCGTAACAAAAGTGTTCTATACTATTTTTGTCTATGACGCCATTGTAACGCCATGTTACATTAACTAATAATAATGATAATAATGTCCTTTGTTTCGGCTCCAGGCCATATACGATGAACGATAAGATTAACACAATACGGTATAATAAATTAAGTACGCTGGTAAAAAGTAATATTCATGAACTCTTATACCCAAGCACCGCTGAAAACAACAGCAACAACTATAATAATAATAATAATAATAATAATAATAATAATAATAATAATAATAATAATAATAATTCCAGTTGAAGACCAAACACCGATACGTAATTCAGGTAGTTTGCTAAAAAGGAAGAGTGAATGGCAAATCTCCATAATAATAATAATAATTTTCAGATGGCTAACTACTGATACATAATTGGGTAAGTTCGCTAAAGAGGAAGAGTGCCCGGCAACTCTCAATAATAATAATATAATAATAATAATAATATAATAATTTCTGTCGATTTTCTGATCATCGCCTTAAACTTCTTCGGTGGCGAAAGGGCGATAAAGCGACGTCCCCCAAACAGGCAGTTGCAGCGGTCGTTGGCTGTTATCCTCAAGAACAGCTTGTTTCAGTGTTGTAGAGTCCCCTGCTTGGGAAGACAGGTTTCGTTCATACTAACTCGACTTTCTCGTTCATTTGCGTCTGGGATCTCGGCCGTGCTGTACTTGGCGGTCATTGGTTTCACTTCGTCTCACTTTGTTTGGTTTTTGTGCAGTCCTCCACAGCGATGTTCCCTCTCTGACGGACCCCGGTAAGTTTTCCAAATAAGGTGCTTCTTATATTTTATAATTGTGTTCGCGTTTTGTGGTCAGTATCGTAGCTCGTGCAGAATAGGAGAGTCTCTGGTTCATTTTAAATTTGTTTTCTTGTATGATTTTCATTTCAGGCGGTCTCTGTTGTGTAGTCTTGGTGCGCTGTGTACAAATGAGCTCTCGCCTGACTTGGAATTTGTTCTAGGCCCAAATAGCCCATATGCTTCACTTGCATGTCTGTTTACAATATTCATTTGAGGTCTAAAGAAGCTTGAGCAGTTTCTTAGTTAGGCTGTGTCGTATTGTTTATAGACTTTACAAGATTTTAGGCTTAAAGGCGTGCTTCAAGGTTTGTTGGTCGAGTGGGTACTGTTGCCAGTTTAGCGTTTTATATTTCTCCAATATTTAGATTGTGGTACTTGAGCTATGACACAGTTGTCGTATGAAATTTTTCCTTTTGCGGGTTTTGGATCTTCAAATATTGGTATTTTCGATTTTTTTTTTTTTTTTTTTTTTTTTTTAATTCTTACAATAACAGTTCAAAATGATCAGTATGGTAGGTATTGTTGTAGATTGCCCTTCAACATGGTATTTAAGACTGTTTCGAAGCCTATTTATTACCAAGCTGAACTAGATTGCTTTGGTTTTATATTATCAATCTTATGCAGTGCTACGGATGTTTTAATTTTCTCTTTACACAGTAATAGAGCAAGTCTTACGATGCAATAGGGTTTAAAAGTTTCTTGAGGATTAGCGAGGCTTAACTCGACAACCATAGCCTTCCTAATATGGGGTATATTGAGTTGATTTAAGCTTTAATTATTGCAGGCTTTAAGCGGCAAAAAACTAGTAATAACGCTTATCCAGTATTTATAAAGCCTTGCTTGCTCCTCCTTGTCTTAGTATTTTAAAACTTATCAGGTCTCCCAGATGATTGTAACCAGTAATCAGTCTTTGGTTCTTTCCACTTGCTAGAACATTTTGGGCTTTAATGTATATTTTTTTTTTTATTTCAGGTCAGGGCGTGTCGTTAAATAAGCATGCCACAATGAGTTACTGAATTGTCTTAGATGTACCGATGCCTTATGACTAAACAGGATTAATGGGTGAGTATTTATTTTTTTGGATGATTGACTTGAGCAACCCCCAGAACATTTTGTAGCTTAGTTTTCCCAGAATCACTCGCAAGTTTTCATTTTAAAGTTTGGGCTTTTAATGCATTTGGTTTATTTTTAGATTCAAAACTAGTTTGAGAATTTTGAAAGTTTTAAGTGTTTTTTCTTTTAAAATTGCAGAGATTAAAATTTAACTTTTTCAGCTTTGAACTTTTCAAGAAATTTTAAGGATTTGTTTCAGATACAGAACTTTTTTGTTTCCAATTATTTTTTTATTTTTGAGTTATTTTAGTTAAGTTTGTTTCCTGTGTGGGAGAGTTTTTCCTGTGTGGGAGGGTTTTTCAACTTTTTCAGCTTTGAACATTTCAAGAAATTTTAAGGATTTGTTTCAGATTCAGAACTTTTGTTTTCAAGTATTTAATTTTTATTTTTGAGTGTTAGTTTAGTTAAGTTTGTTTTTCCTGTGTGGGAGAGTTTTTCCTGTGTGGGGAGTTTTTCCTGTTTGGAAGGTAATGTTTGATTGTTTACAGAGAAAATCTAGTATTTTTTTCAGTTAATGGATTTAAACTTTTTAAAATTTATTTAAACTTTTGCCTTGTGTGGTTTGACTTTGCAATTTCAGCTAGCTTTGTTTTTTACAGCTGTGAAGTTTGTTTCTATTTTGGAATTTTGAAGTTTTTGAACAACAATTTTCAAAGCTCTTGATTAATTATTTCTACTTCAAAAGTAAGTTTTGCGTGTAAATAAAGTTTTGCGTGTAAATAAAGTTTTGCGTGTAAATAAAGTTTTGCGTGTAAATAAAGTTTTGCGTGTAAATAAAGTTTTGCGTGTAAATAAAGTTTTGCGTGTAAATAAAGTTTTGCGCATAACACTGTAAATTAAGTTTTGCGCGTAACACTGTAAATTAAGTTTTGCGCGTAACACTGTAAATTAAGTTTTGCGTGTAACACTGTAAATTAAGTTTTGCGTGTAACACTGTAAATTAAGTTTTGCGTGTAACACTGTAAATTAAGTTTTGCGTGTAACACTGTAAATTAAGTTTTCATTGTAACACTGTAAATTAAGTTTTTTGTAACACTGTAAATTAAGTTTTGCGCGTAACACTGTAAATTAAGTTTTGCGCGTAACACTGTAAATTAAGTTTTGCGCGTAACACTGTAAATTAAGTTTTGCGTGTAACACTGTAAATTAAGTTTTGCGTGTAACACTGTAAATTAAGTTTTGCGTGTAACACTGTAAATTAAGTTTTGCGTGTAACACTGTAAATTAAGTTTTGCGTGTAACACTGTAAATTAAGTTTTGCGTGTAACACTGTAAATTAAGTTTGCGCGTAACACTGTAAATTAAGTTTTGCGTAACACTGTAAATTAAGTTTTTTAACACTGTAAATTAAGTTTTGCGTGTAACACTGTAAATTAAGTTTTTTGCGTAACTCTGTAAATTAAGTTTTTGCGTAACTGTGTAAATTAAGTTTTGCATTTTGTAAATTAAGTTTTGCGTGTGAAACTGTAAATTAAGTTTTTGGCAAGTAAGTTGTAAATTAAGTTTTGCGCGTAACTGTAAATTAAGTTTTGCGTGAACTGTAAAATTAAGTTTTGTGTGTAAATTGTTTTTCTTTGCCCACTTCCCAAGTCCACCTTTGCCGGGGTGGCGGTGCCACCTGCCAGGCAAAGGTGGACTTGTTTGTTGTGCATGGTGACTTGGTCACCATGCACAACAGGAAGTTCAAAAACAAGCATGGTGACTTTGTCACCATGCACAACAGGGATTTCAAACCAACCAACTTCTAACTTGTTAGAACTGCAAGGCTGATAGTTTTCGTGTAGGTAGGACTTAATGGGAAGTTCGATAAGGAACTTGAAATATAGGATAGGATAGATTAGGGTAAAGAACGTGGTAATTTTATATAGATGCAGGGGTTAGGATAAAGGTAATAAATGCTAAAGTCTCTCTCTTAAGGATGCTGCGAATAGACGGGTAAAAAACGTGGTGGTCAGACCTAGGGAGACATTTGACAGCGCAAGTTATTAATAGCAGAGGGTATTGCAGTACTTGAGCCCTTTGTTTGGTCATGAGATGTAAGTTTGAATGTATAAGGGCAGCTGAGAATAGGGTAGGGTAACTTGTGTGACATACTTTTATAGCTTAGAATTTCATTCCCACTAGTAAATAGGAACTAGACAGGTAATAGGTAGATCTTAACTGGTTTTCTAAGAGGTCTAGGTCTTAGGATTTTAAAGAATTTTTTTGACACAGATGTCGTGGACTTGTCAGGTATTCTGATAGGCTGGTTAATAGTGGAAATTGTAATTTAGATTCGGGCAGTCTTGTTAATGTTCCGTCAATGCGCTCGACACCCCCACCCTCCCCCTTTTACCCTTCAACCAAAGCTTTCATGTTAGGAGATCGACGGTATAGATTGCATTGCATATTTTCATTGACCCCTACTTTCAACCACTTTTCCTCCAGTGCCGAAGCTTGCTTCAGGAACCCCTTTCTTATTCTGAATTCCCCAACTTAATTTTTTGCCCCTTGGGGTTGTGCAGTTTTAATTCCCTTAAGACTGGATACTAAAGGACGAAAGTTGCATGGCACATTTCATAGTTGTGTAGCACTGAAGTTTGATGCGGTTGTTTCAGTGTAAGATTGCTGCCCTATTAAATATATCTTTAAGGATTGCACTCTATCGTGTCATATTTTTTTTGAGTTTGAAGGAACAATATTAGTAATATATGGGATTAATGTGAAAGTTGGCAGTTTGAATTAATAATACTGACACATGTTATTGTAAGTGGAAAGTTTAATCATACTATAAAGTATTAATTATAGTAACTTAGAATAGCTGCTGGATATTAACTGAACAGGCTATTTTCACTTAATAAGAGGGTAGGTTATGTCATGGAAACTTTGTGTATTCTAAAACCAAACAAACTACTTTTCTTATGCACAGGCTCGTGGTGTAGCTGCAGCAGACCGTAACATTGACACTAATACTAATGGAAAGAAACTTTTGGTTGACGGAATATCCTGTGAGGATTCGAAGCGCTCTGAATTTGTCTGAATTCGGTTACCCAGACAACTAGAACTCAACTTGTAGACGCTATTCATGTCCTGTGACGGTTCAAAGCGCACTAAATTCAGTTACCCTGACAACTAGAACTCGACTTGTAGATGCTATGTCTGACCTGTGACGGAAGCGCACTAAATTCGGTTACCCTGGCAGCTAGAACCTGAAGATGCTGTGCTCTACCTACTATTCATCTGCTGTGCTCTGCCTACTATTCATCTGCTGTGCTCTGCCTACTATTCAATTTTTTAATAATCTGACTACTTTGGAAATGTAATAATATTTACAGTACATGTATGAAGACCAGCATAATATGTCTGTAAACAGTTTACATTGTCCATTTCTTTAACCCCAAAATGCCATGTCTACCATTCGCTGATTAGTTGGTTAACAGAAGTAAGATGGGGAAATTGATATGAGAAATGGTAGTTACTGATTGGTTGATTAACAAGATGGGGAAATTGGTATGAGAAATGAAGTAACTGGAAATATTGGTTTTTGAATTCTGAAGAGATTCTAGTTTATTAACCTCGAATTTTGTTTACTTGCAGTAGTCTGTGCAGATTTCAACTTCTGTTCAGCAAAGTGATATTGTATTTTGACCCCTCGGATGACAGAAGTCATGTTTATTAAGATCATTCCTTATGATCTCGATCGCATTTGGCTGAGAACACTTGTAAAGTGTCTTGAGCGATAGTAGTCGAAGTGAAAATTCACTATGACCTGAGATACTCCCTTAAGTGGGTCTTAGATGTTGAATTGTCCAAATTGCTGTGTAAAGGTTATAATTAGTTTGTAAAATAAGTTAAGCAGGCAGCAAATTTTCCATAGTGATATTGTAATTTGTCCCGAGAGCTGTTATTGCTTATGCCTATAAATTGTGGAAGTTACTGTGACTGTCGATTGTTACTGCAACACAGGCTTTAGCGTTGGACTTGCATGTATCGGGTAAGTGAGGCGATAGAAATGCAGGATTTTGCATAATGCTTTGTTGATAATTATAGTTGTAGCCTTGTCTCTGGCTCTAAAGTTTTTGAATGTTAAAATTGCTCTAAGGATTTCGTGAGGATGAGGGTTGTGCTTCTGGTCCTTAATTTTGCCAATCTCTTGCTAATAGCATTAGTTTTAGAATCGAGAGCGCCATGACAAAAACTTGAAGTCGGTCTTCCTTTTATCCTGGCTACGATCCGCAAACTTCAGATAGCCAGAAGATAGTCTCCTACTTCTGGCTTTACATCTGGTTTTTGTTTGTGCACCGCCACGAAACCACCTCATTCTTCATATATTATGTCTACTGTATATACGAAAAAAAGCCAGAAAATAAACAGTACCTTTTTCGTCGGTTTGAGATTTTCCTTCCATGGCCGAGCAATGAATGACCAATGTTGATAACTACTGTCAATTATTAACCAGCTAACTGCAGAGTTATCCGCCAACCGAGTACAGAATTATCACCACGTGACAACGTCCCAAAATACTGCTGCCTCTTTTTCCTTACTCTGATTCGCCCAAAAGATTGGTGCCAATTTGCAGGATTTTGATATTTTGTCGCCCAAACGATACAATGAATAGTCGCCCGAATGATAGTGACTAATGCCCAAATTAGCCCCAATGAAATGCGCCGAAAAGGTGGTCAAGTTAAGTTATGGTGGATGGTAATAGTCACAGAAAAGTCATCATTTTATGGCAATGTGTATATGTAAACTTTTTGTATATTTTTTATGTAAATGATCTGTGTAAAACAAATACAAAGAATTGAGCAAAATCATATGATTACATCCTAGAAAATATTCATGAAGCAAAAAATATTGCGATATACTTGATAATTACTGCAAATGAAAGCAAATTCCTTGCGATGCACCAAAACCAATGATAATAGAAAATTATTTTTGTGGATGAAACCTTATACGTCTGGAATAAAGCCACATGTACTGAAAGTATCGGTAAAGGATAGTCATGTGAATGTGAATGTCATTTTCATTATTTCAAGGATGTATGTATACAGCAAAAGTAAGCTACAGTTATTTATTGTTCCTTACTTAACCTAGACAGCAGAATGGATTAACGTATCCAGGCGGCCGAGTATGGACAGCAATTATAGGCTTCGAAGATCACCCCATTTTGTAAACCTTTTTATATAGGTAAATTTGCTCACTGTAGATAAAACCCTTACTGCTGTCCATTGCTGAATTTATAAACAAGTGACGACAGACAGATCCGCAAAAGCCTGCCTTTAGGCTGAATATAGGTTCGTGTGTACTTCCATGCATCTAGGAATTTCACACCATTAGCTATGTATAAATGTCTGTTAGTCAATATTGTAAAAAAAAAAAAAAAAAAAAAAAAAAAAAAAAAAAAAAAAAAATTAAAAAAAAAAATTTACGAGAGGCAGAAAGTAAAGTATTTCTACCGGAATAGGTTTAGCTTTGTATTGAAACATGATTAAATAGGAGTCACTTGTCAAGTGTGCGTCAATGCCCAAGATATACCAGTCTCTCCTTAGCTATGATGTTCAGATCGTTATTATTTTTAGGAATGGATTGAAGTTCAAAATACTCACACACACACACATATACAACGGAGTCGGCGTAAGACCTTCCCATGGGGCAAAACACAATGATGAAAATGCGAGAACTAGGCAGTCAGTCCCAAATGGGCGAATCCGGTTAAATATTTTCACATGTAATGCCATAATATATACACAGTCATTATGTAAGTCATTTATTGCCAGTTAATAAGTGATTTAAAATATTTTTTTATTACTTGAATTGGTTATGGCTTAAATTAAGACCGACTTGATTGTTTTTGTTTGATTACCTGACATCTTTCCCAGCCAAAATTGTGAATTTTTCACTGACTTTATTACCGGTCACCACAAATCAATGTGAGTTTTTTTTTCCTGTGACTTTTTATCCTAGCCAAATTACGAATTTTTTCTGTGACTTTTTCCTGTGACTTTTTATCCTAGCCAAAATTACGACTCTTTCTGTGGCTTTATTATTACCGGCCACCGTATAACCAAGATAAGGGTAAACTATTAAAAATTTAGGGTTTTGAATTTGATAAAGTGAGAAAAGATGTAGCTGAATTTCACGTAAGGCTTTAACCAAAATGAAAAAAATAAGTGATCAAAAAAATTCTTTAATCTACACAAGGGCCTTTATCAATCAGAAGTCAAATTTCGAAATTCTCGTTTTACACACGATTCCCTATTTAATATGAACAGTTTAGAGCGTCAGGGTCGTCAAATGCAGAGACAATCACTGCCAAGTATATGCTCAAAGGCGGCCGCGTCACTGCAAGATTTGCTTTTCAGAAAGCTCACCTCTGAAGCCAATCGCAGTGCCTCGAGGTCTCTTAGTCTTGAGGAGAGGATACGAGACAAAAGTACAAAAAAATGTTTCCTTGATCTATTTGTACCAAAGTGGTCAAATACAAGTCTTAAAGAATACACCATGGCATTTAGAGCAATGGGGGAGAGAGAGAGAGAGAGATGAACCATTATCTACCGTATAAACTTAAAATCTGTTATTTGTGGAAACAGAATTGTGCCTCACTTCCCAAGGAAATATGTCTTAGACAGCAGGAACGTTCTTCATGGACGACTGATTGATTTCTGGAAGGCCAGTGAGTTGTGTACGATTTTTCATAATTTCATATTTGACTGTATGGGGACACTTATCCTTGAGAGTGACTAATGGCTTAATTGGCTACTATAATATGACTGTAGTTAAAAATGAGAAATGAAGTGCATTAGGAAGTTATAATTACATTAGATATTGTCTGTATATATTCATTTCTTAGAAATATCGAGTGAAATACTTGTATTTACAAAAAAGAAAGACGCGTGCTTCTTCGTCCGGAATAAAACCGATAATTTACTATTCACTGGAACCACAATGCTCCTCCGGTATGAATAATGGCAAAGGGCAAAGTTGAACATTTTTTTTTTTTTTTTTTTTGACGGAAAAGTTTTTTTCAGTTTTTTAATGAAAGTTCATTATCAAATACCACAAAACGATGCCCCAGGCTAATGAACATGGCTCTAAATAATTAACGATGCACACACGACAAAGACTTTTGTGCCCAAGTTAGATGAGTAAC
This sequence comes from Macrobrachium rosenbergii, assembly GCF_040412425.1. NCBI lineage: Eukaryota > Metazoa > Arthropoda > Malacostraca > Decapoda > Palaemonidae > Macrobrachium > Macrobrachium rosenbergii. The sequence continues at coordinate 436,061 of NC_089783.1, read as the reverse complement.
ATAATGCTACATTAAGTACCTAGTTTATTTTTAAATTTTTGTTCTTACTGCACAAAGCCCCTTTACTACTTACGGAAAATTATCATATCCTATTGGAGGCATAAGCTAAAGAATGATACCATCAATCGAAAGTTAAAACAGGAATGTTTATTCATGCCTTAACAAACATTTGCATTTATGTCCATGTTATTTGTATTTAAAATGCTACTCTTGATTAATAGTATACGAAAACGCATTAAATACCTGTTAAATTACCCTTGGTTGTTTCCCTTCCTCGAAAATAACATCTAAAGAGAGAAACGAAGAGACGACTTTCCTTTTGGTATAAGTTAAGTATATCTTAGTTTAACCAGACCACTGAGCTGATGAAGAGCTCTCCTAGAGAGGGCTGGCCCAAAGGATTAGATTTATTTGACGTGGCTAAGAACAACTGGTTACCTAGCAACGGGACCTACAGCTTATTGTGGAATCCGAACCACATTATGACGAGAAATGAATTTCTATCACCAGAAATAAATTCCTCTAATACTTCATTGGCCGGTCGGAGAGTCCAACGCTGGGCCAACAGCATGCTAGCCGAGAGCTCTACCCAACCCTCTAATGAAGAACTTCCTTTTGCTATAATTAATTCCGCTGAGTCATCTTGAAAATATGACGCTGCAGATCACATTTGTATCTAAGACTTGCTTTAAAAGATTAGCTCATAACAAACCCAGTTAGAAAAGACAAGTGAATACACTTATGATGAGCAAGAAAACAAGTGAAATTATTCTTTGTAGGAGGATGACCTAGAAAGCAGCACTTCAGATTTCGGTATTATTAACGGCTTTAATCCCCAACAAACGCTCGAGGTTTTCTATCAGTAATACAGCTTCATATCAGATGTGACACGGGTTGTCTAGTATTAAACTACTGTATATATCACTGAAAAACTTAAAAGCACTGACAGAAAAACGCAGCATTTAATATGTGAATACCAAAGGGAAAAACAGAGAACGTGTAAAGGAAATGGGTAAGTTATGAGAAATATATGCATAAATAGATTTTTAATAATAAAAAATAAGCATGATATGAAAGGGTCATGGAAATAAAAAATGAAATCATTCGGAAAACTGTGAATACAATACCGTCAAAGACTCTCTCCCCCACCAAAAGTGTCACTGGGAACAATAACAACTTTCGGTAATAATGGGGAAGCAGATGATTTACTAGCAGAACGTCCGTCTTGACATTTCGATATTTTTCTCCGGCCAAAGGCGTCGCTGCGGCGTCATGTTTTAAATTCTTCTCATCAGTTATCTTCAGATTTTCGGCAAGAAATGCACCTTTGCAAAGAACTCTCCTATCTCATCTGCCTCATTTTCTAAATGAGATGCGCGTGGGTGCGTGTGACAGTGAAACGTTGCAACCATTTGCGGAATGGTGAGCAAAAGGCTTCAATCGATCAAAGGGCCAGTAATACATCTTTCTTAGGATTTCCACTTGTTCCAGCTGTCCTAAATTATATATATATATATATATATATATATATATATATATATATATATATATATATATATATATATATATATATATATATATATATATACCGGCTTCAAACGGCGTTTAATATAATATTCACTCATGCTCAGAATAATACACCGAAGGGAATTTTATGACTGACTTACGATCCGTCACCAGGGGACTCGAATCACCAAATGGTTGGTGTACGACGGCTTTTCAGAGATAGCCTAAAGGTTAGGGTCACTGCACGGTCGTCGTTCCCCAGCCACTCGGTGGCTCGACTTCCCCTGGGGACGAATCGCTTATTACTTGTAAAATGCCCTTCGGTTTATCGAGGTTGAGTGAATTTAATATGAAACATTTTTAGCTTAATATATATGTATATATATATATATATATATATATATATATATATATATATATATGCGTATATATATGTATGTATATATAATATGTATATATATATATATATATATATATATATATATATATATATATATGATTATTATCACTTTTGTACGTGATTCATTTATCACACATTACCACAGGTGAAAAATAAGAAACAGGGTATAGGTCCTGACCGGTTTCGACTTTTATTTCCAAGCCATTGACGAAGGACTGATACAGAGTGTGAGAAGTCACAAATATATATACTACAAGAACAGTACTGACGAACATACACAACCGTTAGAGACTCCATATCCCCACTCAGGCCGGTGTCGAGGTAGGAGTGGCTTTAAAACTCATTTTGGCTAAAAATCACAATGAGACTCTCAGGGGACATTGCTGATAAACAGACCATACCCCACCTCAGATCCACACCTGACAGGTGTCATGGAGGCGGAGTTTGGAAACTCATTAACATTACTACCCTCGTACTGTGTTTACAAATATGATAATCCTATTTTCATATCTCTACTGCCTACCTTAAAGTTTAAACAATTTACAAATTTTTTTTGATATTAAACGATCAAGTTTATACATCCCTTGACTGATATTCATATTATGGTTGTAACTTTCTTTTATGAAGCTAGATTCAATGATGTTCCTTTCCAGTGCATTATTAGAATATACAATCCTTTTGCCCCTTCCCAGTTGATAGCATGATTGTTCTCACTAACATGTACAAAATATACCACTGTTCCTTGTGCATATATCTCACACATTTCTTATGTTGTTCAATTCTTTTTTCCAGTGCTTTCCCGGTTTGGCCAATATAAAAGTTGTCACAAGACTTACACGGAATTTTATATACACATCCTTTAATATTGTCTGGGAGTTCTTGATAAGTACATTTTTCATTGTTGTATTGTTCTTAAATGCGACATTAACACCAAAATTCTTAAGAAGATGAGGGATATCTTTCATACTATTATTATAAGGCAGAACAAGCAAATTTTTTTGTGTTGTAAGGTTCTTTCTGGTTTTGATACATAGTCTTTTTGCCGCTTCAAATGCACTGTTTAATACACTATCAGGATATTTCAATGTTTTTTGCCTGCATTCCTAATCTTATCTATTTCATCATCAATATATTCAGGCTACATATACCGTAATGCTCTTAAAAACATAGATGAAAACACTGACTTTTAACCTTATTGCTTTGTCCAGAATAGAAATGCACATAGGAAGAAATATTAGTGGGTTTTCTATACACACTATATTTAAACCCACTACTATTTCTTCGTATGAGGACATCCAGAAACGGTAAGCACCCATCATTTTCCAACCCTTCGGTGAAATACAACGTGCCATATTGGAAAAACATATCAACATCAAAACATTGGAAACCAAAAAGAATTTTGAAGATCTCACGAGGAAAAGACGACATTTTGAAGCCTCAATACCACCAGATTGGAGAGATTCCTACGTGAATATTGTCATGTGAAGATGAGGAATCAAGTGTATCGGAAACTGAAACGGAAACACGATAATAAAATGAAACTGTTGATTGAAAGAAGCCCTTGGACCAACAACGCCAATCATGAATGTGTCGTCAACTTATCAAACAAACAGCTGGATAGAAATGTAACTAGTGCCTTAGGCTACGGTTTAAACTTTGCTTTATCTCACCTGGCGGAAGGAACAGTGTGAAATAACTAAAGGACTGTGTAATTTGGAAAATATAGTGATTTAACGAATGAAGAAGTGAACATGGTTAAGGGAGTGATTTATGGAAGTATGAAAAATCAGACACCACAAACGTCCCCAAAAGATTTATGGTTGCTATTAATGAACTGAAAAAGATAAAGATATACACATGACAAAAAGCAGATAAATCAGGCGCCCTTGTAATTTTAAATAAAAGTGAATATATAGAAAAAATGCAAAATCTTTTAGGTGATGATAACACATATAAAGAATTAAATAAGAACCGATAGACAATGTGAATAGTGGTTTTTCAATAAGAAAGTGAAAAACCTGTTAAAAGGTAACGAAAGCCTTATAAAGAAGTTGTGTGTGACCTCTCCATCGCTACCATACATGTATGGTACAATAAAAACTCACAAAGCAAACTTTCCTGCCAGGCCAATTATCAGTTCAGTTGGTTCCGCATCATACAAGCTAGCGAAGTACTTAGTAGATATTCTCAACCCATTAGTAGGTACCATCTCAAATGCAAATATCAAGAATAATGTGGACCTGATAAATAAACTAAATAGTGTAGAGATTAATAGTGAATCCAGGCTTGTAAGTTTTGATGTTGTATCACTATTCACAAAGGTACCAATAGATGATCTGATGGCGTTTTTATCTGAATTGTTAGAGAACACACAGCTGGATATCCCATTTTCTAAAAGTACTTTAATTGAACTGATTAAATTATGTGTAAAAGATTGTAAATTTGAATTTAATGGTAAATTTTACTCACAAAATTTTGGTATGGCAATGGGAAACCCTCTATCCCCAGTGTTAAGTAACTTATATATGGAATTTTTTTGAAAAGAAGATATTAAACAACATAATCCCACGTAATGTAACATGGTTTAGGTATGTTGACGACATAATTTGTGTATGGCAGGAACCAAGATGTAAAAACTTTTTGCTAAGTTAAATCAATTAGTACCATCAATTAAATTCACGATGGAAATGGAAAATGATGGGTGCTTACCGTTTCTGGATGTCCTCATACGAAGAAATAGTAGTGGGTTTAAATATAGTGTGTATAGAAAACCCACTAATATTTCTTCCTATGTGCATTTCTATTCTGGACAAAGCAATAAGGTTAAAAGTCAGTGTTTTCATCTATGTTTTTAAGAGCATTACGGGTATGTAGCCTGAATATATTGATGATGAAATAGATAAGATTAGGAATGCAGGCAAAAAATTGAAATATCCTGATAGTGTATTAAACAGTGCATTTGAAGCGGCAAAAAAAGACTATGTATCAAAACCAGAAAGAACCTTACAACACAAAAATTTGCTTGTTCTGCCTTATAATAATAGTATGAAAGATATCCCTCATCTTCTTAAGAATTTTGGTGTTAATGTCGCATTTAAGAACAATACAACAATGAAAAATGTACTTTATCAAGAACTCCCCAGACAATATTAAAGGATGTGTATATAAAATTCCGTGTAAGTCTTGTGACAACTTTTATATTGGCCAAACCGGGAAAGCACTGGAAAAAAAGAATTGAACAACATAAGAAATGTGTGAGATATGCACAAGGGAACAGTGGTATATTTGTACATGTTAGTGAGAACAATCATGCTATCAACTGGGAAGGGGCAAAAAGGATTGTATATTCTAATAATGCACTGGAAAGGAACATCATTGAATCTAGCTTCATAAAAGAAAGTTACAACCATAATATGAATATCAGTCAAGGGATGTATAAACTTGATCGTTTAATATCAAAAGAAATTTGTAAATTGTTTAAACTTTAAGGTAGGCAGTAGAGATATATGAAAATAGGATTATCATATTTGTAAACACAGTACGAGGGTAGTAATGTTAATGAGTTTCCAAACTCCGCCTCCATGACACCTGTCAGGTGTGGATCTGAGGTGGGGTATGGTCTGTTTATCAGCAATGTCCCCTGAGAGTCTATTGTGATTTTTAGCCAAATGAGTTTTAAAGGCCACTCCTACCTCGACACCGGCCTGAGTGGGGATATGGAGTCTCTAACGGTTGTGTATGTTCGTCAGTACTGTTCTTGTAGTATATATATTTGTGACTTCTCACACTCTGTATCAGTCCTTCGTCAATGGCTTGAAATAAAGTCAAAACCGGTCAGGACCTATACCCTGTTTCTTATTTTTCACCTGTGGTAATGTGTGATATATATATATATATATATATATATATATATATATATATATATATATATATATATATATATATATATATATATATCATTAAGATACATGTGTTTAATATCCGCTCAGTAATTCTCGGGAATATCCCCGACGGGGAATTATCACCGAGGGGAATTATAAAGGATAAATGGATCGGTACCGCCAGGTCTCGATCCCTCGACACAGTACCTTCCAACGACTCCAGTCAACGGTCTAACCACTTGTTCGAACCCCAGCGATACCGATACATTTATCACATATAATTCCCCTTCGGTGGTAATTTCCCGTCGGGGATATTCCCGAGGTAGCGTGGATTTGATATTAAACAACATTTGTAGCTTCATGGTTGTATATAAATCACGGTGATGTGATAACAAATAATTCATATATAAATATATATATATATATATATATATATATATATATATATATATATATATATATATATATATATATATATATATATATATATATATTATAATGTGTGTGTGCATGGGTGTTTGTAACTAGTATTTTACACATTTTAAAATAATGCATGCATACATTCACTTACTTTAATAAGAACTTTCATGCACGTCTGCTTTGAGTACTTTTATTAATTAATTTCCCCAACATCACTATAAACAGCCAGGAATAATTCATTTATAGTGTATGGTGCCATGAAAAATGCAGATTTCATATATTTTTCTTAATAACTTTGCCTTCATTCAGAGATTCTTTCAAGTAGTCACTTACATACATTTTCCTTTTTTTTCTCTCTAATTTGTCTCATTTGTACCTACTCTTCCTCCTAAAATTATAAATAGACTCAGTTTTGTACACGTGCCTCTCTGGTAATGATAATTCGCTTTCTGTTAATGTACGCGCAAATGAAATGCACAATTTTCCTTTCAGAATGAGGAAATTAACATCGTGCAGATGTGAAGAGCTAAAGCAGGATAAAGGTCTAGAATCGGTAACACTGCCATTCACTTACGTAAGCAAATAAACTCTAATTATCTGAAAGTACTTCTTTTTATTCCTGTACAGTCAAGTGACCGCGGGTATGAAGGTACCCTTGGGTATTTTCCTCCAGTCACAACCAACTCGGTGCACTCCAGGTGCAATTTATTGACGAGGAAATTGAAGGAAATTAGAAAAAGAAAAACGACCTTTAGAACTGTAAGCTGGATTTTCTTTAGTCATGATGAGAAGGAAACAAAATATATGGACATGAGAACAGTTTCCTGAAATTTGAGAGTGTATATGGCCAGGCCGGAAAAATAACTGAGGTCTTATTCAAATGTAAGTTGGAAGGAAAAAGGAATTTTCGCCTGAAATGGAACATAGTGTTTGATCTGAAAAATGTATTGCCCATGGCAAGAAGCTGGCCTGTTTAAGTGCAGTGCGTTGAAAGAGCAATCTGATTAAGCCTCAAACTAAATTATTCCACGCACAAGGAGACAGATCAGCCGTAGGAAGTTTTGTCAAAATGGCAGTCAACCTATTATTCGCACTCAGACTGTTGGTGTCCACCGAAGAATCAATGAATAATTATCCATATCACTTAAGAATAATTCGGATCTCCACGGGGTTATTTATGTCTTGAATAACAGTTCTTTATCACGACGGATTTGTGAAGCTTTGTATGTCGCCTTGGTAAAGGATTCAGTTTAACGCAGTATTTGGTTTGCAATAAACGGAACTTCTTAAACCCGACCTGACGCCCTGCTACTACGAAAAGAACACCTGAGGGTCTCGAACTTGACTCTGATCATATCTGAAATAAAGCCATTGCACGTAGCGCTTTCTATTTGAATTATCCACAGAGCAATCCAGAAAAATGGACAAGTAGCAGCAACCATGCAACACTCAGTGCTGAATTATTCTGCGGAATAAAAGTATTTATAAATACAAAATAGAAACTTATTGATAAATATTAAATATTACAAATGTTCAACTCTAAAGAAAGGACTTGAAAGGTTAATCATTAACAAACTTTATAAAAATAATTATAAATTATATAAGAGTACGTGAACGGACCGGAAGAAAATATTTATACTAAAAGACCAGAGGTGATAAATTCCCCTAAAGGTTACGAAGCCACGGCAACAAGAAAAGAAAACTAATAAATAAACACCTGAGCTGATTAATGCGTGTTGTCATGAGCAAACATCTTTCGCGTCTTTCATTATTACCGAGATAATTCATTGAGCGCTGGGTAGGTGATCTCCCATCCCTTAATCAGGTTCATTAGAAATGATTGGGGAAGAATAATCAGGTAATTGCTGCGGAGATAATTACCTTGTGTGGGTCTTGAACCTTACGTAATTAAAGATGAAAAATTGAGAAGAGAAAAGGCAATGAAATGATGTGTAGTATATTAAAAAAGGAGTGAATAAGAATGATGAAGAAGGATAAGCAGAAGAAAATGAAAAGAATAAGAAAAATTTACGAAAGAGAAAAGATTAAGGCATTTAAGAATCAGAAAAGTTGCACAAAAGAAATCATTTAAAAGAATCGAGGAAGAGGAGACGAAACTGAATCCAGAGAAAGAAAGAAGCGAAGACTAATAAAAAAAAAAATTAAGAAAAATAAATAAGTATAAAAGGGAATAAAATGAGAATTGAGGGACGAGACCGAGTTATGAAAGGAACAATTTGAAAGGAAATGAGGCGACAGATTAGAAGAATAGTTGAGAGAGAAGAGATAAAAGACACGCAATACTGGTTAAATAATGATCGAGATTGGTTTCTAGCAGAATTTTTATCCGTCTTGGAACTTTGAATCACCGTTTTTACTAATAATGGAGGGACAATTTCTGGTCCTTTTCAAGTATTGTTGTGACGGAAAGAGACGCGGGAGTTCGGAGTGAAACTTACTTCATTCCCAGAATTTGACTGGGCACGCTGATGGAAAACTGCTTACAGGTAAACCGTTAGTGACAGATAAACACGTGACTGCGGGCTAGCTTCATGATTAACTATGGAAGTTGGCAGCTAAACCAGATTGCGGCATACTATATAATAATATGCAAGTTAGTAGAGACGATTGCATATTAAGATAAATAAGTTACAAATGCTATATACTGATTGTATGTATACTTTAATGATTACCTGAGTTATAAAATATGTTACTGTTCCGCTTCCTTACTAGGTAGATGCCTTTCAGAGTGCTGATAAGGTGCTAAGTTGCCGTAGAATAGAATACTGTAAAAATTAATTTGAATTTTACATTAACATTTGCAGATAAAAGACATAAATATGTTATTGTTCCAAATCTTTATTATGTAAATGCCTCTCAGAGTGCAGATAAGGTACTAGACTGCAATTTACAATAGATAATTTTGTTACAGATTATGTTTTAATAGAGACTGGACTGATATCCAATCTTGGACAGAGTGACGGGTGTGCCCAATCGACCCCCTAGGTAAATGTCTCAGTATATCAGTGGAGATCGAGTCCTCTTGTCCGTGTAGTTGGGGTAGTTGGTGTTTTATTTATTTATCTATTTATTTATTTATTTATTTATTTATTTTTTTGCATATGAGGACGAGGTAGGAGCCACTGTATTTGACCGTTGGTGGAGTCTTGTGGTTATCTTTGTGTAGAACACAGAGCCACATCTGAAGGCTTCTCAGTGAGTACTGCTTCTTCATATCCCTGTAAGGTTTTATGTAAAGGTAGTACCTCCAGACAACCTTGCAAAGTCTTGAGATCTCTTGTTCGAGTTGGACGTCAGCTCAGGATTATGGATGGAGGAGGAAGAACTCATCCTGGACGACAGATTATTTTCCTGAATATAATTCCAGCAAATGAGCCATTGAATTTTCCTCTGGACTGGTTTGAGGACAAGGAGGACCCTGGTAGATGTGGCTTCCAGCACAGGCTAGGCATCTGGCAATAAGGCAGCCTTTAGGGAGTGATGCGTTCTTTCTGCTATGCTGTTGGCAGCAGGTTTATTGGTGGTGGTGAAGTGGATTCTTGACAATGTTGGTCCAGTTCTTGAAGATAAAAGCTGGTCCTTAACTGGAGGTTATATCGTCAGGTATGCTAAGGCAGCTGACACAGCCATTGACGAGTCCCTTGGCACAAACATGTGCATTTGCTTCTGACATTGGTATTGCATCTGGCCATCATATGGAGTGTTCTGTATCCATGAAGATGTATCTGAAGTCATCACATAGGCGTATGAGGCTCACTATGTTGACATGCAGGTGACTGAGACAAGGATGGAGCCTTGGAAATTTACTGATGTCAGTTTGCTTGTTTTGTACTTTTGGTTCTGTGCCAAATGAATGCTTGTGTTACCACTTTGGATGCTGTCCCCCAGCAGGGTTGGGAGAGTCTATGGACGAGGTTGAATAACTTCCTCAAAAAAACACTTAACTCAAGGGGCTGAGGGCGGCTGGTGATGGTGGTACATCCTGTGTTAATGAAGGCTGTGTCTTCCCTCCAAAGACTTGATATGGAGGTGCAATAGGCTCTTAGTCAAGGTTTTTTTGAGATGACCAACAGTGAGTTTATTGTATTTTATCCCCAAATGAACTCTGATCTGTTCTGGATAGTACATCCGCTAATGAGTTTTTCCTGCCTCAAGAACATTGACTTAAAGCTGGTACTGAATATTAGCAGAATATGCATCTTAGAGTTGGTAAGGGTGAGTATGAGTAGTTGGTCGGCAGTTAAGATGATAAAAGGTTTTGTGTGCTTGGTGTATGACAAGGACTTCCCTGTCCAAGATGCTATATTTTCTCTTGGCTGGGTTTATTTTTCTACTGAAGAAGAGGGAGGGTTGGGGCTTCTTGCTGACTGCTTGTTCTATTATAGTACCCATGGTGATTTTGCTGGCATCTATGGTTCACATGAGTTTGACCCAGGGATTTGAGAATAGCAGAGTGGTGATGGTTGCTAGGGCATTATCAGTGACTTTGAAGGGGGTCCCAGGTTAGGTCTTCATGCATCTGCTGAGGGTGATAATTTATCAAATGTCTGGCAGAAATTGGTGGTAGTAGTTTACTATTCTTGGAACATCCTGGAGGCCTTTTAATGTAGTTGGAGTGGGGTATTTCCTGACAACTGTTCCTTAGAGGACAGAAAAAAGTATACCTTAGTTTTACCAGACCACTGAGCTGATTAACAGCTCTCCTAGAGATGGAGGAATCTGAACCACATTATAGCGAGAAATGAACTTCTATCACCAAAAATAAATTCCTCTAACTCTTCATCAGCCGGCCGGAGACTCGAACTCAGGTCTAGTGAGTGCTAGTCCACAGCTCTACCGACTCGCCCAACGAAGAGCTTTAGAGGACAGAGGGTGGGTGCTTTTGCTGAGACTTGATAACACAGGAATTCAATGGTGGAGGCCCTGGTGACAAGTTTGTCAGAATAGACTACAAAATAGTTATTGCAAAACAGGGAAAGGATGGCTGTGATGTGCATCTGTTGATCTTATGGGTTTCAGGATAAGATGAGGCTGTCATCGATATAGTATATGCAAATGGGAGGTCACCAAGAATGTTGTCCCTCTGCCACTGGAACATTGCACCTGAGTTACAGAGGTAGAAGGCACTTTGTGATGTTTTTGGGACGTCTTTTTGGTGGACTGGGATTTTCAGATTGAGATTTATTTATAAGTAGAGTTAACAGGGATGCCAGGATCTGTCTTTTTTCATCATGTGGAATAGGCTTATTCACTCCATTTCTTCGAAGGTTGTCTTCGTGGTGACAAGTCTTTCCAAGGGTATATAGTCAACTACTGAGTAGTCAGAGGTTCCAGTTGCTTTTATGTGGTGGTGTATGCCATGCTTGGCTAGGATCTTGGATGTCTGTTTGACTTCTGGCTTGAAGAAATCTGGAAACTCGTGCAGGAGGGGCTACAGACCTGTGTGACCCACCAAAGAGATGGACAGCTGTTTGGGGCCTGTAGTGATTAATGCATTCTGGATGGAGGCTAGGTCCAAAAGGGGCCAATGAACAACATCCCCTGGCAGACTGAAGTGTCCACAGAAGTCAGCATTATCAAAGACAATCTCCCACAGGTGTTTCTTCCATAGCAGGTAGAGGGTGAGGGTTTGGTAGCAATATGATAGTATGTGGCCGACAAAGGCAAAAAGGCAACCATTTTGCAGCAGAAGCTGCCCCAGGTTCTTGAGTCTGTCTTCTGTTGAAGTGAGGAAGATTGATTTGAAGGTACCATATCTACCAGGAACTTCTAGGCAGGCGGTGTGGTCAATGATATAGAACCTGTCAGGGTGTGGCACCCACCATTACTTTTTTTGGGTGCCCACATTATCATTTTTCTCCAGTTGAAGCCAGGACAGCAGTTCTCTGTGCCTTTCCTGAAACCTGTGATGGCAGAGAGTTAGGGCCCCCTGTCCTGTCATGACTTGTGAGCATGGTGCTAGCCTAATATTTACCATCTTGGTCTTGTTCTTGGTTGCCCTTGACTTGACGGACACTGCTGGGGGTATGCTGGAATGCTTTGAAGGTCTCTATCAACTCATCTGACTTTCTCAGATGATCTACCACTGATATGGCCTCTGCACTGGATATGTTGGCTCAGTTGTTGGCTGGGAGACTACAGAGCTAAATTTTTCTTATGAGGTCGACCTTCTTGGGTTTCCCATCAGCATCATGCTCCAGGAGCTTTAAAGGGATTGAAGTCACCTCAGACAGCTCTTGCAATTGTACCCCCAATGGAGTGTTAAGCAGATCAAGGATCATTCGGTCCTGGGCACAGAAAATTTGGTTGTCTGAAGTGGAATCCTTGGGAGAAGGCCACCTGGAACAAACTCTAGTATGTAGTCTGCCTTCTTTGCGGAGCTCATAATGTTGCAGAACGGAATTATATGTTGAGAATGGTGGCAGACTGAGATTGGCAGTGTTTGTGTCTGGTTGTTTGTTCCCTGATATCCTATGTGATTTTATTACAAAGATTTTCTCTGATATTCTGTCTTTATATCCTTAGTGGCTAGGCCAAAACTGAGGTGCAATAATTAGTTCTTTACTGGTTTTAGTAAAGTATGGCTATGCCAGGTCTATCAGTCTCCATTGGGATTTAAGCAAATACCATGCTGGGTCTATTGGGCTAATGGGGGAATACCTCTGACTCTCAAGGGAGAGCACAGCCAGATCTTGAGTCTGTGTTGAATCCATTAGTGTTTTTTCATAGGTTTTGCATAAATGCCAGGATGGGTTTACCACATTAGAGGAGGATAACCTTAAGTTCCTGAGGGAGATCAAAGCTCGAATTTACATGCCATAATTATTCTATTAATGTGTTATTTTTAGTAGTGGGGTATTGCCTGATTGAGTTCATTAATCACTGTGACAAAAACCATACTGGTCTATCTCTCACCCTGAGAGGACACCAGTGTAAGGAAGACTCACAAGAGTTTGGAGTGAGGCATGCTTGATTCCAGAAAATGGCTTCTTTTGGCCAGGCATAAGGACAGAAAACTAAAGACAAATGATTGACCGTTCATGTGGAGGGAAATCTAGTAACAGGTAAAATCTAGTGACAGATAAATTTGTGACTGCAGGGTAGCTTTATGACTTGCTGTCAAAGCTGGTGGTTAAAACAGAGTTCTGTAATGGAGTCTTTGGAACTTTACAGTTTAAAATTAATGTTCATCTCCATAAGAACAGGTAAAAATTTTCAGGTACAAACTTTACAGGTGTTTTCAGCTGTATCATCCTCAACCAGCAAAGTGCAAGCTCCATCGCTTCTTGTATTCCATCTTTGATAAGTCAGATTGTAATTGTACATCAGCAATACTCAATATTAACACCCATCTCCGTTCATAACGTGTTAACAAGTCCATTATCTCTCCCCTGAAAGATCCCATTCTTTGCCACCCCTTCTTATAAGGACATGCATGCTGAAAATATGTTGGAAATAGATGTTTATAGAGAAAACAGAACTAATTGGAAGTAAGTAAAAATAACTGCAGGAACTAGTGAAGGAATCTGAAGTGTTTGCAAGTGGTTTGAAAGTAGAAAATGTTCAGAGAAAATGTGAGATAAAGTAGAATTATATGGGTAAATGGAACACAAGGAGGAGGATTAATGAATATTAATATGGATGGAGGAAGAAAGGAAACAGCTGATATTATATACTGACATTTTTTAATAAATATAATGGACGATGGAAGTATGCGAAAAGAAGTGAGTCACAGAATAGGCGAAGTAAGGAATGATTAGATAGAGAATCAGGGTGTCTATGGTAGCCAAGGGTGAAATATATTAAGAGAACATTGAGCCACTTCATCTTAGAACTGAAGTATGGATGTGGAAAGAGAGTGAAAGTATGAAAGGTTGAGTTATTAAGATGAACTATTTGTGTAGTATACTAGACAGACAACCATTTACAAAAATGAAATACTAATACTTAGAAATTATGAAATGTTAGTATACCCATCAGACTATTATGAAATGATTTGGACAAGTGAGAATACAAAAGGATATAATAGGCTGGTAAAAGGGACAATTTTAGAAGTGTTTGAGAGATGCTAGGAAGACCTACAAAGACTGGATAGATGTCCTTAAAGAGGTGCTGATATAAAGAGCCTTAATATGCAGAAAGTGTGACTGTCTATGCTCAATAGAGGGGAATAGTTTGGTGTGAGAGTGTGTATGTGTGTGTTTTGTGTGCGTATGTGTGTGTGTTTTGTGTCTGTATGTGTGTGTGTTTGTGTATGTGTGTAACGGTTCGACTAGTGGCTGGTGAGCCTTTCGTGAAGGTATATGAAGGGTTTAATGCTGCAAAATATTTTTGCATAGGGGGTTCATCCATAATTCACCACAGAAAATTATATGTATGTAGGTATATATGTATATATATATATATATATATATATATATATATATATATATATATATATATATATATATATATATATATATATATATATATATATATATATATATATATATATATATATGTGTGTGTGTGTGTGTGTGTGTGTATAATGACAGAAGTGCAGGGAATGGGAAGTATGAAATATGGCAGTAAATGTACAATCTATCGCACCCTAATCTCCTCACCATTTCTGTGCCATTTTTCAGTGTTAATGGAATGATTGCGATGCTTACTGTCCCTTTGATGAATTACATTCTGGTTTTGAAACGCATTTTCCTCTTTGTCAGAAATGAAAAGTGGATGAAGGTTGCAAATTAAAAGTATATATTATATATATATATATATATATATATATATATATATATATATATATATATATATATATATATATATATATAGATATACATATATATATATATTTTTTTTTTATGGTTTCTGTAGTTACTGTCTTTGGATTTTACTAATAGCACTGAAATCACTAAGCACAAATGATAAGAAGTAAATAAACACCAGTTCATTTAATAAACCATTTAGGAGTTACAACCAACAGTGTGCCTAGTCGACTGCCTTTAGCTTTTCATCCAATCCCACTGGGCTTTTCCCACTTTGCTTTCCAAGTTCTTTAGCTTTACCATATTCCCACTCGCATCTCTCATTTAAGAAGAAATTGTTCAAGCAAGACTCGTGAAGAAATGAGATAGTGAATTGCTGCTCATGTTAAACTGCCTTATGACAAAAGGTGAAAATTACAATTTTTAGTTAAATGCCTTGTAGTGATAAGTGTAACCAAAAGTGCGAGGGAGTCATAGAGTTAAGACGTCATTGTGGTAAAAATAACCTGTAAATACACATAAGTATATATATATATATATATATATATATATATATATATATATATATATATATATAATATATATATATATATATCTTATATATAAAAGTGAACGTTAGTATGTTGTATACTAGTTTGTTTGTATGTATGTAACTTTGTGCGCTATAGAAATCCGAACCACTTTGCCGATCCAGACAAAATTTAGCACATGGCCATCATTTGACCCAACTTCGATAATAGGGTAGGTTTCAAACTCGTAACCCTGACCCCTTCCCCTTCCCCCATCCCCCTTCCCCCTTCCCTTTGTAACTTATGTGGTAAATAAGTACTATGGGTTTATCCTACCTCATTTCATGTTCTCGAGACCATACAAATATATTATTGAAGATGCTTTTCAGTCACCACAGTAATACCTGGATAAAAGGGACAGTCACTACAGTAACACCTGGATAAAAGGGACAGACAGTAAAGTAATACGTGGATAAAAGGGACAGTCACCACAGTAATACCTGGATAAATGGGACAGACAGCACAGTAACATCTGGATAAAAGGGACAGTTACTACAGTAATACCTGGATAAAATGGACAGAAAGCACAGTAATATCTGGATAAAAGGGACAGTCACCTCCGTAATACCTGGATAAAAGGGACCATCACCACCATAATACCTGGATAAAAGGGACAGTCACAACCGTAATACCTGGATAAAATGGACAGTCATCACAGTAATACCTGGATAAAAGGGACAGACAGAACAGTAATACCTGGATAAAAAAGACAGTTACCGCAGTAATATCTGGATAAAAGGGAAAGTTACCACAGTGATACCTGGATAAAAGGGACAGTTACCACAGTAATACCTGGATAAAAGGGACAGTTACCACAGTAATACCTGTATAAAAGGGACAAAATGAACAGTAATACCTGGTTAAAGGTGTCAGACAATACATTAATACCTGGATAATAGGAACAGTCATCACAGTAATTTCTGGATAAAAAGGACAGTCACCACAGTAATAACTGTCAGTTCACCCTTGACTGTTAGAAGGGTGAATGTTCGCATGAAAAATGTAGAACTGTCATTCTGTCAACACGAACTCCTCCTCCTCTCCCTCCCTCCCCCTTCCCCCTCCCCTTCCCTATTCCCTCCTCCTCCCTATTCCCTCCTCCTCCCCTCCCTTTCCTTTTCCCTTTTCCTTTTCCCTCCCCTACACGTAGATTGTCATTCAGAGTTTTCCCGGGTAGCGCTGGGTTTGTCAGCTGGTATTCAATAAAAGTAAATGATATTTCCACATACCTCTGTATTCTAAACATGATGGAATATTCCATAATGATTCAGACAAAATACTTAAAAATCCTGCATAAAACAAGGAATTTTTTTGCAGTTTTAGTTTTTACTTGTTTTAATTGATTTTGTTTTTCATATTATATAAAAACATTCTCAAACTAATCAATATCTGGACTATTAAAAAAGAAATAGGATCTGGACGATATCAAGTATCGTGAGTGTACAGTACGTATACCACTCACCGTTTCAGTAATCGGCAGGTTTCAAATGATCGTTCTCCAGTGACAGGGATCTAGAATTCGGGCGAGGTTGCCGCACCAGAAATAGCGAGATCCCCGGCGCTTTCCAGTGGGTCTTTTGACAGTAGAGGACTAGCAAATAAATCAATTAAGGTTCCAGTGTTTCATTTATATGGAACAAAGATATGAAATTTAGATTATCTTTGTTTAATAAATTTAACCGAAACAATTAAATGGGTCTATTTGTACTTAAAAAACTAACTACGTAAATGAGCAAAAAATGAAAAAATGGATACAGCAAAAACCTACCACGTAATTCATCGATCACTGATCGCCTCTATTGAAGTTCATATATCATTTTCCACTTTAGAAAATAATGGTGCAGAGTTGGCAATTTTTTTTTACACAAGGACAGTGCATCATACTGATAACTTCAGTTAATTACAATAATTGATTTCTAAGCAAATCTGTAGTGACGGGAATGATGAAGATATATAAGATTATACGAAATGATAAAGGTTTTAGGACAATATTACTTCGGAAAGTTTATGCGAGATTCTTGAAGGTGTCGGTAGATTTCATATTCACGTTATTCTGCTTTGAATGCATTTTATTTATTTACATTATACCTTCATTTCCTTCTGTTTTCTTCCTATTAAGGTTTAGCTTTATCATGTATCGTAATCTAATGTAGCCTTTTAACGGAATAGAATGTATAGCAAAAAATTAAAGAAAGTATGATGTATTTATTGCCGAAACTAATACTGGCATTTTTTATTGCTTTGTTAAATGCTGTCCATAAAGTTTTATCGCTTTCGTTGAATACATTCGAACGCTTTTACAATGATTTATTGTATTTTCAGATTACCGTTCAAAAATGAATGGGTCAGGAAAAGAGTGCTTTAAATCTTTTATGGGTATAATCCTTTTAATTTGAACTCTCTCTCTCTCTCTCTCTCTCTCTCTCTCTCTCTCTCTCTCTCTCTCTCTCTCTCTCTCTCTCTCTCACACAACACACACACATGCGGACATACGCACACAGAAAATTACATACACGACGATAAATATCAGGGATATTTGGACTATTAGAAAAAATCATAGTGTCTTTTTTATTCGACGGCGAGGTGAATCAAATGACGTAATAGATAGAAGAAAAGACGAAAAAGGAAAATCAGTATTGCAACGCCAAGGAAAGTGAATAGATGACTCTCACTAACCAGACAGGAATAAAGTTGCGGAATTCTAAAAGCTATTAATGAATGAATTGAGAGGTATGTGGAAATATCATATACATCAATAAGACTTGATATTTCTTATACATCAATTAGCCATGATATTTCCAATGTCATAGAAACATCTTGAAAGCCTGAGCTGTGTATAAATTGTGAAAACGTATTTCTAATGCTCTTCTCCTTGCCTATTCGTCGTGTTTTGCTTCAGTTAGTAACCTCTAAAATCTTTACAACTCTTGGTGGTACAGGAAAAAGGACTATTACATAACTCACACGGTTATCTATATACTGCCTGAGAATTACACATCCGTCCTCTGTACGATGGTCATGTTCATAAGCGGACAAGCCATTCTCCGGATACCCCATGGGAACCCCTCATGATAACAGCCAAGTGGAGGTAACTTGCACAACTTTAAGATTTGGATTTCTTGAATCCACCCGAATGAGACGAAATCTCGATTTTTTAGTTAGCAAAGTTTTATTTTTCCCTGGAGAAAGTCTTTTACTTTTTGTATTCAAGAACCTTTGTTCTGCTCAGTACTTCAAATAATAGCAATTATGATGATGGCCCTATTCCACTTTTAGAAACTGCGTGTAACAAAAGAAATCTTACATAAAATAAAATCTTGACGGATGAAAATTGAGTTTTTTATACGAAGACAATGAATAAAACTTTCTTGAATTTTATGCATTGTGAAAGAAAAAGAAATATTACAAAGGCTCTGAAATGAAGGCCTGTATTCTTTCGCCCTATAAGAAACTAAATAGTCACTAAACTGGCCTTATGCGTATTATGGATCGCTGAACTGATTACCTTCTTTAGAGGGCCAACTTACGAACACGAATTGGTGGGAAGAATTATGAACTTTAAAAAAAGCGCATAAGTGCAAAATCACAAACTTGAAAGTCAGTCAGAAGACCAGAATGTCTATGATGAATACCTTGATTATGAAATGTTTATGCTAACCCTTAATATAGCTCTATTGTCCACCTTCCAGTGAATCTCATTTCCAAAGCTATAGTAATGAAGAGGCTTCTCTAGTTCGACCGCTTGATACTTCAAGAGTCTCACCTTAAGCAAGGGAAAAATCCCTATGAAAAACCTTTCATTAAATAATGCGGTATCTCTGATGATGGCATTGCCTCTCTTTCAGACAACCCAGGAACAGTTTTCATATCTTGATGCTTTGCGACGTTTCGCGGGGTATGAACTGGATCCCCTGGGCTACTTTATCACTGTATCTCTGAGTAACCGAAACCCTACGTAAATATAAGTAAGATGCTGTGGTAAATCTCCAATGTGTGTGCAGTTGTCTGAGGTTTTCCTGTGTTCCCTTAATTGCCTTGAACATCCCACACCAATTCCGCCGCAGCGTAGAGCAAATGCATCCTTTACTGGAGTCAAAGAAGGGAAGTCTCCCATTTACGCACTGGTTAAGTGTACAGTTCATCTGCAATTTCTCTTTTCTACTATAGTCTAATACTGCACATAGACCGATAAACTAAAAACTTAGTTACATTGCTGTCTAGGAATGCAGTAAGTAACCCTGGTGTTGTTACCAAGCCAAGATACTCTGAAAGCCTCGTGAGGGTCTCCTGATAACCAATCTCTTTGTGTTAGAGTGACGCAGTGCGTAAATGGTTTACGTTTGTTGAAAACTAAATATATTTATTACGTACAAGAGAAAATGCCTGGGTGATCTCTTAAACTAATTTCTGCATGAAGCGTGTTTTCTAAATGCAGCTAACCTGAATGTTTTATAAAAATGGTAATATTTTTCCCGAGGTCCAGATCATAATCCCCAGGAGTTACAAATGCTGAATCCTAAAGGTATCATCTCAGCAATCGAAATCCTTAATCCCCCCCCACACACACAAATTCATTTCAGTTCCTCTTCGGAATTTCAGCTTCACTCTTCTGTTTTTCTGAACCACTGCTTGGTAACAATGGAATGGTAATCAGTATACTGTTTTCCCAACTATTATCTCGTCATGATACTCTGCTTATATATAGTCCTCCGTATTATGCCGAGATTATATTTCGAAATTTCTTTTTCAGCGGTTTCACTCATTATCACTGCAAAGTTTATCGATTAATTGCTGACTACTGTTCAAGATTCCACATCTGGAGAGCCAGTGCCCCACACACTATGAATTACATTATTGTTGTTGCAAATGCCACACTGCAAAGCTATCAATGCTACTTAGGCAAATGTAATTCCGATGAATATTAACAGTTCAATTATCCATGCATTAAGATTGCCACCCAAATAAGAATTTATTCATTGCAAATTATTATTTGTGTTCTTTTGTATATTTATCTCGTCTTCCTTTCATTTAGATCAAACTCTTGTTTTCTCTCATCTCATCAGCAGGTAGTTAGTTCTTTTCTTCAGTATACTCTCATTTCCACGTTCTGATCATCATCTTTTCTAGGGAACGGAACTGGAGAACGTTTTCGGATATAATAAAAACCCTTCACCACAACTTTTCCCAAGATTGAAGGGCATTATAATTCTAATTCCCTGTGGATACTCATCTTAATATTTACAGTAATAAAATTTCTCTTAATACATTTTCTTTAAGGCAGATGCTCGCAATTATTAAATTTCACTTGGGTTATTTTAATATCCCTTGGGCTATCGCATTTCGATAATCTTTCATGATTTCGGCTTTTTATTTATTAAAGAAATAAAGTTATCATATGAATACAAGATTTTCGTAAGATGTTCGAGTATCATGTCATATTTTCCATATTTCTGTTTGAGGTAATTGCTGACTAACTTTTCATGTTTACACAGCTTCGCTTCGTTGTCACTAAATCTAAAAGTTGATTGAAATTCATTTCTTTTCACCTCTGAGTTAATGTACATTCATTTATTTCCTTTGATAATCTATTAATTACCTTACGTATTCATTTTATGTTCTCAACCCTCAGTAAGTAAGCGCTTCAAGATCCACACAGGGTAATTGTCTCTGCAGCAATGACCAGATAATTCTTTTACACCCTTTTCTAATGACCCTGATTATGAGGTGGACGATCACTGACCAGGTGCTCAATTATAGATAATTACGTTGGGCAATTATGTTGGTTATAATGAAGGACATGAAAGATATTTGCTCTTGACAATATTCATTCATCAGTTCAGAAGTTTGTTAATTGGTTTCCTTTTGTTTTTGCTGTGATATAGTAACCTTCAGGGGAAATTGTTATTTATGATCTTTTATTATACATAATTTCTCTTGGTCCTTTCACATGCTTTTATATGTACATATGTGTACTTGGTTTGTTATCGACCACTCTTCTTACTCTTACTCCATCAATGGATGTATATATTCTAGGGATGAATACTTTTATCCATCAAAAACTAGGGTCAAAATAGGAATGGTTTTATGTTATATATGTGTATATATATATATATATATATATATATATATATATATATATATATATATATATATATATATATATATATATATATATATATATATATATATATATATATATATATATATATATATGTAATTATATTGCATGTGCGCATCATGTGTGCTTGTGTGCATCATGTGTCTCTCTACGTTCATATTTGCAATGATTTGATGTTATATATATATATATATATATATATATATATATATATATATATATATATATATATATATATATATATATATGAATATAAAAGGCCCATAAAACAGTATTTAAACGTTGAAACCATATATTTCAGGCACTTGCTTCTGTGCCTCTGTTCACTGTGCCCGAAATATATGGTTTCTACGTATAAACAGTGTTTTATGGGCCTGCTTATATTCATATTACACTGTAGTATTACAGGAAAAGACATTCACACACACACACACACACACACACACATATATATATATATATATATATATATATATATATATATATATATATATATATATATATATATATATATATATGTGTGTGTGTGTGTATAAATATTACATCTATGCACACACACACACACACACACACACACATATATATATATATATATATATATATATATATATATATATATATATATATATATATATATATATATATATATATATATATATATATATATATGTGTGTGTGTGTGTGTGTGTGTGTGTGTGTGTATGTGTGTTTGTATATATATATGTGTGTGTGTGAGTTTGTGCGTATATGTACATGTAATTAAATACGTACACATATGTATATATACATATATATAGATATATATATATTTATATATATACATATAAAATATTATTATTATTATTATTATTATTATTATTATTATTATTATTATTATTATTATTATTATTATCATTATTCAGAAGATGACACCTATTCATATGAACAAGCTCACAGAGGCATTGACTTTAAATTCAAGCTTCCAAAGATTGTCGTGTTCATTAGAAAGAAGTAAGGAGGTAAAGGGAAACCCAGAAAGAAGGGATCCCACTTCTTAAAAAAGAAAAAAAATAAACCAATAAATTAATAAATAGATAAAAATGTATTAAGATGCATTGCATCTTAACTTGAACTTTGAAGAAGTTCCAATTGCACGACATCCTCTGGGAGGCTGTTCCACAGTCCAACCATGTGAGGAATAAAGGACCTCTGGAACTGAGGAGTTTGACAGCGAGGCACATTTGCTTCATAATGGTGCTGCTGTTCAGCAAATCTGGTTGCCCTCGGTAGGTAAAGGGGATTAGAGATCTATATATATATATATATATATATATATATATATATATATATATATATATATATATATATATATATATATATATATATATATATATATATATATATATATATATATATATATATATATATATATATATATATATATAGGGAGCAGGAGCAGGAACAAACATGGCGACGTACTATAATTTATTTCGACGCGTTTCTCATTCAGCTGAATGCATCATCAGGGTTCTGTACAATAAATAACAACCAATAAAAATATATAAATTTGCTATTTATCTAAAAAATTGTTTATACACTAATTAAAATGAAAACCAAAAATTCACATATACGTAAAAGTACACTAAAGACTGACAAAGTTGCACAGAAAATTAAAAGCACATATGTTGATTAAAAGTTCCGATAAAAATAAAAATAAAAAAAGAAGTTAGGAAAAATTTATATTTGAGGAGCGCTGGGGGTGGACCTACCATGGCAAAAGATAAACGAAAACTGAAAGAATGTAAACAAAAACGACAGGTTAAGAAAGGTACAAGGGCGTGGAGGTGGATTGGGTGTTCATCTGCGGAACACGTTGTTTGATGAAGAGACTCTCGAGGCTCAATAATACGTTTGGGATGGAGTTTTGACCCACAATAATGAAATTGTCATATGTAATGGGAACTTTACATTTTTTCCGATTCACATGGATCAAAATACATGAAAACCAAAAATGGAAAGGGACTAAGTTTAATCTCATCCATCTTTTGCTTGCCAAATAAAGTGCTGCATGTTAAGTACATCATCCCAAACCTAATTAAATTTCAAGGAGTCTTGTCATTTGCAAATATATATTTTACTGTTAATTATCTACCGTTGATATTCAAGCAGATACTATTTATTACGAAAAAAAAATAAATAAAATGCACTGCCAGATAAATACATTTGATTTATTGGTTTAGAACTGGAAGAATAACCTACGGATTTTCATGTTGCATTTATATGATTGTATGGTAAATATATTTTACCATAGGATATCAGACTTAATTATTCATGAACCTTCTATACATAAATGCATGGGTTAAGGAGCTCGTCTTTTAAGGAAATAAAGTTTACTACAGTATATTTAATTCGTATTTCAGATGAGAGGAAAAATTACCTTCAAGGAACCAAAAAAAGAATTTCCCTTGATCTCCGGATCTGAAGCCAATAATCTAAGTTTCGCAGAGAATCAGGGATCATAAAGATCAGGATCTCCGGTGATTCTTTCTTCTGCTGCAGCAGTTGACCTGAACTGCCTTTGCCCCTCTTACCCCCCCTCCTCCTCCTCCTTAGACCCCTTTCCCTAATTTCTTTTTGGCCTCTTTCAGTCTTTCGCTTTCTTGGCATTCCTTGGGAAATTGTATAAAGCTGGTCGATCTGAAATTCACTTTAAAGTTTTATGTAAAAGAAAACTGTTGTGCCGGCTTTGTCTGCCCGTCCGCACTTTTTCTGTCCACCCTCAGATCTTAAAAACTACCGAGGCTAGAGGGCTGCAAATTGGTATGTTGATCATCCACCCTCCAATCATCAAACATACCAAATTGCAGCCCTCTAGCCTCAGTAGATTTTATTTTATTTAAGGTTAAAGTTAGCCATAATTGTGTGTCTGGCAATGCTATAGGACAGGCCACCACAGGGCCGTGGCTGAAAGCTTTACAGGCCGCGACTCATACATAAAACTTGATTGCGCCTAAGAAATTTCGGTGCATTTTTTACTTTTTTTCCTCCTCAGTTTAGTTTTTCTCTGCGTTTTGGTTTCTGTAAAAGAAAAATTGTGCCGGCTTTGTCTGTCCGTCCACACTTTGTCTGTCCTCGTCTGTCCGCCCTCAGATCTTAAAACTACTGAGGAGGTCCTCAAATTGCTTTTTCTGTCCGCCCTCAGATTTTAAAATTTACGGTTGAGGCATTTTTCCCATTTTTATATAGAGGGCCTTCTTTTGAAGGACTTTGATTTGGCGGTGGGGTTGGTAGCCTGATTGGCTGATCATCGCAGCCTCCAATGCATTACCAAATCCCCAGCTCCCTTTCTCCCAGCCGAGGAGAACTGGCTATGGTTGGCAGTTCGAGACATGTAGTGTCTGTTATGTTTTTAGAAGATGTTGAGTGGCTTTGTTTATGTGTTATTAATCTGTACCCATTTGCCAACCTATCTGTTGATTACATACGTAATCGGGGTGTCTATACGGATAGCAAAGTGTACGCCTTCTCTGACCGGTCGGCTGCATTGAACCCCGCCAGACTTCTATGAAGTCTGAGGTTGCTACTTCTACCAACCGAGCCATCGAGGCTCCATTTATTTTATTTACGGTTAAAGCTACCCAAATCGTGCGTCTGGCAACGATATGGAACAGGCGACCGCCGGGCCGTGGTTGAAGCTTCATGAGCCGCGGCTCATACAGCATTATACCGAGACCACCGAAATATAGGTCTATTTTCGGTGGCTTTCGTTATACCCTGTACAGAAAACTCGATTGCGCCGAAGAAACTTCGGCGCATTTTTTTACATGTTTTTTGTTGTTATTTCTCTAAAATATTTCTTATTCTTCTTTAAATTAATAAAGTTTCTATCATTTTCATTTTTACACGTGCCTCACTGACCTTTGATTTCTCATACAGAAGTATTTCCTCTCTGCGCGCGTTTATCTTATTTTTCATGTCCTTAGAAATACTTCTCGCTGCGTTTTCAACTTTTTCTTTTATAATATTCAACAAGTGTCCCGTGCAGATTTAAAGGCGTTTTCTGGTCCTTTCATTCTTTGTATCTTTTCACTGCCACAAGCAATGAAACGTTGCAAATAAAAATCATCGAATTAGAAATAAATCTGTGGAAATTAAAAGAAATTTGTCTTTTTAATTCTCGGAGAAGAATGAGTCATGTAATCAGAAGAATAGCTGAATGAATCATGCTACTACTTTTTTTTCTTATCATACCTAGGTTTAAATAGTCCAGTTATTTACTGAACTTGAAAACTGTTCACAAAGCTAAAAGCTGAGACGCTTTCTACCTTACGTATCTTTGATAAAATGAAACATGCAAGATGACTGTTTTCAAGGCGCCAGCATTACAGGATCGTTTCAAGTTGCTGTCGTAATAGTCGTATGTAGAAGGAACACCTAAAGAAGATTGTTACAAAACACTTCATGAAAATATTCAGAGTAAGTAAATGGGCTAATTACCACATAAGATAAACAAGAAACAAATGTTCGCCTTTACTCCTTATACAAGCAAAATGAATAACAAGTTTTGCCACCACCATGTATTAAAATATATATATATATATATATATATATATATATATATATATATATATATATATATATATATATATATATATATATATATATATATATATATATTATACAGTATATATATATATATATATATATATATATATATATATATATATATATATATATATATATATATATAAATATACAGTATATGCTGAAAATGATAACAACAATAATATAATTAAATTATGTCTTCTACAAAGTAAAAAAAAAAAAAACATCAACGACCTTTGAAAATTGCGATTTTTCAAAAAGTTGATCCTCAATAAAATGTAATGATGGAAGTCTCGTAAGTTAAATCATCAATCACTGAAAAAAAGCGAATTCCCCCTCGGATAACTTCAACCATGAATCATTATGAACCTCAGTTAAGGAATATGAATATCTTCATAATATGATAGCCCTGAGATTTTCAGAACTGCATAACTAGTTAATTAATCTGAAAACTTGAAATTGTTCTTTTCTCCTTATGCGAGACTGGATTAGCTGCCATAGTGTGGTTCGGCCCTCAGCACAAGTAAGTGTCAGCTGACAGTTATTTTGGAAACGGATCTGGATTAACCAAGTAATTAAGCAGTATTGCATTCGGTGAATTGACAGTTGACCCTAATCCATTGCTTCGGTGCCACACCGCTGCCAGCCAATAAAGTTCATCCGTTCCGGGGGAAAATTCATGAGTCATTTTAGGTAGAGTAGCGCAAATTTCTTCTGACGTTTCGAATCAGACAGATTTAAAAGTCTACCTTTTTTAAACGATACAGTGACAATGATGCTGTGATCACTTGAGGAATTTGTATAGCTTATCAAGGGATTTGTACTTAAATTCGGTGATTGCACACTTTTATTTGAAATGGGCACCTGGCAACTACATCGACCCGTGAACAGCGGGGCTGGGTGAGTACCTACCAGTCAATTCTCACCTATTGCTGCATTCCCGTCATTTAAGAAAATAAAATATTTGTGTATGGTTATTTATTAGAATGAATATATAGTCAATTCTATCTTTTATCAACGTGTATTTATTCAAAACAATGAATAACCGTTTGTCTTTCATTCCTCCATGAAGGGAACGTTTTTGTTTATGATACCTGATTACGCCATTACCAAAGGTACGAATTGACCATTAGGTGTTCACTAAGCCTTACTTTGTACGAGTTGATATCGTCTCTGGACTGACATGCATAGCGGTAAGTTTTTGGTATCGTCCCATGTAACCTT
Source organism: Macrobrachium rosenbergii (assembly GCF_040412425.1). Lineage (NCBI taxonomy): Eukaryota > Metazoa > Arthropoda > Malacostraca > Decapoda > Palaemonidae > Macrobrachium > Macrobrachium rosenbergii. The sequence continues at coordinate 408,588 of NC_089783.1, read as the reverse complement.
ATACTAAATGCTACGTTCATAAGTTTAATGTCATTGTAAGTCTAACAGCGTCCCTAAAACCAGTATAAAGCAAACGTATCACGAGTTGAAATTAGCCCTATTGGAAAAATTGTACAACTTTTTTTTTCTTAATTCACCAAAAACCGCTAAACAGTGATACCTGATTTTTTTTTACTCGTCACGAAAGTAAAATAAATTGCTTTTCTTCTAATATATAGTTCATTACTATTTGTGTTAGCTGTGATATGACAAATGGCACTGAAACAAAGGCAAAATGTATGAACAAGTTGTAGGTTATCAGTAAGTGACACCTGTTGGTTACTATTTTTCAAAAAATCAACAAAAATAGGCACATTGAAATATCTATTTTTTATTTACACGATGAGAAAATTCA
>NC_089783.1:395694-405694 GCF_040412425.1 Macrobrachium rosenbergii | reverse complement strand
TTTCCCCAACTTCCCGACTCAGCAATGACCCAATAGACAACATTTCATTCGAATTATCCCTTCTGAGTGAATAAGATAGAAATCATCAACACACAATCACGTGTGGAACAGAAATAAATTTCTGACTCACGTCGGGATCGAACCCAGGTCTCTCAGGTGGAAAGCAAGGGCGTTATCCACTGGGCCACACAAGTCTAAAAGAAGTTGGAACCTGAGAGCAACTTCCATGAATTACCTGGGCAAGCTAACTGCTTGCATACCAGCCGAGTTTTCCCCAACTTCCCGACTCAGCAATGACCCAATAGACAACATTTCATTGAATTATCCTCTGAGTGAATAAGATAGAAATCATCAACACACAATCACGTGGAACAGAAATAAATTTCTGACTCACGTCGGATCAACCCAGGTCTCAGGTGGAAAGCAAGGGCGTTATCCACTGGGCCACAAGTCTAAAAGAAGTTGGAACCTGAGAGCAACTGCTGAGTCATTGCTGAGTCGGGAAGTTGGGGAAAATGGCTGGTATGCAAGCAGTTAGCTTGCCCAGGTAATTCCTTGGGTGCAGTTGCTCTCAGGTTCCAACTTCTTTTAGACTTGTGTGGCCCAGTGGATAACGCCCTTGCTTTCCACCTGAGAGACCTGGTCGATCCCGACGTGAGTCAGAAATTTATATATATATATATATATATATATATATATATATATATATATATATATATATATATATATATATATATATATATATATATATATATATATATATATAGGTTTTATGGCATTTCCATTGTTAAATTTTGTAACAGCCTTGTGTGACCACTTATTTACTTTACCTGCTCTCCTGTGTGTTTGTTTTGTTGGTGCGAGGCGACGTTTGGCACCAGCTGTTTGTCAGTGGCAACTAAGGTTAGCCCAGCAGCAGAGCAACATATTGTTAGCGACAGATGTTGTTTCCTGTCAGTCACTGAAGACCGAGGAGATGATTGTCTTTAGCAGGTAGAGATGGCTTGTTCAGCAGGTGATGGCTACCTGTTGACAGCCGTATTTCACTGAGGATTATGTCAGTTGAATTCCCGAGGACGAGATGGTGGCTTAACCGCGGCCTCCAGTATGGAGGAAGCATTCTTCCATAGCAACTATGCAGTTGTTGCATCGACTTTGTGATGAGCCGTCGTCAAGTATTTTACAGGAGACGTTCCTATTTGCCTTCCTGTGTAGGAGTAAAACGATGTTACGGCAGCGGTTGATGGTCATTCTCGAGGACCTTTGATTGTGGTCTCAACATTTGTTTTTTTTTATATTTTTGATGGTGTATTTGAGCAAGTGTTCCTCTGATTATTCAATTATTTTATATGTCGTTATTAATGGTATTGATGAGCAGTGTATGGCTTATGTTGCTCTCATACTTTATGTTTGGAGTTGGGCAAGTGTATGGCCCTGTTAATTTAGCTATATGTTTTATTTATGGATGTCGGTGGGCAAGTGTATGGTCCTGTTAATCTAGCTATATGTTTTATTTATGGATGGTATTGGGCGAATGTATGGCCCTGTTAATTTAGCTATATGTTTTGTTTATGGATGGCGGTGGGCAAGTGTATGGCCCTGTTAATCTAGATATGTTTTATTTATGGATGGCATTGGGCAAGTGTATGGCCCTGTTAATTTAGCTATGTTTTATTTATGGATGGTGGTGGGCAAGTATATGGCCCTGTTAATCTAGATGTGTTTTATTTATGGATGGCATTGGGCAAGTGTATGGCCCTGTTAATTTAGCTATGTTTTATTTATGGATGGTGGTGGGCAAGTATATGGCCCTGTTAATCTAGATATGTTTTATTTATGTATGGCATTGGGCAAGTGTATGGCCCTGTTAATTTAGCTATGTTTTATTTATGGATGGTAGTGGGCAAGTGTATGGCCCTGTTAATTTAGCTATGTTTTATTTATGGATGGTGGTGGGCAAGTATATGGCCCTGTTAATCTAGATATGTTTTATTTATGGATGGCACTGGGCATGTGTATGGCCCTGTTAACTGGTTTGCATGTTTTATTTATGACTCTTAATTTGGTTAATGACATGCATTGTTTATGATGGTACAGGACGAGTGTATGGTCCTGGTGGTGTAATTGTAAGGTGATTTATTATTTCATTTCTATTACTGATTCTCATCTGTTGCTGTACTTTTCATTTTTATTATATTTTGGCTAATTCCTTGACTCACTTGTATAAAATGTAAATTAACCCGTGCAGTCATTTTTCAGGTATTTTGGTTGTATCTTTGGCTCCCACTTTCTTGATTTCTCATTGGACTTCCTGATCACCTCAGTCCCGGTCAGATTATCTAAAGAACCTGAGAGAACCGTAAAGGACGGTTCATTACTATATATATATATATATATATATATATATATATATATATATATATATATATATATATATATATATATATATATATATATATATATATATTATAAATATTCCCTTGTTCGACCTTTCTTCCTTGATTTAGTAGAGATATAAAATAAAAAAACCAAAGCTTTCTCTTTGTAAAGCATTTTAGGGAGGGAAGCAAGCGAGCAGGGTTGTTTTTCCACACGCACCAACCGTCAGAAGGACTGCAGAAAGTTTAGTTTAGAGGCGTATTCGACAGGGTAGGTTTTGCTAGGACCACCCTTAGCTGGATTGTACCTTAAGCTCACTTTTCTATGACCTTTGTACTGGCGAGTTTTTGTCATTGTTTCAGATGCTACCTGCGACCCAGCCAAGGCATTCTAGGGGAGGAGTTTTTGAAGCATGCAAGCAACCACGCCATTTTGACCCAGCTCGGCAGTCTGGCGGCATCCTTCATAGAGACCACCTGTATCAAGCGTCTCTCATAGCCTCCCCTTTGTTCTTCCCTCTTTTGTTGAACAGCCTGGAAAATTATCATTTCAACAGACCCAGGGCTTCTGATGCAATTGATCACTGCATTATCTATTCCAATGGTAAGTCCTCACACTATTCTTTCATGTTTCAAGTTTCCCCTCTCTCTTAAAAAGTCACTGACTAAGGAAAATCCTAGTAAAACCACATCCCATTTATGAAGTCAAATATATGAAGTACAATTATTGTCGCCAAATGAAATTGCATAAATTATCCTCCATGTTGTTAACATAATATTCTTGATCTAAGTTTCATACCTTGCAGTCAATTAATGATCAGTGAGATGTCTTTGATACCGAATTGTTATCTGGATATGTCTCTTCCAGAATTGGGCATCCCTTGGAACCTGACCAGAATCTTGTTTGAAGAAAGATTAGCATACCACTGTCCTCACTTCACTTGTTTGAAATTGCTTATAAAAGTGTCACTAGAGGCCCCCAGCCGTTGTGTCATCCACTAATTCATGTTGAAATATCTTGTATCCAAAGTGGGACGAAGTTGGAGCTGTTATTAGCTCCCATAAGATCCCAGTTAACTTTATTTTTTTTGGTTGAACTAGTTGTTTGAGTAATGTTGTTGATTTAATTCATGTGTTCAGAATAAATCGATATATTCAGTAACCTAGTCTCAACTGGTGACCGATCTAATTATGTTAATTATCTGTCTTTTTTTGGTAACTTTCAGCTTTAATTGAAAGGATTATGTGGGTCTTAGGTAAAGCAAGGCTATATAAATCACTGTAATTAATAATTGAACTCAGCAGCCGAGTGACCCACATAACAATATATATATATATATATATATATATATATATATATATATATATATATATATATATATATATATATATATATATATATATATATATATATATATATATATATATATATATATGTATATATATTTACGGACATAGGAGGAACATCAACACTTCTGAATGTGTGAAAGAAAAAACGAAATAGGAAATAATATCTTGAAAAATTAAATCTAATAAATGGTGCCTAAACATAGTTCAGAAGATTACATGGAGTCTCTCTTTATTTCTAAAGTTCTTGACGACTTTCTTCTCGCAAGCAGTCACCTGACGTTCACAAAACCCTCGATATCGAAGTGATTTTCCCTGTAAGACAGAAGAAGATTAGGTGCAACATTCCTTTTGTCTTCCCAGCGCTTCTTTCTAGGTCTGGCTCAAAATTCGTAGAGCTGTCCGAGTTCCGGTTAGAGTCCGCCTACCGACTCTGCAGGTTAAGAGAGATTTGATTTCAAAATCATTAAAGCAACCTATTGTTCACGACTTGATTCCTTTTCTTAAAAGATAGTAAATATTACTTTTCTGTATTCTGTAATGAAATGTCAAAATTTAAATATTATAATATCAGCGGCTTTACTAATAATCCTTTCATTCATACTTTTCTTTATTGCTTAATAAATATTCGTTTTATGTGTATCTGTTATGACCGTTTTATTTCTATCAACTTTTCGATATTCCTTGTTTTTATTTGTATTTGGTACTGTTTCCAATTTTCAATTTTTAGGAAATGCTAAAACAGATTAGACATTTATAGATTGCTCTTAACCTTTTTACAATCAGAGAAGTTAATTGCTTTACGAGTTTTAGAGTGAGATGTAAAGGATGCAAGATAATATTTATAAAAAAATTATAAAGCCGTGCTTCAGATTGCTCTAAAAAATTGCTCATCTATTTGAATAGAAAAGTTTTCATAATGCTCTCGCAAAAGCTTTTATTCAAACATTTTAAACCAACAAATAACACATTAATTACATTACACGGTTTCAGTGGAAAGTATAGAAGGCGATTTCGAATTCTAAATACTGACGAGAGAGAGAGAGAGAGAGAGAGAGAGAGAGAGAGAGAGAGAGAGAGAGAGAGAGAGAGAGAGAGAGAGAGAGAGAGAGAGTAGCTACAAATAACGGGAAGCGAGACGAGACGGCGCATTAAGAAAATGTTTGGCTTTTGCACCGAAATGAATATTTTATTAATTAAATGGAGTATTTTAATGGAACGAACGACTGGAGCAAATAGAGAAAAATAAATAACAGTTAGCTGGAGAGAAGACAGAATGTTGTCATTTTAATATTATATTATTCTAATTGGAGGTACGCATCTCTTGCTATTTGCAGGAGATTTTTTATAAATGGTAGTCCTCAGGGATATAAGAAAAATAACGCGTAATGAATTGCATTCAAATGCCTCAAGCTGAGTTGTGAAAGAGCAATTTATTTGCTATTGTATTCAAAGCCTTGTGAAAAACGTCGGACATCAAACAAAAATATTCATAAACACGAAAAAAAACTTCCATCCTTTTAAATCCTGAAAAGAGAAATAAATGTTATGTGGAATTGGAAAACTAAAATATTTTCGATTAATAAAAGTAAGAAAGAAAAAGAAACCCGTCAAAAAAAGAAGAAAACACAAATAAATTTAATAAAGGCATAGGAACCTTCCCGAAATTTCTTCATATATAAAAAACCATATGGTCTTCGCACAGATGGAATCAAACAAAGAGGACAAGAAAGTAGGTCTGATGCGCTGTGGGCCATGAAAAACAACTTTGAGAAATGATAAGAATTATTTGCTTAAACAAGATATCATTTATTTTGTTTTGCCGTTTTTATTTTTCTTTAATTTATTCAGTTTTACCTCTAGTGTAAGTGATTATCGGGGGATGTGTTTGGAACGTAAATAAAGATGAATTATGCTAAGGTAAAGAAAGAGAACTAGTAGAATTTGTGTTTCTAAAAATATAGTACGGAATATTTTTCATTCGCCAATTAGTCTTTATGCCATTTATAATAAGTTATTCGCAATGAGTTTGTTGCTCATTTTTTCGTGTTGCCAAGAGCATAATGCTTTTATCTACGTTCACATTTAGTCTTTCAATGACTGAACGTCATTAATAATATTCTCTTCTCAGATCTTTCCTAGACAGTGACCCCAAGGATTTTAACCCAGTATGTATCCACCTTCGCGAAGTGTTTAGTACAAGTCCGTTGGCGACTACCGTAAAAACATAAACAAAAGACTAAATATCATAAAGATAATGACCCCCAAGAAATATTAGTCCCAGATAACGACCCCCGAAAACCCTTGGGGGTCACTATCCGTAGATTTTGTTCACTTTTTTTTTTTTTTTTTTTTTTTTTTTTTTTTTGAGAAGCCAGAAATGTCATTAGAATTTTACTGTGCGAACTGCCTATCCTGGAATCATTATTTATTAAACAACTAGTTCCCCAGTTAAATACCCAGACCTCCTCCACTCAGCTCTACCTGAGTTAACTTTTCTTATGCATTCTGTCTTCTGGCTTCTTGGTATAAGGTTGGTTAGCGGTCTTTGATTTTGCTTTTATGTCTTTTTTTGTTTTTTAGTTTTTTTTTTTATCTTGTATTTTAACTGTGAAGTATTTTATGGATTTTATTGATTTTAAGAGCAATTTTTAAAGTAATTTTATTCATTATTTAACAGTTTCCTGATGATGTAATAAAGCTTTTATTACGAAATAAAGAATTATGTAGAGATGAATACGTTTCCATGGTCCACCTTCATGCTAGTGTATATATATATATATATATATATATATATATATATATATATATATATATATATATATATATATATATATATATATATATATATATAGGTAAACAGTGAAAGGACAAAGGATAACTAAAAGCCATATGATTTGTTGGATAAATTACAATATTTATTTAGACACCACATAAAGACTATTCTCTTTTTTCCTTCTTTATATATTTAATTTTCATCCTTTTGACCGTGTGAATTTCCTATTTATTTAGAAGAAGGGATAAAGGAGAGAGAGAGAGAGAGAGAGAGAGAGAGAGAGAGAGAGAGAGAGAGAGAGAGAGAGAGAGAGAGAGACTGCAGCAAGTAATGACGATTTAAACAAAACAAATCATCCTCAGTTATCCAAGCTTTGCAAGGTCACAAGAGACCTCAGAGACCGGAGGAGAGCACTAAGTGAGGTGCGTGGCAAAGGTGGTTAGGAAGAATGCTGCATCCTGACTGAAGCTAGACTACGTTGCATAATCCTTAGGGCGCGTCCACATGGGTGCTCAAACATGTGCTTGCAACTTGTAAGAACATATTACCAAATAATCTGTTAACATATTGTGAGTTGTTGTGTTCAGGTAATAATGACACCTGGTTAGGAATATGTTGGTAGCACGAGGTGTGGCCTGCTCAGATACATGGTGGACTAAACGCCCAGAGCACAGCAGATAGGATGGAGTGGCCCTGGGAGCAAATGCTGATGTTGACTGAGTTGCATTGAGCACATCCAGTCCTATGTGAATCCACTACAGCTGACTACAAGCACATGATGAAGAAATCAGGCGCACAGAAGACAATGTCAGAGGCTATGAGAATAGATTGAGCTGAGTTGGAGAGGAAGATACGGGGTCTGATGGCCCAGGTAAGAAGAGAAATAAAGATTAAGGAACGGAAATCCGATAATTCTGAGGACAATGTATACATATGTGGGCACGAGTGTTGCGCCATCACTGCTGTAAACATGTTCACAATATTACTGAATCATGTTTCCGAACAACTGTCTAAATACATTTTGCAAACATGCATCGAAGCGTGCTAAAATCAGTGTTCACAACAGTACTGCTGGAGTTGTGGTTAGGCAAAGTTAGCAGGCCTCCTGATCCCCGCACACTCCGGTAGCATGCAATTACATTCGCTGGGTTAGGTTAGGGAGGACTAGTTAGCATTTGGCCAGACAAGGGATTAATGATGAATCACACTGGGTGTAAAGTAGGCCATCGAACAGGAAGCACTGAGTTATTTATGTTGGTGGTTAGTTTGTTAAAAAAAATTCTCTAAAAAATGCCCACACTGAGGTAATAAGATAAATATCAGTGCAACTTGGTGGAAACTGGAAACAGAAGTGAATGATGCAAATCCTCTGACGAATTCTTGTCTCAGTTGATAAAGTTGAGGGAAGAATTTAATGCAATACATTTAAAAGTCCCTTAGGCTATATAGAGAATGGAATGTATAAACCTGTCCAGTGAGCTTAGACACTCGAGCTGATTTACAATTTAAGTGATAGATTTTTTGCAAAAAAATATCTATATATGTTAGAGTAAGGCACCTCAACAACTTGATAAGAATATCAAAATATATCGAGAAAGCTGAAGTCTACAGAAATAAAAAAAGGAAAAGAATCAAGTTATATATTGGATCTTTCCTAGATAGTGATCCCCAGCATAGTTTGGGGGTCGTTATCTTGGAATAATATTTCTTGGGGGTCATTATCTCTGTGATATTTACAGTTTTTGTAAAGGGGTCTACTTCAAAGACAATTAAATGCTGAAATGGTATGTGTGGTAGTTTTCTTTATAAAGCACCAATCCTGATGCATTATGATCACACTTCGCACAGGAAAGCCTGAGTATAAGCAACAAACCAGAATGCATCTATAATCTTGATGTAACTGGGTTTCCCCATGACCCATCAAAATGTAAAACAGTTTGGTCGGTGAGAAAGAAGTCTTTTTATGTTGTCTGTGGAGTTAATCGAGAAAATAGTACCGTTCTTGCTGCGTGCTATGCTGATGGTGCTACCCTTCCTCCTCTTGGTGTTGAAAGGAAAGCAGATGCACAGCACCGGGGGGAGGGGGCGGGAGGCTACTCAGACTTCCTGTCATACAATATGCTGCATCTGGAAATGGATGGATTACAATATCGATATTCAAAGACTTTATTCAAGTATTTTGAGGAATAAACAAAAGAGATGCCCTCCACTGGTAAGTCTTGATGTTGTAACATCTGAACTTGCCAAGAAAGAGAACACCTCAGCGATGAAACTTCAAGCTCATTGTACTGATGTACTTCAGGCACTGAATGTTGTGTTTTGATGCACTGAAAATAAAACGGGAGATCAAGATCCACTAAAAAAATGTAGTTTTATAGATATACTAGGCATGTTCAATGTAAAGGGGTGTTTTGAAAGTAAATACATGAATTCATCCCTTCATCATTGATAAATCTAAAAAAGTAGGTTAAATTTATGGAAAATGTATAGAAATGGGAAAACCAGGAGATGACGATACAGAAGCAATTTCGGGCCCCTTGGGCTAGGATCTGATGACTTCACTTGAAGCCCTTTCTTGCTCAGAAACCGATACTGATATTTCTGTGCACAATCTATAAAACCGTCCGAAGCATTCTTTCATAGTTCTGTTTACCAATCAGCTACTTCTACCACAAGGCCAACTACGTCTGCTGAAACATCATTAACCTCTCAGTCAGAGGCGTCAGCACAAAAAAAAAATTCTACTAAAAAACAAACAAATAAATTTCAGAACAATGATCTCTTCCTCCCATGATACTCTGACTAGCAACTACGCAGCATTTTAAAATTTCCTACCAAATGATATTCTTGTCAAGGAAATCCAACGAAAGGCCCCCGATGAAGTGCACTGTTGTGTGCTTGTACTACCAGCCAATGAGGAAAGCACTAGAACCTGTTATGCAGACAAGACTGAAGCCACAGAGTACAGCTGCACCCACATGGCGTCGTAAAAATGTGAAAGCGAAGATCATAACTGGAGAGGAAAGCGGCCTGAAGTTAGGATGTAAAAGAAAATCTAAGTCTAAGAGAAAATGCGGTTCCTCAGAATCCAACTCTAAAACATGACGACCTATGATCAATGGATGCCACTAATGACGACGAATCTCTAGCTGAAGAATACAACATTGATGAGAATGGTCCTAAATGTCTTTTGCATGCCACAGTTAGACGACTGAGGTGTAATGGAAATTCTATGCAGGCTTTCAAATCCATCTACTGTGGCAAGATTATAAAGACTTCAGAATGAAGAAATGAGAGTTTCGTCAGTGAAAATTTTTTTCTAAAAATCAAAAACATTTCATCTCACGCAGAAAACTTAGTTAAGAAGAACGTGTCCATAAAGATATTCAAATAGTTTCCTCTCGAGTTCGAGATGTGAAAAAAAATATGTGCATGTACCTCAATTCCCAATGTTAAGAAGGATCCACTTCTTTCGGGGAAATTGGTTTAAACCATTGTA
>NC_089783.1:388194-393194 GCF_040412425.1 Macrobrachium rosenbergii | reverse complement strand
TATTATCATTTCATTAATCCAAACAGAACGAGACGAAAAAGGAAACAGATGAAAGCTGTCACTTGAAAAAAAGGAAGTGATTCTGGAAATCTGATCTGGCACGAGAGGAGTCATCCATTTCAGAAGATGAGGTCATTGTGGGGAGCCCTGCAGAAGGTCCTTCGGGACTTTGTCTATATCGTAGTTAGATGACTCTCGAGAAGAGAATACGATGGAGGGACGTGGAGAAGCAAACAAATGGAAAGCCTTTCGATTTTTTTGGTTTTTATACTTCAGATACTTGCTTTGAATATATCTTCATTCTCCTCGTTGCTATTCATAACTATATCGTCCAAAATAGTTATTTCCTTCTTTTGTCATTATATATCTTCATTTCTCTTCGTTGCTATTCATATGTCTTGGAAAATATCGTCCAAAATCTGAAATATATTTCGGATATGATTTCATTAGGTCTGCTGACTGCATAGGTCTTGAAAGGTCTGCTGACTGCATAGATCTTGAAAGGTCTGCTGACTGCATAGATCTTGAAAGGTCTGCTGACTGCATAGATCTTGAAAGGTCTGCTGACTGCATAGATCTTGAAAGGTCTGCTGACTGCATAGGTCTTGAATGGTCTGCTGACTGCATAGGTCTTGAAAGGTCTGCTGACTGCATAGGTCTTGAAAGGTCTGCTGACTGCATATGTCTTGAAAGGTCTGCTGACTGCATAGGTCTTGAAAGGTCTGCTGACTGCATATGTCTTGAAAGGTCTGCTGACTGCATAGGTCTCTGGAAAGGTCTGCTGACTGCATATGTCTTGAAAGGTCTGCTGACTGCATAGGTCTTGAAAGGTCTGCTGACTGCATATGTCTTGAAAGGTCTGCTGACTGCATAGGTCTTGAAAGGTCTGCTGACTGCATATGTCTTGAAAGGTCTGCTGACTGCATAGATCTTGAAAGGTCTGCTGACTGCATAGGTCTTGGCTGACTACATAGGTCTTGAAAGGTCTGCTGACTACATAGGCCTTGAAAGGTCTGCTGACTGCATAGGTCTTGAAAGGTCTGCTGACTGCATAGGTCTCGAAAGGTCTGCTGACTGCATAGGTCTTGAAAGGTCTGTCTGACTGCATAGGTCTTAAAAGGTCTGCTGACTGCATAGGTCTTGAAAGGTCTGTTGACTGCATAGGTCTTGAAAGGTCTAGGTCTTGACTGCATAGTCTTGAAAGGTCTGCTGACTGCATAGGTCTTGAAAGGTCTTGGAAAGGTCTGAAAGCGACTGCATAGGTCTTAGGTCTTGAAAGGTCTGCTGACTGCATAGGTCATGAAAGGTCTGCTGACTGGCTGCATAGGTCTTGGCTGACTGCATAGGTCTTGAAAGGTCTGCTGACTGCATAGGTCTTGAAAGGTCTGCTGACTGCATAGGTCTTCAAAGGTCTGCTGACTGAATAGATCTTGAAAGGTCTGACTGACTGCATAGACCTTGAAAGGTCTGTCTGACTGCATAGGTCTTGAAAGGTCTGTTGACTGAATAGACCTTGAAAGGTCTGCTGACTGCATAGATCTTAAAAAGGTCTGCTGACTGCATAGGTCTTCAAAGGTCTGCTGACTGCATAGGTCTTGAAAGGCTGCATAGGTCTGTCTGTTGACTGCATAGATCTTGAAAGGTCTGCTGACTGAATAGATCTTGAAAGGTCTGCTGACTGCATAGATCTTGAAAGGTCTGCTGACTGCATAGGTCTTGAAAGGTCTGCTGACTGCATAGATCTTGAAAGGTCTGCTGACTGCATAGATCTTGAAAGGTCTGCTGACTGCATAGATCTTGAAAGGTCTGCTGGCTGCATAGGCCTTGAAAGGTCTGCTTCATACAAGGCGTCAGCCTTGGTTGTAAAGCCCTGTTCTCGTACTTTTGTGTTTCCTGGACGACTTCAGAACCAGCATGACCAGTGAAGTCAGTAACTTATCAGGAACCGGAGACGAAAAGCATAATCACTTCATCTGTAACTTTACAGAGGCATAAATTTGAGGGAAAAATAAAAAGTTAGATCTTGGTTAGAATTTAAAAACTGATTTTGCAAGGCCTTGAAAGGTCTGCTTCAAACAGAGTGTCAGAAAAGAAAAAACCAGGAAAAGGAAGGAACCGGAGACAAAAGAGAGAGCATAAAGAAAGAGAGAGAGAGAGAGAGAGAGAGAGAGAGAGAGAGAGAGAGAGAGAGAGAGAGAGAGAGAGAGAGAGAGAAAATGTGCTATATTGAAGATGACTAGTTGCTTAGAACGTCAATTACAAGGCAGTTAATTAATTATGGATGAAGTCAGTTTTTTTTTGAAACTAGAAGAGTTTCGTAACAAACAAAATGCAAAAACTATTGATATAAGTACGAAGCCAACCCTCTACAGGAAATAAAAGAACAGTGGGTATGACTTCTTTCAACTTCCATCGAAATGTTGATTAAAGTCTAAACTACAGGAAACAAACTTTGTTGTCGTCTCTAATTCCTTATAGATGAATCCGTTGAGGTCTGAAAACAGTCAGCAAAGAGAAGATAAACGACAATAAAAAGATCTACTTTTCGTTTGTATAGAACAAAGAACGAGGTGTTAGCGCATACATCAGAAAAATTATGTAATTCTTCCATAAATACCTCCTCCTCTCGTAGGGGGGTAGCGCCGTCAGTGCACCTTACGCGGTGCACTGTAGGCATTACTTAAGGTTCTGTGCAGCATCCCTTCGGCCCCTAGCTGCAACCCCTGTCACTGCTTTTACTGTACCTCCGTTCATAGTCTCTTTCTTCCATCTTGCTTTCCATCCTCTTCTAACAATTGTTTCATAGAGTAACCGTGTGGTTTTCCGTCTGTTTCACCTTTTAAGACCCTCTTATGCTCAATTTCCCTGTCAGCGCTGAATGAGCTCATAGGTCCCACCTCTCTCTCTCTCTCTCTCTCTCTCTCTCTCTCTCTCTCTCTCTCTCTCTCTCTCTCTCTATTACTGGGAAACATAGGATTTTATTTCTCCACGAAAGTCCTCAGATTTCTTCGGCATTATCTCAAGTGGATGGCTATTCAGCTGAGAGAGAGAGAGAGAGAGAGAGAGAGAGAGAGAGAGAGAGAGAGAGAGAGAGAGAGAGAGAGAGAGAGAGGGTGAAGTTGAGGAAAGGAAGAGGTAGAAAGACAAAGAAAAAATCATTCTCCATTTTACATCATTATGTCAACAGCTCTCTTCGAGGACATTTAGCATGTGTTTTTTGATGAGGATCTTACCTCTCCAGAGTCCCTGAGTCGGTTGCTTTTGTGACATACAGTGATGGCGCCCACACTAACCAGGATTTCAAAGGGAGGGCAACAGAGCCATTTCAGAGCAATGCTTGAGAAAGAACGTGCTATGGACTTCTCAGGTTCAGAATCTAAAGATTTTGGTCTTGATTTGCATGGGTTAGTAAAGGTCAATCATCCTCATAACATAGTTCCTTTATGAGAGATTGCTGACTGGTATTAATTTACGTGCCAATTATTTCACTCTGTTTTTCACTATTATTAATCTGGGCATCCAATTCTGTGAAAGCCAGCTGTGGAAGTTAATGTCCAGTAAGGCTTATTCCATATGAATACATGAACCTTTTGAATAATTAAGAATTTTCATTCCCAGCTAATTCAAATCTTGTGGAGAGGCTTGCCACCTTCAGTGTGGAAGCTACGCTAATTGTTTGCAACAGCATCAGGGTAGGTTGACAGTCGTCTCATCATTTCAATAATTTGCAAATAACGTGACTTGAAATTTTCTGAGGAGAGTTGGAAGCCTGTAAACTTGTTATGGGTTCTGAAAGGTATAACATTCAGAATACTGCTCACGTTATTCACTTCTTAGATATTACTTTTATGACGTTAACAAGCATGGCATCCAGTTAAACTTTTACAAAGTCTCATTAATCAATAAGAAAGAGAAATGGAGAGAAAAGTGAGAACGGAAAGAAGAAACTGAGCCCCTAGCTTGTCTCTCCTTTGTCACAGCGTATTTTCAGAGGGACAGGCTCTGGGTCTCATTTTTAAGTTATTGGTAGACTGCTTGTTAGAATAACATTGCATTCGAACTGAACTTATCCTGTTTCAGTGTTCTAACAGCTTTATATCCTTGTTGAGGATTTTGCAAATCCTCTTCCAAATGTTAGTACTGACATTGCTTGATCTGATAATCAGCTCAGTGGTCTGGTAAAACTATTTTATTAATAATAATAATTGAAGGAAACAATTCCTAATTTCAGTTTTCCATTAATTGTGGATAGAATTTATGAGGTCATTGGCAATTCTGTACCGAGCTATCACAACAACATGTAGTGAGACCAATTATCTACTTATCAAGAAAATGACAACAGAAAAATTAATGAAACAGCAGACACCACCGCCTACTTTTTGTTTGAAGTATGGCTTAGTCTCGCCTTAGGGAGAAGCGTGAGGTTAACGATAATGAACCGTCTCCGAATGTCGCCAGAATAAAAGTGCCATGTTCCAGCGAACAAAAGTTGGGGATATGAGCATAATGTTCCCGGAGACGCAAGATGCCTCATTAGCGAAGTTTATTTGCAAGTTTGACTTCTGAAGTTCGTTCCTCTGCCTTACCAGCCATCTACCTTTCTGTCTATCATGTTTGTTTGTAAGAATATGCGTATGTATTTA
Source organism: Macrobrachium rosenbergii (assembly GCF_040412425.1). Lineage (NCBI taxonomy): Eukaryota > Metazoa > Arthropoda > Malacostraca > Decapoda > Palaemonidae > Macrobrachium > Macrobrachium rosenbergii. Next base: position 388,551 of record NC_089783.1, on the reverse strand, counting down.
TATAACCATAAAAAAAACAGAAGATTCATTCAAACAATAAGAGGTACTCAGTAAGATTCTGAAATGATTTAGCGAGGTGCCCGCTCGTTTCTAAGATTTTTTAGCTATAATTAACAGGATGAACAATTCGACCCCTTGTGTAATCTAGATCTCAGGAACATGAAAATCAGAGGTAGAAGAAAGAGAAAACTTCATTTTAAAGAGTTTATCAGAGTAACAAGGGCAAACAAAACGTGGCTCAATACTCCAAAGCATGGCATCTAAGAGTAATCAAACACGTACTTATCGACAGGTTTTGGATCGACCCGTCTCCCCCTCTCCATCTCGCAAAGATTAATAGAGCACAAAAGATCAGTG
>NC_089783.1:380694-385694 GCF_040412425.1 Macrobrachium rosenbergii | reverse complement strand
ATTGCGAATGAAAAACCTCTCTCTATGAAAAGCTCAACTCAGGGAATGTGTAGAGCTTAAAAATTACGTGAACAAACCAAACCCAAATTTTACCATATTTGGACGGATGAGGCAATATAGAATTATGCAGAAATTACAGGCAGGAAAATTCCACCCCAGGGTGAATCTAAACTTACTGTTTCGACTTGATGAGTTCTATCAAATTTGGCTTACGTCAGTGGCATGGGTCGTGGCTGCTTCCTGATAAATCCATGCCTGCAAAAAAGACAAAAAAAAAAAAATAGCATTGACAGACGCGAGCTGTGGCAAACGACAACAATTTTTGGAATACTGACACATTTAAGAATTAGATTTGATTGAATATTTAAATGAAATACGAGTAACATTTTTTCATTCTATGATACAAAACAGCCATTTCTTCTTTCAAGTATAAAATTCTGGAAATATTAGATAGGTTTTTTAATTGGCCACTCCGTAGCCGTACAACTACATGCAAATAGATGTGTATGGCATATTTAAAAATACATTTAGTTTAAACTCTCGTCTTACTGAATTGATTTCACATGGAAGAATTTGAACTTATTAATGAAAATTTAGAGGCTCAAACTTAACTTGTATTATGCCAGTATCTTACAATACAGAAAATTTAATAAAAACAACTTTAATAACGTTGTCATTAAGCGAAAATACGACCTTGTTGGTTATCAATTCCTGTTTATCTTACGAAATCATTTTTATTGTGTCCGGCTAAAGAAAGGTCTCATTTTTTTTATCTGAATTTTTGATGAATGATCTGTTACATTTCTTTACAGTTACACTGAGTAATCTTTCGCAGCTGCATTCAAGATAACTATGTACAGTTTTGAACAAAACAAAATCTTGTTTTTCGTTGCCTTTTTATGTGAATAATTTCTGTATGATATCAATTTAAAAAATATCGATATTCGAGTGTTCGTTTAGCCTTAACGTTACAGCACTGAATGTGCACAGTTTATTACATAACTTTCTGAATATCTTTGTTAGGTTCTTAATTTACATCACTAGGCGGCTTTATTCCCTTATGGCCTTTTAGTCTTGCTTGGCAGCTAGGGCGAAAGACATCTGCATTGGAGGATAAATTAGCCAATTATCGACTTTCATCTCCCTTCCAAGTTGCTTGCTAATTAAAGTTCATTTGGGTTTCTGTTCTCTAGGTATTACAGAACCTTTCGGTTTTTTAATGACATTTACGCAAACCTATTGCCAGCATTATTCGGTGGCTTGGATACCTCCGGATCAGAATGATCATTCTAAATCCGCTGGACGAGAATCAAATGACAAAAGGATACATGAAACCTAACAGCAAGAGAGACACGCACATATGCACGCACATACAGATAAGGTTTACGGGAATAATGATTGAACTAGAATGAAAGAAAAAAAAAGAGGGAACTGAAACCGAATACTACGAAATTACCCAAATAACTTGCTCGTTTCTTTATATTGTATCGGATCCCACGAAGTGGAGTTTTCATTAAAAGTAATATATTTCCAAAATGGACTGCTGAATATGCATGGCAATTTCATCAAAATTACAATTCATCATTTCATTTTTATTCCATTCACCTCAGCTCATTTCCTAACAAAATGTTTGGAACAATAAAGCTCGATTTAAGTAGCTTGACACGACAAGGAAGTGAGTGCAGTACTTTCCAGATATTTTCACTATCTGTCAAAGTCCGCTGCTGTGTAGATTTGGCAAATCCCCTCACCAGTCGAGTACCTGGCAAATCCCTTCACCAGTCGAGTACCTGACGGTGTTACGCTAACAACACAAACGATTTTATCATTGTTGAGCACTTAAACGTTTGAACGTTTGTCTTTTGGTAAGTTAATGAACTTTGTGTTATTGTTAGTACTGTAAAAGCTATAAAGAGCATAAAGACTATGATATTTAGGTAACAATAAGCTAACACGTTGTCATATCAAATATACTCTGATTATCAAAAGCTTCATTTAGAATCGTCCTTTCCTTCTTAACCCAGTATACATCCGTATTGTATAAGGAAATATTAGTGCAAAAAATTAAGGATTGGGAAAACTGCTCATTCATCGCCGTTATTACGAGGAGGACTGCACAGCCTTAGCTAGACGTTAATTAACGTTACTGTTCTTATATTCTTATTGCATCGAAGACATCTGCGTTAAGTTAATGAAGGCTGTAAAGTTTGTCCTTTTTAATAACAACATAACTGTGTAAAAGAATTTAAACATAACTGGCAGTTGCTATATTAAAACAGATCAAACGCAAGCATGCACTCATTCATATTCCTTGTGGCTGTTTAGCGTCGCCGTGGAATAACGTCAGAACTGCCTCAGAGCCGGTCAGAGTTCAGGAATGATGTTTGCTGCTACTTAACAACAGTCGCAAAAAACTAAGTCCCTAAAAATTCCAGTGTTGTTATGACAACATGGATGTAAGTCAACCGTGCGCTTGCCGCGTTTCATCAATCACATCTTCCACTCCGTTTGTTTAAGAAGATGTGACGTTTGTTATCTACAGAAATCTTTATTACTCTTCATAACTGAAAATATCACCCAGGGTAGATGAAAGCTTTTCTCGTTTGACAGAAAACATTTACCTTTACTCAAAAATCAACATTTCTGATAACCAAAATATTTTCATTTTTAAGGATTAAGGCTTATATAAAGGTATCTGCCATTGCAAAAAAATCAGTGATACAAGATATATTCACAACTGATACGAATTCAGCTTAACTGGCATGAGGTACATACCTTTAGTCACAACATCATTATCGGTTCTTCGAATAACAGTACTTCTGAAAAGAAAAAACTTCGTATGTTATCGTAATCCATGATAATTCTGTAATATTTTTCTGAGTAGTTTGAAGGCTAATTTACAGTTTTTACTTCATATTTCAAAATTTGTGAAAAAAGCTCTTAAACCTTTAAGTGAACTGTCTTCAATGCCCTTTGTTTCATGTATCAATCTCTCACACTACAGTATCAAACAGTAGGTCTGGCGTATTGGTGTCAGGTGGTCATACAGGCTTATGGAAAATAATCAGCGAATGTCAGTTTTTTATAGTGCCGTAGGAAAGGTGAAACCCTCCTATCACATAGTGGGGCACTCAAAGTGAGAGTTGTTAAGACTACTCAACCCCTGGATTTCACATTTCTATTTTATTGCTTTAAAATATGAAAGAACGCGTCCTTTTATATAGTTTAGCTGGACATTAAAGCCGCCATCATTAAGACTTAGACTGAAATATTGTTCAGCATCAAACTACCTCAAAAAGTTGCTTCACAGGTAAATCTAACTGGTAACCTTCGTCTAAAGAGAATTCTTCACCATGAGAAATGCATTGCCATTGAGATTTAGGGTCTGGAAAAAGTCCACAGATAGATAAGCAAAGTTAGGTTCAGGTTGCTTGATATTAAGGCTCCATGAGCGCCTTGCCAACTGCCTTCAGTTACTTTGTTGACTATTTGTTACCATTTATATGCTTTCAAAATTTCATTTAACAAATCTTAATCCATCACAGTTTGAGATTCTCGAAGATTCTAGTCATTTGCTTAGGTAATTTACCATAAGTTTTACCAGACAAAACACTATTACAAAACAGTAATTTCAGGTATTAAAGAGTAAAACACCATAACTTATATTTCTTTATATATTAATTGAAGGAACGTTAGGCTTTAACTATGGTCTTCTAGGTTACATTAAGCCACTTAATGCGGGTGTTGTAAAACCCTGTGGATTTTAAGACTCCACCCGGTCAAGGTAAACTACTTTTCTTTATATAATTAATTCGGAATTTATGGCAAGAAAATCTAAGGCTGCAATTTCTATTAGTAAAGGTAAGGATGTTCATATTCACATGTGATCTTTATTGAAAAATTAATTACACCTTTTAATCAAAGCGAGACAACTCTTGGCATAAGGTGCAGTATATTAGTAACACCAGGCTCCTGTCTCACCTCATTACAATATATTGTAAAAGCAACGAACACCGAAGTTCTAGAATAACAGGGTCTCAGCCATTCCAATCCACAGCCTTTAAAGCAAAAAAACTACAGCAGAAATGTTTGTACTTATTACCAATAAAAAATTACATCTAAGATTCTTTTGGTTTGTGAAATGTAAGGTTTTATTAACTTAAATGAACTGAAGCCTTCACCATAGATCCAATTTGTTTCCATACAGACCAAGCAACCACTCAAAAAACCTTTGACCAAAGTAAAAATTAAAACAAAATTCAAGTGTTGGAAAACCAAAGAACGGGAGGCATCAAAAAGTGCTAACAATTGAATGACCAACCAGAGAAACGATGCATCAAACGTCACGACATTTAGAGCCGCCGAGCAAAATTATAAAAGGTCAATTTCTCAAGCTTAAGAGCATAATAGCCCCTTCTTGCATCACTCACTGGTTGCATAAAATAGTGTATCTATTGTACTAAAGTGAAAACATAGGCCTGTTTATTGTATGATTAGCATGAGTTTTGCTTAAGTTTAAGATTTTAACAGCTATAAATTACAGTTTATGAGCAAAGGTAGATGTTATTTGAAAACTTACCTTAGAATTTCCTGGATTTACAATTGAATGGGGAAGGTCGCCATATGGGAATTTAGAATTCTTTTACAAGTTTACAGGGATTTATTTACATAAACTTAGCAAATCAACAATGAGATACGACACAACATAATCACTAAGGGGCAGATTCAGAATAGGACACAGGAAACAATAATGCAATGATTTGGCAACAAGCAAGTGGATTAAAATAGGGCCAATCTGCAATACAATCAGTTCAATGATAATAATAACATTCAGTCTTGCCCTGATTACATGAAATAGTCTCAGGTAATGCAAATGATGGAACTCCAGGATGGGAGAATAATTTACATGAACATTTGGGCCACAACGGAATTCGTTACTGAATGCGACCAGGAATTATCAGGATATTGGGTGGCAGACAAAATACTGAAGCATGGATAGC
>NC_089783.1:345694-370694 GCF_040412425.1 Macrobrachium rosenbergii | reverse complement strand
ATGAAGCTACAAATGTCACTTAATATCAAATCCACGCTGCCTCGGGAAAATCCCCGATGGGGAATTATCACCGAAGGGGAATTTATAAGTGATAAATGGATGGGCACTGCCGAGTCTCGATCCCACGACACAGATGCGTATCTAGCAGCGTGGATTTGATATTAAGCGACATTTGTAGCTTCATGATTGTATATAAATCACGGTGTGATAAAAAATGTCATAAAAAGAGCTGCGTGTTCCAAATGTACCAAAGAACTATCATGGCCGAGGTGGGTTAATGCCGAAGCTAAGTACAATTTCCCCGCTCTCGACGGGTAAATAAAATACACCAGACTCGGCATTAATTTATACCCCTCTTGATAGCTCAGTGGTAACGTCGACTGGAGCTGCTGGATACCCATCTGGGCCTGGGGCGAGACTCGGCAGTGCTCGTCCATTTATCACTTATAAATTCCCCTTCGGTGATAATTCCCCATCGATATTCCCGAGGCAGTGTGATTTGATATTGCGACATTTATAGCTTCATGATTATACTGTATATATATATATATATATATATATATATATATATATATATATATATATATATATATATATATATATATATATATATATATATATATATATATATATATATATATATATATATATATATATATATATATATATATATATATATATATATATATATATATATATATATATATATTATATATATATATATATATATATATATATATATATATATATATATATATATATATATATATATATATATATATATATATATATATATATATATATATATATATACATATATATATATATATATATATATATATATATATATATATATATATATATATATATATATATATATATATATATATATATATATATATATATATATATACATACATATATATTATATAAGCAGGAAGAAAATTTTGTAATTCGCTTCAACTCAAAGACGCCTGATTTACGTAAAGTAAACAGAACTTATTTAATGTAACTTCTTGGCTGTTGTCCTCCGCATAAGACAGTGTAAATAGTATTGGACGGTATAGGCAGTTGAAACTTCGAGCTGAATGGGGAAGGATTTATTTCTCTCGGTGGACTCCCCGCGCGTGATAGTCTATAAATCACTATCGAACAAGAGAGAAGAGAAGTGCCGTAATCTGTCTATTTTTTTCGTGTGACATCTGTTACCTTGGTCGAGGGAGGGGGAAGATATTATCTTGTTCCATGCAAAAACGACTGAGAGGCCTTTGTATATGGTAACATGATAGGGAAGATTTTGGAATAATTAAAATGAAATTATTGTTGTTATAGTGAGAAAGAGAAAGGCGACGCCTTTTAAAACATATAACTTAGGGAAAAAGAAGCGAAAATCAATGAAAATTGTGGACAGCAAACAGTGATGATAATCATGACAGTAATACAGTAATGTAATTAACTCCCTCCATTAAGAAATAAAATTACAAAGTACCAGTATTACAATGACGAAAACTGTGAAGCTTAATCCAAAAGAAACGAACTGGAAAAAATAACGGATGAAAGCTGTCACTTGAGAAAGGGTAATGATTCTGGAAATCTGTTCTCGCACAGAGAGGAGTCATCCATTTCAGGGACTTTGCCTCTATCGTAGTTTGTTGACCCTTGAGAGGGGAACAAGATAAGAGGGATATGAAGAAGCAGACAAATAAATGAGAAGCCAATCTTAATTTTCTGTAAAAGAAAACTATTGAGATGGCTATTTGTGTGTCCGTCCGCACTTTTCCTGTCCGCCCTCAGGTCTTGAAAACTACTGAGTCTAGAGGGCCGCAAATTGGTGTGTTGGTCATCCACCCTCCAATCATCAAACATACCAGATTGCAACCTTCTAGCCTCAGTAGTTTTTATTTTATTTAAGGTTAAAGTTAACCATGATCGTGGTCTGGCACCGCTATAGGTGCCAACAACACAAGCCACCTCCGGGCCGTGGCTGAAAGTTTCATGCCCCGCGGCTGAGAGTTTCATGGGCTTTGGCTGAAAGTTTCACACAGCATTATACGCTGTACAGAAAACTCGATTGCGCCGAAGAAACTTCGACGCATATTTTACTTGTTCTTTTGATTTTCAGATACATCAGGAAAAGGAATAAACTGACAGATAAAAGTTCTTTGGTTTTAGTCAGCATTTGTCTCCATTTCCCTTCAATTTCCAGTCATGGCTGCGTGGTCCAGAAGGTATGTCGTTCGGAATGATTCCTTTCCTGCTACCTGCTTATGACCTCACGTGACTTTCATCGAGGCAATGGTCATTAGAGTCTCAGCTACTGGAAACAAAATTGTCTTCTCTAACTCGTGGGATGAATCTTTTTATGTCTGAAATTAATCAGCAGAAAGATAAAAGACAATAAAAAGATCTACTTTTCGTTTGATGAGAACAAAGCGAAGTAAGTGCATTCATCATCATAATTATGTAATACTTCCATCAATACCTCCAAGATCTCTCTCTCTCTCTCTCTCTCTCTCTCTCTCTCTCTCTCTCTCTCTCTCTCTCTCTCTCTCTCTTCCTTTTACCGGAAAACAATGGGGGCTATTTCTAATAAAGTACTCATCTAATCTATTTCTCATGATGCACTCATCAAATCTCATTGCATCAATGAATAATTATAAGACTATACTCACTAAATAGCTGCAGTCTCTCTCTCTCTCTCTCTCTCTCTCTCTCTCTCTCTCTCTCGGTAACATCAGCACTAGCCTAGCTCACTGTAAAGTATATTTATGTGAACCGAAACACACACACACACACACACGCGCGCGCGCACGCACGACAAATTCTAGTACGTAGCTGTAGTGAAGTATTTCAATACAGCTACGTACTAGAATTTGTTATGCGTGCGTGTGTGTGTGTGCGCGCGCGAGCGTGTATGTGTTTCGGTTCATCTTTGTGAGAATTTGTGACCTTGTTTTGCTCAGACTTGGTTGTCAATTTTTTTCAGATAGCCTCAAAATCATTGTCACTGAAGAAAAATAAGAGAGAGAGAGAGAGAGAGAGAGAGAGAGAGAGAGAGAGAGAGAGAGAGAGTCAAATCCCAGAGTTGAAGAGAATGGGTCAGGAAAGCGACGGTAGCGACATCTATCGCCAGCCTCCGTAACTACCACAGGGCTTCCCACAAACATTAGCAGAAGTTTAAATTTAAATTCTTCGTCTTTTACCTAATCCGGCACTGCCGGCCTCACAAACTCTTCAAGATCTACGGAAAATGTGATTTTTATTCTGACGTATACTTCGTGTGGTTCTTAACACAAAATATAAATGTAAATAAATGAGCAAGTGTTCTTCATCGTTTCTCAATGGAAAATCTGGCGTAAAAATTGGAATTAACTGGAGGACTAAAAAAGGCAAAAACACAAATGAAGAATTAAGACTGATCGATACGGCAAAGCGTTAAAAAAAAAAAAATTAGAAAACTATATTCCGTCGCAGCATAGCAGATTCCATTGCCTGTTATTCAATTATTTTGCAGTGACTGGGTTTTAATTCAAAACAGTTAAACTGACAGGAACTTTCATTAGTTCCGCAATCTGGCATAATGAATGAATATAGAACAGAGCAACAATTTCACTTTTACTGAATCACAGAGGCATTTTTTCTCCTTTCCTCAAACAACTTCTGTTGCAGAAATTTCAACTACTTTAGGGACAGGTTGCTCTCTCCTCAACATCTGTTTGTGTAAGAACCCTTTCAATATCATTACGGAGGGACTTCTTCATTCCCTTTTCCTATTCTCTTCCGGTTCTCGTCATTTCCCTCTACAGCTTGCACCTGACTGTTTAAGTGTCCGTAACGATCTGTACTCTACAGAATATATTAGAAATTAGGCCAAAGGCCAAGCACTGGGATATTGAGGTTATTCAGCCTGAAAGGGAAATTGACAGTAAGATTATTTTTAAGGTGTAACAGGAGAAAAACCTTGCTGTTGTACTATGAATCAATTGTTAGGAGAAGGTGGAAAGTCAGATGGAATGAAGAGAATATGAACAGAGGTACAATGAAAGGAATGAAGGAGGTTGCAGCTAGGAGCCGAAGGGACGCTGCAATAACCCTTAAATGATGCCTACAGTGCACTACTTGAGGTGCACTGACGGCACAACCTCCTACGGGGGATTTGTACTATATAGGAAGCTCCGTTCAATTTTCTCTGTCTTCATTGATCCGGACTTACTCCAGCCGTGAATGCATGAACTCTCGTGGCCAATCAATTATTTCAGTAGCGCTCATTTTCATAATCCTTTCCTAGACAAAACGAAAAAGGAAATAGTTTTACGCAGGAAGGAGCGAATAATGTATTTTTTACACTTCTTTTCTTAACGAAAGACATTACACTCTTTGCACTGAAACAGAATATTGTGACGTAGATTCAGCTACGGATGTTATCGGTAGTGATAGCAGATTAAAAAATATTGGCGCCCAAAATAACGCAGCAAATATGAAAACACGTAAAAGTAAAGCGAAGTGGAAGTTGGTGAATTTCTTGGGATGATGGTGATATCAAAAACAACAGAAGCCCGCGCATTCATCGCTAAGAAAGAAGGGATATGATCCTGAAATCATCATGAGAGGAATATAATGGTGATGATGGAAGTTTTTGATGTGAACAGGTTGTGCTTTTTGTGTTGGAAGAGAAAAGGAAGAGTGAGATAACGTGATGAACGAGAGAGAAACAATGCCTGTAACGCAGTAGAAGACAATAAAGCTAGGCAAGATTTGATTTCACGGGAGATGAAGGAGCCATTCCAGAAAACGAGATCACTCAGTAGCTTCCCCAAGAAATCCTCAGAGATTTCTTCGGCTTTATCTCAAGTGGATGGCTATTTAGGAGAGATGGGAAGATGATGATAAGGAAAGGAAGAGATAGACAGACAGAGAGAAAATCATTCTTGATTCTACATCCTTTTGTCTATCATTGTGTCTACTGCTCTCTTCGAGGACATTGCTAGGCGTCACCTACTCCCAGGTCCTAGTGCTAAACATGACGGAAGCTCCTTGGGACACCGTGTTTAGTACTAGCCCCCCGGGAATCAAAGTATTATATACACCCATTTCTGTATTGTGTGGTTGACATATTATGTAAATAAACGATATCTTCGCGCGGCCGCCCACTTTACATTGACCATGCGATGCGATGTTTAGCACTAGCACCTGGAAGTAGGTGACGCGTAGATAAGAAGCCAAAGTAGCACCGAATGTTTTTTTTAATGAGGGCCCTACCACCCCCAGAATCACAGAGTCCAAAAGGAGGGGAACAAAGTTATTTGAGAGCAATAACTTGGGAAAGCACGTGCCAGGGACTTCCATGTTTTGTGATAGACTCCATTTCCAAAAGGCCAGAGAGTATAGATTTTGGCCTCGATTTGTCTGGGAGAGCACAGGTGAATTATCATCCTCATCACATAGTTCCTTTATGAGAGCTTGTTGGTTAGTATTAATTTCTCTACCATTTATTTCATTATGTTTTTCACTTTTTTTTATCTATGTTTCCTAGATTGTGTAAACTTGCTTTGGAAGTTAATGTCCTTTAAGACTTCTTCAATATGAATGCTTGCACCTTTTGATTAATTAAGAACCTTCATTCCCAGCTAATTCAAATCCCGTAGAGGGGCTTGCTTCCTTCAGTGTGGTGGCTACTCTGGCTGTTTGCAGCATCACAGGGATAGGTTTACAATCGTCTCTTTACACTGATTTACAAATCACGTAACTAATAAACTTGAAATTTTCTGAGGAGAGTTGGCTGTCGGTAAACTTGCTATCGTCTCTGAATTATAAAATTCTGAATACAGCCCCTGTTATTCACTTCTTAGATAACACTTCTATGACGTTAACAAGCAGGCATCCAATGGGCAATGCTAAACTTTTAGTCATTTATCAAAGGGAAAGAGAGATGGAGAGAAAAACGTGAACGGAAAGAAGAAACTGAGCCTCTTTCATTTCTTTCGCCACAGCGCATTTTCTGAGGGACAGCAGCTGAATTTCAGCTTGAAATATCGGTAGACTGTTTGCTGGAAGAACACCACATTTGAAGGAAACAGTTCCTGATATTACTTTTCATAAAGTCTAGACGGAACCTATGAAGTCATTGGCAATTCTGCACCGAGACAGAACGACATGTAGTGAGACAAATGATCTAATTGCCGAAAAAGGACATCAGAAAAATTGATGAAACATTAGAAGCTGTTATCTCCTGCCTGTCGTCCAAAACATACTTTAGTGTTGCCTAAGGGAGCGGCCTGAGCTTATAACAGTGAAGAACCTTCTCCAGATGTCACGAGAATAAAGTTGTTAAGATCCAGGGAACAAAAATAGGGGATGCGAACATGCTGTTCCCGGAGACTCAGGATGTCTCAATGTCTCATTAACAAAGTTTATGTGCAAGTTTAACTTATGAAGCTCGTTCCTCTGCCCCACCGTCTATCTGCATTTCTATCTCTATTTGCTATCTATGTATATCCGTGTGACTTTAAATGCCATAAAAAAAAGAAGATTCATTCATTCATTGAGAAGCACTCAGTTAAGATTCTGAAATGACTCAGAGAGGTACACGCACCTCTTCAAGAGTTCTCGCAGTGGCTAACAAAATGAGCAAATCGTCCCCTTGTCTAAACCAGATGTGAGGACCACGAGAAAAAGGTAAGAGAGAGAGAGAGAGAGAGAGAGAGAGAGAGAGAGAGAGAGAGAGAGAGAGCGAACTTCACTTTAAAAAGTTTACTGTATACTGGCGGAACAAGGGAAAACAAAACGTAGCTGAATATTAAAAAGCTTGACATCAAACGCGCGCTTAATCGAACAGCGAGGAAGAATTCTTGTCATAGGTATGGCCGCTTGCTGAATCCTGTATCCCTATGCAAAAAAATGCGACTTTTATCAATAGAAAAGAAACGGTCATATCAAAAGTACCTAAGAAAACGGAAGCCAAATAAAGGCGTCGTCCCTACTGATTCCTGATGAGAGACCAAGTATGTTAATATAAACATGATTAGCTACAATGAAGTTAAGAATTTGTGCTGCGGAGACAAAAACATTCTATAGAACAATATTGAACTATCTGAATTTTTCCATCTCTACAAAACAATCGTTTGAAACGATTTGAACAACTAAGTGTTGATGAATAGGAGCTGGTATGAAGTACCTTCAAATGTAACAGAATGGAAAAAGGAAAAAGACAAAGAAACAGAAAAAGTCTCCCTTGGGTAAAGTGAACTTACTTGAAATACACAATTCCACTTACGTGTGATTTCAAAATAATATTCTGAAAAAGAAGAACCGGCGATTCAAGAAATGAGTGCAAGCAGCAGAAGATGGTTTTGAGGTGAAGGTGAAATCGACTTGAATCACCTTGGAAGCCTAGATGTGAGGAAGGTTAGACCGAATAGTATCATTCATGGTGGAGGAGGAGGAGAGGAATAATTAAATGATAGCGGAAGATATCACTAGAATTGAAGGTGAAGGGGATGAGCTATCAAAAACAACTGCGCATAGCCATTTAGCAAAATATCAAGTGACCAGTTTGAAGAGGAGTTAAATCGTAGGGATGAGGTTTAACTAAGCCTTATGCCGGGCTTATGAATGCCTGGCATTACATGTGTCAGAGGTGATGATAACATTCTTCCCTGCGACCCTCAGAAAGGAGGACCAAACCTCAAAAAGATAAAGATGAAATATCTGTCTCTTGGTTTGCAGAGGCTCTGTGGTGAACCCCAACAATATTAAATACTCAATGCTTTTGAAAAATGACTTAGTTCACCCAGGTAACAAATACTAAACTGGCAGTAGTGATTCATGTGGGATTATGTTATGGTATGAATAAAAGGGAAGTCTCCTGTTTTTGAACGGGTTGCAGAAGTCAATAGTGTTACTAGCAATTAGGTTGCAATTAAGGAGCAATCTGATATAAAAGACAATCTGCCTTAAGTATGTCTTTTTCGTCATTACAGAAGCAAGAACCGACTACCAACGAATATAAGGGAGACAGAGGATTAAAAAGAAACAATAGTAGAATCGGGATCGCAGTGTTTGCGTAGAAATAGCTGATATATGGGAAAGGAAAGGTTACAAAATGTAGGAATTTTCTTCATGTGTCCCAGTAAATAAGAAATAGACAGAAATACTACTTTCAGTAGCAAATGAGCACCTAGTTCGAAATTCAGTCTAAATTTCTTCAAAAGAGACAAATAGCTCAAGATAAACACTCCAATGCAAGCAGCAAAAAATTTCAGCAAAGATGCGCTCCCAATTATGAATTATAAGCATATGAATGTTTGCTGAAAAAAAAAAAAACTCTCAATACTAGGTAAGCTGTAGTTGGCACAACATTTCCACAAATAAACTCTGTTAAGTACCAACTGAAATGTTTTCAAATCAAAATGTAAACTAATAATCAGACTTTATATAATATAATAATAATAAAAGTTACAAACATTTTGCTCGCGACATTAAATACTACATATGGATCACAGAACAGGGTGAAAACTGGCTCAAACACGCAGACTTCCTTAATTTGAAGGCCAAGATATTTCAGGGGAATCACTAAACTTGTGGACTTGGCCAGCATAATCACCTCTTCCTTTCTTCTGCAGCCCAGATTGTTTCCTCAAAAACGCCAGGAATGTTTTGACCACACCAGCAAGATACCAAGCACAGGAGAAATTACTTTTCTCTGTTGCTTCCAGTATGTTCAAATAGTAACGTACGTTAGTTGCTGTATATGATCAACCTAACATAAAGCTTTCAAAATTGAGGATTAATTTCTAAGAATATTTTCTGTCACTGGAAAAAATGGCTCACTTCCAAGAAGAGTCCTCCCGTAAGTGAGGGTCCTCAATAAACTATTGCAACAAAGAACAATGTTGAAAGTTGAACTTAACTTCTAGCTAAAAGAGGAATGAATTACAAGAAACAACATGAAGTAAACAATACAAGATAATCTTTTAACATGAATTTATTTAGGGAATGCATAGGGAACCTGTAAGACAGTAAAGTCTGGAGATGACAAGACAGTGTTTCTCAATGCTTGTCTGTTGCCTCGGCCAGCCAACCTTTCTTTACACACACACACACACACACACACACACACACACACACATATACACACACACATATATATATATATATATATATATATATATATATATATATATATATATATATATATATTTAATAAAAATGAAATTTTCTTGTATTCCACTGGTTTATAAAAAGAAGTGATGAGTGATGAGTGTGTATGTGTTTAGCAGAAGGTGTGTAATTGATATAAGGCTGGAATACAAGCAAGGAAGATGTGTTAAAATTGCACAAAAAGGAAATTCCAACATATGAAATTTAAAGATGTTAGCTCGTCTAGAATAAAAAAAGAAGGAAGACTCGATACATGTCCGCCTCTGCTCATCTGCACGAATTTCCTGTGCCTGCCTCCCAAGAAGTTTAAGGAAAACAATGACTAGATGCGGTAGACGTCGTACTAAAGGCAATGTAACATGAAAAGTGCAGATCACAGATTCGTCGAGCAGTTAATCACCTGGCCGTTACGATGGCTGCAACAGGTTTTGTTAACAGAGATCAGAAAGCCCGAGCGAGTTAGTTAACTCTTAGCTCTACAAAGTTATACACGCAGTTGAATTATCATTATCATTGGAACAAAGTGACGATGAATACAAAAGGTAAATAGCGATCAAGGACAGCTGTCAAAAAAGTTAAGCATACCTTAGTTTAACCTGACCACTGAGCTGATTAACAGCTCTCCTAGAGAGGGAGGGCTGGCCCGAAGGATCAGATTTATTTTACGTGGCTAAGAACCAATTGGTTACCTAGCAACGGGACCTACAGCTTATTGTGGAATCCGAACCACATTACAACGAGAAATGAATTTCTATCACCAGAAATAAATTTCTCTAATTCTTCACAGGCCGGTCGGAGAATCGAACGTTGGCCCAGCAGAGTACTAGCTGAGAACAGTACCCACCCGTCCAATGAGGAACTACAGCTGACAAAGAGAAAGTGCACAACTGACTGGATCATTTTCTGTCCCTTCTCTTATATACAAGTGAAATTAGGCTCCAGTACTTGCTTGCTCAACTCGCGTATTGCTAAGCAATATCCGCTCCTGACTCATTCGGATCCTTAACGGTCAGTTTGCTTGTTGTTGAGCAATCCCCGTGTACTTTACACAATGCTGACAACTGACACAAGGACTTAGGTCAAAGGGCTTATTGAAACTACAGTGAATAAGATATATGCTTTATAATGAGCATGTGCCTGTGTAGAACATGAAGGAGCACGGATTTCTTGTTCCGTCTTTCAGTCTGCACACCCTAGTGATTTACAAAAAGCCTTTCAACATTTTATTCTATAAATATAAAGATAACAACAGATACGTTGAAAAAGTCTCTATCATGCATGTGGATTATTGTGTGCCGTTGTGAAGAACAGTAGAATTTTATGTGTGAGTTCGGAAAAACTTTCTGACACTACGGAAGTAAACATCGAGTTGTGTTGTCTCTATGTACAGGAAAAGACATCAGTCCCTAAGTGCCCCGAAAATTAAAGGAGTTTCAATTTCAAACAAAAATTTGAAATTAAGAATGTAGGATAATATATAAACAAAATGAACTTATATATATATATATATATATATATATATATATATATATATATATATATATATATATATATATATATATATATATATATATATCTATATATACATATAGCCTATATGTGTGTGTGTATATTAGAACTGTATATTTGTGAAAGAAATGCAATTTCTCTTAATCCCTTTTATAAAATAAGAGAAATGAATAAAACCTCAATGGAACGGTCTCTGAACATGCAAGTCATCTTAATTTCGAGAAAAGATTCTCAGTTTCCTTTGTTGGGTATAATCTGTTAATCTTCAATAAATATTTTCAAAAATAACTTCGTTTCACTTTTAGTTATTATTCTCCTTAGAAATTCTCTGAAGTTTGATCAACTGACTTTATTTGGATAAATATTTTCTTTAAAAAAAAATTAAAAAAATAACTGCCAATCATTTCAATCTTCTTCTTTCACATTTATATAATGTTATTATTCTATATATGTGTATATACATACATATATATATATATAGAATTATTCTTTGTAAGTTTCATTTATCACACATTGACTACACCCCATTTCTTTTTTTCACCTGTTTGGATGATATATATATATAATATTAAATCATTATATATACAATGTAACATATATATATATTAAAAATATATATAAATATATATATATATATATTTCTCTTAATCCCGTTTATAAAATAAGAAATGAATAAAACCTCAATGGAACAGTCTCTGAACATGCAAGTCATCTTAATTTCGAAAATCTTAATATCGATATATATATATATATATATAGATATATATGTGTGTGTGTGTGTGTGTGTGTTTCCTTTGTTGGGTATAATTTTTATAAAATAAGAGAAATGAATTAATTCTGAAATAAATATCTTTTTCTGCTTTTAAGTTATTATTCTCCTTAAATTCTTGAAGTTTGATCAACTGACTTTATTTGGATGAATTTAAGATCAATCATTTTAAAAAAATTCTTCTAATTTAAATTTCAATCATTTCAATTTTCAGTATGCATAGATACATTCATACATACACACACACACACACACACAACATATATAATTTATATATATATATATATATATATATATATATATATATGTATATATATATATATATATATATATATATATATATATATATATATATATATATATATATATATATATATATATATATATATATATATATATATATATATATATATGATTATTATCACTTTTGTATGTGATTCATATTACCACAGGATACACCCCATTTCTTATTTTTATATATATATATATATATATATATATATATATATATATATATATATATATATATATATATATATATATATATATTATATATATATATATATATATATATATATATATATATATATATATATATATATATATATATATATATATATATATATATATATTATATATATATATATATATATATATATATGTATGTATACATATATATGTATATATATATATATATATATATATATATATATATATATATATATATATATATATATATATATATATATATATATATAACTTTATCACATACACAATTGTTCTGTGCATTAGTATTATAAAGGACCTCATTTCAAACTGGATATTTAATGGAGTTTTTATTCAAAAATAAATACCATCCAGTTTGAATAGTCCTCTTTAGTAATATATATATATATATATATATATATATATATATATATATATATATATATATATATACATTATATATAAAATCTCATATATATGACCAGCACATTATATATAAAAGGATCACACTTATTAGGATCATTTTTTATATAATTTGCAGAAACGGATTGAGCAATCGCAGGCTAAGTAAAATAAACCCCACAAAGCCACTGGGAGGAACGCACTATGTAAAACATCCCAGGTCTAAGGTGCAAAGAACAGACTCCCAATAAATCTGCAGGAACCCCATGGCGTGGACTCCGGCAGTGCTTTCTCTATTTATGAGCACGCCATTTGGGCTGGCATTATTGTTCCCGCTTCCCCAGGATTTGCGAGAGAGAGAGAGAGAGAGAGAGAGAGAGAGAGATTCTCTCTTCTTATTCTTCCCTCTCTTGTTCGCCATCTCCCCTCCATACTTTCTTGTTCTGCTTTTCTTATTTTTGGCACCACCTTTCTCTCTCTCTCTCTCTCTCTCTCTCTCTCTCTCTCTCTCTCTCTCTCTCTCTCTCTCTCTCTCTCCCCTCCCCGGTAGCGGGCGTTCTTTATGGACACACGCAAGTATCTTGAACTAGGGTTTTTTTTTTTCGCTTCATTTGAAATTTATGTTTACTCTCTTAGGAAATAAAGGAGAGTTCCTTTTATTCGTGCATTATTTCCATCCAATTTCACTCTTTTAATTCACCTTTGTTACACTCGTTACTGCTCTCTTCTTACTTGGATGTTAATCTGATTTCCCTCTTTTTCTCTTTTGTAACCTTGCTTTCCTTTCCTTGTTTGTTGGTTGATTTTCTCAGAATAAAACGAATATTTATTCAAGCACTCATTGATAATCTCTGTATGTATGTATGTATGTATATATGTAATGATACTTGGAACTCAGCTCTTTTTTGTTTGTATAAGAATGGAAGTGTGCATTGTATTATAACAGTATGATTATATGAATACAAATATGGCATTTATACAGTATATACTATATACACACACACACACACACACACACACACACACACACACACATATATATATATATATATATATATATATATATATATATATATATATATATATATATATATATATATATATATATATAAATATATATATATATCACGTGTATGTATATATATATAGGTCTCTAGGTATATATATAGGGCGTTATCCACTGGGCCATACAAGTCTAAAAGAAGTTGGAACCTGAGAGCAACTATATATATATATATAGGAATTACCTGGGCATATATAACTATATATGCATACCAGCCATATATTTTCCCCAACTTCCCGACTCAGCAATGACAATAGACAACAGGTTTCATGGAAAGCAAGGGCGTTATCCCTTCTACAAGTCTAAATAAGATGGAACATCAGACAACACAATCACGAATTACCTGGGCAAATAAATTTCATGACTCACGTCGGGATCGAACCCAGGTCGACTCAGCAATGACAATAGGCGTTATTTCACTGGAATTATACAAGTCTGAGTTGGAATAAGAGCAACTGCATCAGGACATTACCTGGGCAAGTGGAACAGAAATAAATTTTCCCTCAACGTCCCGACTCATTGCTGGGTCGTGGAAGTTGGGGAAGGCGTTATCACTGGGCCATACAAGTCAGTTAAGTTGAACCTGAGCAATTCCAAAGTGCAGTTGCTCTGGGTTCCAACTTCTTTTAGACTTGTATGGCCCAGTGGATCTTGCTTTCCGACTCAGCAAATGAGTCGGGGTTGGGGAAAATCCCCGACTGGTCAAATTTATTTCTGTTCCACGGTGATTGTGTGTTGATGAGGTTTATATATATATATATAGATATATATGGCCCAGTGATATATATATATATATATACCTGATATATATATATATATATATATAAATTTATATATATATATATATATATTATATATATGATATATATATATATATATATATATATATATATATATATATATATATATATATATATATATATATGAGTATGTAATGTCTTACTGCCAAATTTGCAAAAGCAGTTTAATACTTTAACGGAAAAAATTCAGGTATATTTGTGTAGTTTTACTCCAACATTTTTGGTTAAGCAGAAGCATATTTTATTTAGAGAATTTTGGCAGCGTTCCTTGTCTTTCTTTGCACCAGAACACCTTCGATACTTCTTCTTCTTATGTATCCTTTTCTAATTATGATTCTTTTGAATCAAGTTATACAACAAGGTGAATCCAAGGCTGATGGATGTTGATAATGATGAGAGTTTAATACCAAATGAAATTAAAATTATGAATGGTAAAAATTCTTTTGTGTCTGACTAAAACTTCGCTGGTTGAAATGAAACGCGTTCTAGTTGTTAACAAAACACAGTGCAAAGTAAATCTTCGTCATTTTTTACTTCGAAGAGAAACTGAATTATTCTGGATTTTTCTTCGTTAGAAAATCCATATCAACTGAAGCCTCACAATTTCATATCTGATTAGAATTCCTTTTTCTTTTCTTTTTTTTTAACTTCTCCATCTCCTCTCCCTTCTTTTCTTTATCTAGAAAAACCTGAAGACCAAATTTTTACATCCTTGCTCTGATGAGGAGAAGCATCACCAGAAGTCTTCCTTTCCATTTTCTCACAGGAGGAACATTACAACTGCTTCTGAAGCAGCAGAAGCATCGCCAGCGTCAACGTGATGAGAGCGGCGTCTGAAGTCCAACAAGCAACTCCTGCAGGAGAAGAAAAATTAAAGTTATTGATGGAAAAGGAAGTTCTCGGCAGTGATCGACACTGCGTTCATCATCGATTTTAAAGAAAGATTTCAGTTCCTGGAGGTGATTAAAGACAACAAATGAACGTTTACAATTATTATTCATACCTGACTTAAAATCATTTCGGTACCACATCAAAATGAATAATCATTTGGTCAACTGAACTAACAAAACATTATTATTTATTATAAAATTCGCATCCCGAAATAAAGAACCGTAATAAATCTCTGATAGATTTTGAAACAATCTCTCTCTCTCTCTCTCTCTCTCTCTCTCTCTCTCTCTCTCTCTCTCTCTCTCTCTCTCTCTCTCAGAAAAAAATTCTTATTGTACTCGAAAGACACAAGAGTAAATGTCATTTATAGGAAGGATAAAATGTTCTCAGTGCCTGAAATAAAAGTGCAACTTTCCTGAGGATTCCATCTTTTATATTACAACATCCTGGCGAACTGTAAAAAAAAAAAAAAATTTTTGTCCATAATATCACGAAAAACCAATACCGGCCACAGGTTCTCCCCTAATCTTTCTGCTTTCTACTTGACGCCACTTTCCTAAGCTTTGACATTCCTCTTGAAAAGCGTTACCAATGTCTTCATTCCCTTCCTCTCAATCTCAGTCTGTCTTGTCTAAGAGCCAGAGTACAAATTTTATCAGAACTGCAAGAGAAAGCACGCTTACAAACTACTTTGCAAGAAGGAAATCAAGGGAGACATTCGGTAATGTCATTTGTATTTAGCTTATTCTCTCTCCCTGCTTATCTGTTTATCTGTTTCATTTAAAACTGTTTATTATACAGGTCTACAGATGTCAAAAAGTAGACTATTCATACCTTTGACGAAAAATCTGGCCAGCTCCTGATTAAACAACATGCCACAGATGTCAGAGGAACAGAACTCTCTTCACGTTAACAGGTTTTAGGAAGACTTGAGGTGAATAAGAGGAATATTAGTCACCAATTGCAAAGTTCTTCAATATCTATACGATATGAATAAGCTTAAAAATCAACATTTACTGAAAATTCATCGCCTTCGTAAAAGGTCTCGAAGAAGAACTCGACGAGATGCTCACGACTTCTTTGTTTGCAACAGAATGCATCAAGTGCAGATGCGGTTCTTGACAGTCAACAGCTTCTGTCTAGTAGTTGTCTCTTGTGCATATGTTTCCTACGTGCAACATAAGAAGCTAAAAGAGAATTTAAAATGAAGAGAGACAATTCTAAATAAATACATCACATGTTCTTCAAGCACAAATGTGTAAAATATTAGAAATTAAATATCTTCAGCATAGGAATTTAGTTATTTATTATATGGAGCTGCAAGTTGATCAAATCCTGAACACATTCAAGAAGCGGCTTTCAGCGTTTCAAATGGCTGCTTATCAAACCAGTAATCTGTTCTTAAAAGTCGGCAGCTATTGATGGAATAAGCTCTTTCCATAATGCTTCCAGAACATTATTATCGTGAGAACAGAATTGGCAAACGATAGATTTTTGTGCAGTCAAGAAAGTGATCTCTTTGCCAGATCCGACTGAGGCAATCTGACCGGTTTGATACTGGTACTTTGTTTCTGACACTCGGACAGTGGTTAAGTATGTTGGCCTTTTGACCCTGGATGACCTGCATAATTAACGTTACAACAAAAGGAAGAGCACTTTGACACTTACACACATATTAACATGTGTGCTATACCGCTGGGTGTTCGATCAGCAAAGTTATGCTCATTGGGTGCTGGTCAGAATCAGGAATGAATGGCCACCAAGGAAAGCCACATGCTGCCACTGCTTAGCCTCCTTGAATATCAAAATGGGCAGGGTGTAAGGCCAGCAACCTCACCGCATAAATAAAAAAAAATGAATGGTATCACTTTCTAACACCACCCTTTCTGAGTGGAGAGAGAGAGAGAGAGACGACAAATTTTCTGAGTTTCGAATGTCTCCCTGTGGCCGGGTATCTGTCTGTGACCATTCTATACATAATTAAATGGCATGGTTTTCTTTCCCTTCCTAATATTCCGATCATTCAGAGTAACCTTAGCTTTGCTTTTAACTGATGTTCTGTTCTAAGGAAAAAATTGCATTGCTCACTGACTTGTAAATGATTTTTTTTTTTTTTTGTGATATTTAAATAAAGCCAAAGAAATCAGGCTTTCAGCAGAAATGGGAAGTTTTTGCATCCAGTGATTGTGAATGGTTTTCTTTTCCTCTGCGACTCTGTAAAAAAGGTCATTATTTCCAAGATTTCTAAAATAAAAAAAAAAAACAAGCATAGGAACCGTAAACAGAAGGAATAGAGAAATCGCATCCATAGCTTACAACATTTCGTAACATTTTATATTTCTGCTCTGTGCAAAAGGAGACACACAGGGAGAAAGAACGATGTTTATGAGCTGAGAGGTCATTGTGACCTGAGGTCACGTCCATCCCACCTGCGTTGAAAAAGGAGAACATGCTGGAGAGTCCGGACTCCACCTCGACGGAGATGAAGCTGGCCTTCTCTAGGGACTGCACAAGGGCGTGGCACCCCAGGCGGAGACGGGACGAGAGTCGCCTCTCTATGGGCAGGATCAGCATGCTAGTCGAGGTAAAGGATCCCTTCGGGAAGTAGAAACGACCCTTATCCTCCGACACTCCGATGTTCAGCACGCGACTCGACTCTGCCTAAGGGGAGAGAAACAAATCAGTATCTGTGTCATTAATCACAATACGAAAAATGGCGTGCCTCCATTACTGTTATTCTCTTGCTTTCAGCCTTTTATTTTATAATAGCCTCCTATATGACATGAATCTCAAATCATAGACACAAATAAATATATATATATATATATATATATATATATATATATATATATATATATATATATATATATATGTGTGTGTGTGTGTGTGTGTGTGTGTGTGTGTGTGTGTGTGTGTGTGTATTACTAAAAGGACCTCATTCAAACTGGATGATATCTAATCAGTATTTATTCAGAAAAAGATACAAGCTTTCTTGGACAAACAGTCCACATTATCAAGTATCTATACGGATACTTGATAATGTGGACTGTTACATTATCAAGAATCTGTACGGATACTTGATAATGTGGACTGTTTGTCCAAGAAAGCTTGTAACTTTTTCTGAATAAATACTCTATTAGATACTATCCAGTTTGAATGAGGTCCTTTTAGTAACTCTAATGCACAGAACAATTGTGTATGTGATAAAGTTATTTACTTATATATATATATATATATATATATATATATATATATATATATATATATATATATATATATATATATATATATATATATATATATATATATATATATATATATATATATATATATATATATATATATTAAAAATAGTTATCTCAATGGCATCAACAAGTTTTTTTATAGGAAACTTCGTAACGTCTGATTTATCTCCTGTTCTTGGAAGTCACTTTCTGATGAAAAATACGTAGGCTTCTTCCTTCTATTTATTGTTTTATATCACGACCTTTTGGCCAGTGTGTGCCCTTATCAAGTGGCTAACAACCTGTTATCTGTTATTGTTGATGATGAAGCTGGCGTTTTACCCGCACAGGCTCAGGGAGCAGCCCGTAACTTGCAATCTGGAGAGATAGGAAAGCAGACCAGTGACCTTGAGACCCGATTAGAGATTGGTCGAGAGATTAAAGGACGAATTGCCTTTATGGGCTCGGAGTTTCGGGTAAAATGTGCATAAATGCAAATGGGAGTATAAAATGGGAACAATGTAGGTGAATAGTTATTGTAACTGCAGTGTCTGTGCAGAGTATTTACATAAAAGTGTGTCTGTAATTCTCTAAGTTTTATATTTCTGTTGGAAAATAATGTCCATGAAGTGATTATACAAGAAAAATGTGCTTACGATGATTGTAGAGTTTCATTAGTGTGTATAGTATTATATGGGAAGGTATATATGGCTCGTGTTGTGCTGGGCATCAGGGCGTTAGAAAAGATGTTATTGGGGCTTCACTTGGAACTTTCGTGTCCGTTGACAGGCGCTGTGTAGATGGTGTCTGGGGCCTTGCTGCCGGTTCCACTTCCCGCCGGTTCCACTTCCCGCCGGTTCCACTTCCCGCCGGTTCCACTTCCTGCCGGTTCCACTTCCCGCCGGTTCCACTTCCTGCCAGTTCCACTTCCCGCCAGTTCCACTTCCTGCCGGTTCCACTTCCCGCTGGTTCCACTTCCCGCCGGTTCCACTTCCCGCCGGTTCCACTTCCCGCCATTTCCACTTCCTGCCGGTTCCACTTCCCGCCGGTTCCACTTCCTGCCGGTTCCACTTCCCTCCGGTTCCACTTCCTGCCGGTTCCACTTCCTGCCGGTTCCACTTCCGCTCGCGTATTCCTTACAGGTTCGGCTAATAGAAAGCACAGCAGGCAGTTCTTTCCTCTTTGGATGACCGGCATGCCTTCGATCAGCTTTAGTATGGCTGCCATCTTTAGCGGGCGTCTATAAAATGTTGATTTTGGTTCATTAGTTTTGAATGAGTCGGAAAAAATGTCCATACAGGAAAACTTACGCAGGTCCAACCTAGGGTAACCACTAATTTACTATACATTATGTTCAAGTTTGCTGTACCCCGCACATGTATAATAATCTTACCGTTCACAGCAGCATATTGACATTGTTTACATTTTTCCGTTGTGTAAATTTCTGTCTTATAAACCAATGAGCAAAATGAACGCTTTTCAACACTTCTTAATTATTCCCCATACATATATCTGACAACAAAAAAATTACCTTATATAAATACGGCTCTAAAGAATGTAAACTATCATTGACGGTACCATTAGTTTACATAAATGCCAGAAAATTTAGCATTCCATAGAATGTAGCATTTGGTCATGAATCGCATTTTATTATAAAGTCTGTTAGTTTATTATGAAATTAAACTAAAGATTTTTAGGACTAAATTAGTCTCTTCCGACTAATTCAAGAACTTTTTATGGGTTTATTTTCAAACGCATATCACCATACTCAGGTTGTCACCTGACTTACACATCCCTTACTTAGTATCATATGGAATGATGTTTGCAAATGCTGTCAATGAAAGGTGCATAAAAGTAAAATTTTGACCTAAGATATATACATTTATATACTGTATATATACATATATATATATATATATATATATATATATATATATATATATATATATATATATATATATATATATATATATATATATATATATATATATATATATATATATATATATATATATATATATATATATATATATATATATATATATATATATATATATATATATATATATATATATATATCTATATATATATATATATATATATATATATATATATATATATATATATATATATATATATATATATATATATATATATGTGTGTGTGTGTGTGTGTGTGTGTGTGTGTGTGTGTGTGTGTGTGTGTACAGGGTGTTTGTGTGTACAGGGTGTTTCGAAATTAGAGCCCTCCCCCCTCTACAGCATAAACTAAAATTGATATGGAGAAAAAAAAAGGAATTCAGAACAGGTATTTATTTAAGTTTCTCTCTGAGTACTTAATATTTTGTGTGGCCTCCATCTGCCTGTACCACAGCCTGCATTCTTGAGGAGTATGGTTTCAGCAAATCGCAAAAAAACTGAGACTCAAACTCCATTTCCCTGAGCACTTCAGTCACTTCTCTTCGCAGGTCGTCGAGGCTTGGTATACCATTATAGTTCACTGTGTGCGCTTCAACACGATCCTTCAAGATAGTACCAATGTTTTCACACACATTAAGGTCAGGGGAGCTACCTGGAAATTCACTTGATGAGAAGAAATTGATACCACTGTTTTGAAGCAGCTCCTGAGTCTGAAGAGTCTTGAAACATGGTGCCTTATTATGCAAAAATGTGACTTCTTCAACAGATAACACATTTTCAGGATCTTTGAGGAAAGGAAATACTCTACCAGTAAGCACAGTTTCTCTGAAGTATTCGCCATTCCATAACTGTCCTTTTTCTTTGATGATCCAAATTAACCATCTGGCTGTGAAACAGAGAAAAATTCCCAAACATTCAAGAAATTTCACAAGTTGGCAATAGTGCATGTCATCGCTGATATCATCCAACTTTGCAGCCCAAATGATGTCTTTTTTATGATTTGGCTTTCTGACTGTGTAAATGAAGAATTCATCTGGTGCGGCAACATGGAGAAAGTCAGCTTCATCCCAATCTTTAAGAAATAAACCACAAAACCATGCACGTCTTCTCTCTGTTGCTGAGTGATGTTTGGCTTGCTGATAACATGAAATGGCTTGATACCAGATTTTTTCAACTCACAATATACAGAACTATAACTTCTCTTCTTTCCCCTTTTTGTTTCTAGTTCAAGCACCAATTTACGTAAAGACTTTCTTGGTCTACCCACTGCTGCTGCTATGATGTCTTTTGACTCCTGAGAAAGGACTTCAGGCCTTCCAAGATTCTCACTCTTTTCGCGATGACAGTCATATGGATTTTTGTTCCAGTTTCTTTTAACAAAGGATTCATCTCTTTTAATGCACTTAGCTATCCAGGAACGTGAAATGAAGGATGCGCCAGCATCCCTGGCCTCTCTGAAGGTTATAGCACTGATTCAGTCAATCCATCTGATTTCCTCCGAGTTGTTAGCCAAGGCTGTATCTAACTCCATCACTCAGTCTGAAAATACAAGAAATGTAAAATGAAAAATAGCTCAATACAAACTTAAAATAATGTACTTGAGATAGGCTATAGCAGAAAATTTCTAACTTTCCATTGGTTATGTGGAGGAAAATTTCATAACTTTCCATTGTATTTATGTATGTGTGTATAGGGGATATCTAATTTCAAAATATACCCAGTATGTATGTATGTATTTATGTATATATGTATATCTATATATATATATATAATATATATATATATATATATATATATATATATATATATATATATATATATATATATATATATATATATATATATATATATATATATATATATATATATATATATCATATAACTGGACCTCGGCTTGGTGAGAAATTGAAACAAAATTATATTTGATGCTGCCACAAAACCAAGAAAGTCAGTTTATGAGCAAAAAAAAGTTATTTGAAAACTTACCTTAGAATTTCCTGGATTTACAATTGAATGGGGAAGGTCACCATATGGGAATTTAGAATTCTTTTACAAATTTACAAGGATTTATTTACAGAAACTTAGCAAATCAACAATGAGACATGACACAACATAATCACTAAGGGGCAGATTCGGAATAGGACACAGGAAACAATAATGCAATGATTTGGTAACAAGCAAGTGGATTAAAATGGTGCCAATCTGCAATACAACCAGTACAATGATAATAATAACATTCAGTCTTGCCCTGATTACATGAAATAGTCTCAGGTAATGCAAGTGATGGAACTCCAGGATGGGAGAATAATTCATATGAACATTTGGGCCACAACGGAATTCGTTACTGACTGTGACCAGGAATTATCTGGATTTTGGTGGCAGACGAGATACTGAAGCATGGATAGCGATCGTTCCGCGTGTGCATCCCTGAAAGAGACGTTCTCTGTTAGGAATGACGGTGTACACTGAAGTAGCTGGAATTCCCCTATGAAATATCACCCAATACACATTCTTAAATACAAAACATAATGTAGCCTAGAAGATGATTACCATTAAATCACGTAGCTACAATCTGAGAATCGGAGCAGCATCGGCTTTAACAATGAACACGTGATTGCACTCACACAAACACAAAATTAACACTGATACAGCTTAACTAAAATAGCCCTTAAATTGCACTGGTGGAGGGGTAATTGATGGTTATCACGGGGTCTTTACTTGAATTCAAAGTACGTAAATGGCAAGGCATGGGATACAGGCAGGATTATAACAAAGAGAGGATTGCTTTGTGGAGGAAGAGGTTAAAGTTTAAAGAAATGGAATTGTAAGGAGTTTAAGTAAAAGGTGAAAGGGCTGGTCTTGACTACTTGCAAACGTACGAACCTTTTATGACTGTTATTGGCGCCTACAACCATTTTAGGTGTCCTTTGAAGTCAGTCCAACCAGCGGAGCTGGAGAAAAATGCAGCGCGTCCACCGCAGATGAAATCAGAAGAGCGTCTCCCTGTTTTTCAAAAGCCTGGCGTCTTTGAGCGTCTGGTGGGGCCAACCGTACCTGCAAGCAGGTCAAAAAGACCAGCAAGGAGGGCATAGGGAAAATGCACTTATCATTATATGCCTACAGATCAAAACACTACCTGTTCCCTAGTTCTAAATGGCCTTTTGGCCTTCCCAATCCCTACATGTCTCCCCATCGCGTGATGGGGGGAAAGGTGTTTTGTATTGTTTACTGGATCGTGCGATGTTGGGTGGGGGTAAGGAGGTACAGAGGCCTAACTAACGGCTGTTGACTGGTTCAAGTAAACGTGGTTTTTTTGCGATGCCCGACTCGAGAGGCAGAGGAATAACAGATTAATTCAGAATTAAATGATGGAATCAAATATACAGGAAGGGAGGGATGTTTATTCTTGACAATATATATAAATATATATATATATATATATATATATATATATATATATATATATATATATATATATATATATATATATATATATATATATATATGTATATATATATATATATATATATATATATATATATATATATATATATATATATATATATATATATATATATATATATATATATATATATATATATATATATATATATATATATATATATATATATATATATATATATATATATATATATATATATATATATATATATATGTATATATATATATATATATATATATATATATATATATATATATATATATATATATATATATATATATATATATATATATATAATATATATATATATATATATATATATATATATTCATATATATAATATATTCATTTATATATTACTATACCTATTATAGCTATATATATATATCATGAAATGATATATATATATAAAATATGAACAAGAGAATGACACTGTTATTACAAATAATTTTTCATTTCATTACTAAGCTATAGTAGTCATTTGAAATTATGATATGACACTGTAATATATAAATTTATATATATATATATATATATATATATATATATATATATATATATATATATATATATATATATATATATATATATATATATAGGTGTTATAATATATATAACCATTCTACAAGTGTTAAATGTGTCTCTGTGAAAATTTTGATGGTTTGCTTGCAGATTCGTCATTTGTTGTAATGATCTCATCTTAAAATGTCTTTTTGTTTTTTTACAGATAAATTGTGTATCTTGTAATCTTAAAATGTTTTGATATGTTTTTTCCATCTGTTTAATATATTAATACGTGTACTGAGTGTTGTTAACTCGAATTCTTAACAGGCCGTGTTGTGGAGAGAGAGGGTAAGATCTTATCGCTTCCTTATTTACACAGGTGTCCAGTAAGTCGCGCTTAGACGGAAGGCGAGCCCTCTGGTCTTATTGTGATGAGCTGTCAGCCAACTGGCGAATTCTCTGTTATGTATTTATCATGTGCGCCTAACCCATGTTTATTAGCTGTGTCTGTGCCTATTATCTTTTCATAATCTGAAAAAGAGAGAATGAGTGAGAGAGGTAGTTGGAGTTGCCATGTTGACAGCTGACCAAGAATTTGGTCCAAAATATCTTTTTCTGCTTAACCCTGAACAGGAAATGTCAGTCATTTATAAGAGCTCAGGCATATATCCTTCTGGGACTTAGCTCCAGCCGTGAATGTATTCCATACATACACATGTATACCCGTATGTATAATGTATGTATACTTTATGTATCATGTATTCTGGGAGAGTTTAAAGATAAAAGTGCAGTGCTGTTCCAGAGACAGTCA
>NC_089783.1:303194-343194 GCF_040412425.1 Macrobrachium rosenbergii | reverse complement strand
TACCTTGAGAGGGAGGCTACCATTTGTCCACGCTCCCACACGTGTTTCTCGGCAGAAGACGTCGTCATCCCTACGCCCCTACAAATGTGGTAATGTACCCAAAACGAGTTGCTAGTCACGATTACTTAGCCCTTTTGCATTTATTAATCTCTGGGCCTATAACTTTGTGTTCCCTGATATTCCTTGGTTCAAGCCAGGCCCACGTGTTCACAGCTTCTTTCCTCTGAGTCACAAGTAACGCCTCAGGGAGTCCTTGGCGCCTTCAGTGCACCCCCGAGTAATTCAATCCCCAAATTCCAGCATTAGATGTGTAACGTGGGTCCAAATATCGTTTCAGAAAGACGCCTGTAGCAGAATTATCCTTGGTCCGTGTTCCTGGCATTCCTAAGCTCCCCCTTCGGGAGGACTTCTACGGCAGTAATTTACCATATTTTCAGTTAATTTTCCTTTTGACCTTGTGTGCTATCAAATATAACTATTTTTATATCCACGTGTTTCACGCACTTCCCCTAGTGAAGAGCCCTCCGCTCCGTGTACTTCTTTTTGTTTGTGTTTTATATGTCCTGGGTATCTTACAAGGCCATTTTCGAGTAAAGTAATAATTGTGGAGTCATAAGATCCACCTGCACCAGGAAACATATAAAAATGGCGACCTGACCAGTGATTCTCGTAATGATTGCATCCCCCTCTTCCCCTTTGTTGTTTGTGTTGCAATTTGTGAAATCAGCAATTAGCTCAGCTAAGCTGGATACGAGACAGATTACTGAACCTTTGAAAAGCCAGCGCAACAGGCCAAGGAAATTCTGCGTAAGTAAACTGTGTTTATTTAGCGTAGGACGCTGTAGAAAACGTGACTAGTCCTAGGAATTTTTTTTTATAGTAGGGCGCATGTCCGAGGAAAACGAGAGAGAATCGCCGAAAACTTAGCTTTGGAAGCCTTTGCACGCGGCTTGCATGCCATTCAATTAGGTTATACAGGTGATAAATCATTAAAGGAATAGTGCGCATATTCCTCCTGTAGAAACGAGTGATTTCGAAACCGAATCATTAGATATAGGCGCGAGACCTCGACGTCAACCACGTGTTCGAAAGTCAGATTAGCATTGCTGACGCATTTTACCTCTCTCTCTCTCGTTTTAGAAATAGGAGCAAAGCGTATATTATACGCCCAGGACGAAAAGGGTCAACAACCGTTGTCTCTCAGTTCAGGGAAGTCCCCGGGTGTTTACGTCGTTCATTCATTTGGCGCAGACGGCCTTGACCAAGGCCTTGACCGTCCATTCCGTGGCCCAGTTAGGAAAACATTTGTTTGTTTGATTTGCTTCGCTCTACCAAATTGTTTTGCATTATTGGGGGTCTGGCATAATATGTTCTGTATTGTTCTGTTTTTTTGTATGTGTTTCGTTTGTGCTTTTACTACGGCTGCGTGTGTTGCCTATCTGTTGTGAATGTGGCCCCCCCCCCACCTAATTGCCCTTGAGAATAACACTTCTCCCATAAGTCAGTAAAACTAGCGCCCTCGCTGATCAGACGTCGTCTGTGCGGAAATTCCCGGGCGCCTATATATTATATTCTTGTCCCCAATCAGCCCGCTTCGTCGGTCAGTTGGTGAGACCAATTCATTTTCCCTTCAGTCTCCAAATGAGCCCGTTTCGTCGGTAAATCGGGAGACCAATCATTGCTAAATTCATCGTCCCCAATCAGCCCGCTTCGTCGGTAAACCGGGAGACCAATCATTGCTAACTAATCGTCCCCAATCAGCCCGCTTCGTCGGTAATTCGGGAGACCTAAATATATATCCCAATCTAGTCCCCAAGTAAGCCCGTTTGTCGTTACCTTGGGAGACCAATCATTGCTAATCCTCGTCCCCAATCAGCCCGCTTCGTCGGTAAATCGGGAGACCAATCATTGCTAATCCTCGTCCCCAATCAGCCCGCTTCGTCGGTAAATCGGGAGACCAATCATTGCTAAATTCATCGTCCCCAATCAGCCCGCTTCGTCGGTAAATCGGGAGACCAATCATTGCTAATCCTCGTCCCCAATCAGCCCGCTTCGTCGGTAAATCGGGAGACCAATCATTGCTAATCCTCGTCCCCAATCAGCCCGCTTCGTCGGTAAATCGGGAGACCAATCATCGCTAATTCATCGTCCCCAATCAGCCCGCTTCGTCGGTAAATCGGGAGACCAATCATCGCTAATTCATCGTCCCCAATCAGCCGGCTTCGTCGGTACATAGGGAGACCAATCATTGCTAAATTCATCGTCCCCAATCAGCCCGCTTCGTCGGTAAACCGGGAGACCAATCATTGCTAATTCATCGTCCCCAATCAGCCCGCTCCGTCGGTAAATCGGGAGACCAATCATTGCTAATTCATCGTCCCCAATCAGCCCGCTTCGTCGGTAAATCGGGAGACCAATCATTGCTGCTCATCGTCCCCAATCAGCCCGCTCCGTCGGTAAATCGGGAGACCAATAATTGCTAACTTATCGTCCCCAATCAGCCCATTTTGTCGGTAAATCGGGAGACCAATCATCGCTAATTCATCGTCCCCAATCAGCCGGCTTCGTCGGTAAATAGGAGACCAATCATTGCTAATTCATCGTCCCCAATCAGCCCGCTCCGTCGGTAAATCAGGGGAGACCAATCATCGCTAATTCATCGTCCCCAATCAGCCCGCTTCGTCGGTAAATCGGAGACCAATCATACGTCCTTTGGAAAAGGGTCCAAGATTCCCACAGCTCTGGGAAATTAAGTCTGTGTGTTACTAGCGTCCTCTCCCGCCTGCAAAATGTCGACACGGTCTCAGCAGAGCGAGGATTTCAAGTTCTTTATGTCCTCAGGGAAGGAACTCGGCCTTTCCGGGAGAGAACTAAGAGACTGGGTACAGGGAGAGGATGGACGCCATACAGGCAGAACGACAGGCTCAGGAGAGACGAGAAGAAGCAGAAAGACAGGCTCAGGAGAGACGAGAAGAAGCCGCACGGCAGGAACGAGAAGCAGAGGCTGGCTCAGGAGAGACGGGAAGACGCAGAGAGACAGGAACGTGAGGCAGAAAAGACTCAGCCCAGGAGAAACGAGGCGCAGCAGAAAGACTGGCCCAGGAGAAACGAGAAGAAGCCGAGAGGGAAGAAAGGGACAAGCAGCGTGCCCATGAACTCGCAATGCTGCAACAGAGTGGCCCTTCGCCTCCACCTGCCCCCCAGGGAATGAGTGCCTTCAGCCAGGCTATCGCTTGTATGCCAAAGTGGACGGAGGCCGAGCCTGAGGTGTGGCTCGACAGCGCCGAGACAGTGTTAAAGGCCTGCCCCCTGAGTGCCGCCGAACTCTCCCTGGTGTTGGGCAAGTTCCTTGGAGGGAAGGCCCTGATTGCCTACAGGGCCCTCCCGCCGGAGGAGCAGGAAAATTGGGAGGTCGTACGCCAGACTATTGCCAAGGCGTGCGAGATAACCCCTGAACGCTGGAGGAGAGCTGGCGAGCTGAAAGTGAAGGAGGCCAATCAAACCTGGGCAGACTGGGCCTACAAGTCCGAAGCGTGCCCGTGCCAAATGGTTCGAGGCCGTGGAGTTACGACCCTCAACGATGCCATCGAACAAATACAGATAGAGAACTTCCTACTCTACACCCCGCCGGCCCTCGCCCGCACATCGCCGAGAAGGAGCCCCCACCTTAGCTGATTGCTGCCGAATAGCGGATCTATGGGACACCCATCACCCCAGGAGAGCTCGCTGCAGCGCAAAATTACGCCACCCGCCTACCTATCAGGTGCCCCTCCGCCGAAGAATGGGCAATCACAGAAGCCCATCGTGTGCGGGTTCTGTAAAAGATCGGGCATGCCAAGGAGCAATGCCGCAGTAAACCACCAGCGTCTCTCTCCCGGACAGCCCCTAATAAGTCGCCTGCGCCCTCTGCCGGGGCAGTGCGAAGAGATTTCAGCCAAACCTTTTGCACGGCGTGCAAGGTTTATGGCCACTCTTCCTCATGGGCAAAATGCCTAGAAATAATAAGGCAGGAACTCCCGCCGTCGCCCTGGCAGTAACGAATCCCGAGTCCTTAGGCCCTCCTGCCGAGGGTCCCATCTATGTGGCACCTCCTCGAGGTAAATACTCAGCACGTCAGGTCAAGGCATTTGACGACTCTGGCGCGCAAATTTCCCTCATAAGGAGGGACAAAGTTCCCTATGGAGCTATAATAGACCGACGCAAGCTCGTCACCATTGAGGGCATTAACGATTTTAAAATGATCCTCCCTACGGTCCAACTGAGGGTCACCCGACCCCACAGAGCCAGGACCCTTCGTCTCGCCGTAGCGAAGCACATTCCAGGAGGCTATGACGTCATCCTGGGCCAAGACTTTGCGTCTCCTTTGCAGCCACAACCATTACGGGGTCCCCATTCCCCAATAAATCATCCAAATCCGAGTCCAGTGCCCGGCACGGCATCAGTGCCAGTGCCGAGGCCTCAGCCAGATCTCCCTTCAGGAGAATCTCGGCCTTCAGCTCCTCTGCCAGTGCCCCTTCAGCGCACTGAGCAGTGCCAGTCTCCGTCCGTCCAGACAGACGAGACCACCACCACATCGCCACCAGCGCCAGTGCCAATATCAGTGCCTGAGCTGGTCACCCTGCAAGCAAGTCGACCCCGCCTCCGGCCGTCCCCTCTCTCGCCGCCCGCCGCAGATTCTTCCGCGAATCATGATTCTGCCCCGCCTTCCTGGGCGATGAACTCTGCGATCTGCGCCGGTTAATGTCCGAGATGGCAAACAAAATTCCTGGGTCAGTTGTCACAGCAGCTGACCCAGATGGCACCTCTGCCGCCCTTTGGCCTCGGGCCCTCCGATTCCCCGGCCAAGGACAACGGTCCAAGGAGGAGAGGTTCGCGGCGGAGTTACCACAGGTGTGGGCGATCGCAGGTAATCCACAAGGAGCCCCGAGCTCTTCTGGCCCTGTGCAAACTTGGCATAGGGCCCCCATCTTCATCTCTTGAACGTCTTGGCACCTTTCATCCAGGAGAGGATGTCAAGGCCTTCCGCTATCTTCTTCCTTTCCTTTGGAATTTCTATCCCTCATCCTTCTCTATTGATCTTTCCTTCACACTTTCCCTTACTTACCACATAAGCGGCAGTTAACATATGGGATATCCTCCTTTTAAAATGCACTAATTATTTTATTTTGAAGCAGTAAGAGAGACAGAGTGGGAAGTGGCACGCCCTTACGCCCGTCCTTTGGCACAAGGCAGGCGTGTCAACTCTTCCTGAAGGGGTCGCGCCCTTTGGGTTTCTTTTCCCCGCCCTTGGGCTGAGAGTTAGCTCTGACCGTCGTCTGTTGGCGACGGAAGTTAGATAAAGAAGTAAATCATAAATACCTCACTCTGTTATCCTTTATTTTTACGTATATTATTTACTTTTGCATTTAATCTTTCCTTTTTTTTTAACGAATCTTGAGTCACAAGACTCCTGCCCTTACGAATTTTAACGTTGCCTTTTTTAATCACCGTGGTGCGGCCCGCCCTTTAGTAGGAAGTAATATCCTTCGTTGTTGTTCTGTGTAGTTTCCTTTATTTTTTTATTTACATTTTTTTTTAATTATCCCTGTGGAGAATGTTATCCTTGTCCATTTTCCCCTTCATTTGTTTATCCTCCCATTCATAAGTCGAGTAGTCTATTTATAGCTTACACCGAGTTGTAAGCTGCAGACGTAAAAATTTAGCGTCGTTTAAGTTGGCGAATTAAAACCCATAAATAATCTCTCTGCCTCACAGCTGTCAAGTTCTTGTCCCTTCAGATTAGCGTTCGTGGGAAATATTAGTTATGCTCGTCGAGCTTGTGAACAATTGGAGGTCGATTGAAAAGAAGAATTGAATTCTATTATTACAATTTTGGTAAAGGGATATTATTTAATACCTACAGTGTATTGTCACGAATGCCGCCTCTTCAAGGCACAACTAATAGCATGCCTGTAATTCCAGGATAGCATTAAGGAATCAGTGGGTTTACATTTGTTTCCTTTTAAATTCTGCCTTGTATGTTTTATTTTGTTGTTGTTATTTTGAAATTTTGAAGTGTTCTTTGTTTATTTTCTTTTGAGCGCCTTATTACCCCAGTAAAGTAAATCAAATAAAGAATGGGTAGAAACAGTACTTAGGAAGTATTTGAGTAATAATTAATTTGCAAACAAGTTTACCCCTTTTATTGTATATCCTAAATTGCACTCTGCTCCTAAAGTAAACCTTCAGTTTGTTATTGATTAGTGTGGCATCAGAGTTTTACAAATAAAGTAAAGTAAAGGTTGTAGCAAAGTAAAAGATAGAATAAAGTCGAACGTTTTCTTCGCTCATTTTTGCTTTTGTCAATATTCGCACCCGTTTATAGGTGTGAATATTATCTTGCCAGGAGCTGTAAAGAGTAGCGCCAAAATCCGCTAGAAACTGTTCTCCTTCCCTGCTTTGGGTTGGTTTGAACCTTTGAAGGTCGGGGGTATAGGGGCTCAGAGAATATAATAGTTTGGGGACAGTAAACTGGCTTTGCACTGTTTTCTTTGGTACAGGGAAAGAAAATCGTTTTCTATGATATCCGGTCGGTGACCTGGGTCAGGACATCGCCCCCTACCCCTGTCCAGAAGCAATAAAAGGTCAGGGCCAGGACAGCTCTCCCTCACACGCGGTTGCTAGTTTAAGCCAAGAACAAGTCAAGTCTCGGTCCTTTGCCCCTGCCCTCCTCTTCCGCTCGCTGCCACGTGGATCCCATCGCCGCCCTGTGTGCCCCGTGTTCCATTCCACGTGGCCTTAGAAGACTGCAAGGGGATTGCAAGTCTCCCACACGCGAGCTGACATTAAACGGCGGCCTTTTCATCATCCCAAGGCGCCCTTTTCCGCCCCAATCTACGACTTGAAGAAATACCTTGGAGAGGAGGCTACCATTTGTCCACGCTCCCACACGTGTTTCGGCAGAAGACGTCGTCATCCTACGCCCTACAAATGTGGTAATGTACCCAAAACGAGTTGCTAGTCACGATTACTTAGCCCTTTTGCATTTATTAATCTCTGGGCCTATAACTTTGTGTTCCCTGATATTCCTTGGTTCAAGCCAGGCCCACATGTTCAGCTTCTTTCCTCTGAGTCACAAGTAACGCCTCGGGAGTCCTTGGCGCCTTCAGTGCACCCCGAGTAATTCAATCCCCAAATTCCAGCATTAGATGTGTAACGTGGGTCCAAATATCGTTTCAGAAAGACGCCTGTAGCAGAATTATCCTTGGTCCGTGTTCCTGGCATTCCCAAGCTCCCCCTTCAGGAGGACTTCTACGGCAGTAATTTACCGTATTTTCAGTTAATTTTCCTTTTGACCTTGTGTGCTATCAAATATAACTATTTTTATATCCACGTGTTTCACGCACTTCCCTAGTGAAGAGCCCTCCGCTCCGTGTACTTCTTTTTGTTTGTGTTTTATATGTCCTGGGTATCTTACAAGGCCATTTTCGAGTAAAGTAATAATTGTGGAGTCATAAGATCCACCTGCACCAGGAAACATATCAAAATATATAATATATATATATATATATATATATATATATATATATATATATATATATATATATATATATATATATATATATATATATATATATATATATATATATATATATATATATATATATATATATATATATATATATATATATTTATATGTTTCCTGGTGCAGGTGGTTCTTATGACTCCACATTTATTACTTTACTCTAAACTGGCCTTGCAAGATCACCAGGACATATAAAAACACAAACTAAAAGGAGTGGTACAAGGAGCGGAGGGCTCTTTCTCAAAGGGAAGTGCGTGAAACACGTGGATACAAAAATAGGTATATTCTCATAACACACAAGATCAAAGGGAAAATGAACTGAAACACGTTAAATTGCTGCTGTAGAAGTCCTCCCGAAGGGGTGGGGGGGAGCTTGGGAATGCCAAGAACACGGACCAAGGAGAATTCTGCAACGATCGTCCGTCTGAAACGATATGAGGACCTAGGTTACAAATCTAATGCTGGAATTTGGGGAATGAATTACTCGGGTGTGCGCTGAGGGTGCCAAGGACTTCCCCGAGGTGTTACGTGTGACTCAGAGCATCAGGAAATACCAAGTTATAGGCCCAGAAGTTTAACAAATGCACAAGGGCAAACAAAAAGTGACTAAGCAACTCGTTCTAGGTACTTTACCACATTGCAGAGGCGTAAGGCTGACGTCAGCATCCAGCGGCGTCTTCGACCAGGGTCCACGTGTGTGCGTCGACAAAGGGCCTCCCTCACCAAGGAACTGCTTTCAAGTCGTAGGTTGAAGGCGGAAAAGGGCGCCCTTGTGATGATGAAAGGCCACAGTTGAGTTTCCGCTCGCTTTGGGACTTGCAAATCCCCACTTGCAATCTTTGATGGCCACGTGGGTGGGGGTACGGAGCAAAGGGCAGTTAACTTCCACGTGGCAACGAGGGAATGAAGGGCGGGGAGCAAGGTCTGCACTCGTGACCCCTTGGCTTAAACTCGTGGCGGTGTGTGAGGATGTGCTTCTGGCGCCCTGACCTTTTATTGCTTCTGGACAGGGGTAGAGGGGGGGGCTATGTCCTGACCGGTCAAAGAAAACGGCTGATCGTCCTGCCCGGTCACTCTTGTACCAAAGAGAACGGCGCAAGCCAGTTTATTTGCCCCAGGCGAGAATTAAATCTTTTGAGCGTCTCTTATAACCCACTTCCACTGGTTGAAACTACCCTGAACCAGAATCCACTACCTCCCACAGGTTCAAAATAGACAGAGGTCTATCTATCGGCCGAGCAAAGCAGAAAGGCGGGCGCTTTCATAGCGTATTTTGTCGCTAATCTTTACAATATATATATATATATATATATATATATATATATATATATATATATATATATATATATATATATATATATATATATATATATATATATATATATATATATATATATATATATATATATATATATATATATATATATATATATATATATATATATATATATATATATTCTGCCTTAACCTTCCTTTCCATAAAATAATAATCAGGTATATCTCCAGCCTTCTCCTCTTCCCACTTTCCAATATATATATATATATATATATATATATATATATATATATATATATATATATATATATATATATATATATATATATATGTGTGTGTGTGTGTGTGTGTGTGTATGTGTGTTATGTATTCAGTGACTAAATATGTGGTTATACACTTCTCAACATATCAAAGAATTTTCCA
The DNA here is from genome assembly GCF_040412425.1 of Macrobrachium rosenbergii. Classification (NCBI taxonomy): domain Eukaryota; kingdom Metazoa; phylum Arthropoda; class Malacostraca; order Decapoda; family Palaemonidae; genus Macrobrachium; species Macrobrachium rosenbergii. The sequence goes on along the minus strand of NC_089783.1, from coordinate 333,931 downwards.
ACCTAATAACCAGTGGAGTATAATCTTTTACTAGCGAGTATCAGTTCAACGCTGAAAGAAACCAGTTCCTGGAAAAAGGGGAATGAGAGAAGGAACGTGAAGCTGAAAACTGCCAGAGAGAGAGAGAGAGAGAAGCACTTTACGAGCTCCTGCAAAAACACAAAAAAAAAAAACAAAAGTAAAAGCTGCGAAATTCTACCGCCATAAAATCCCTCTTGATTGTCATTAATGGATAACACGTATATTTCTTAACAGAAATATACAGAATCACTGGAAATTTAACTCCTCCTGATGAATCACATTAGCGCGACACTCGCCAATTGTAGTAACAGAGAGAAAACTGTTATAAGGAAAATAGAGAAGATTCTGTACAAGATCAATGCAGCTGATGCGGCGATTTTATTATTATTATTATTATTATTATTATTATTATTATTATTATTATTATTATTATTATTATTATTATGTACTGAACGCAATTTACATGAGCATTTGTCTATGCTACATATTGTTTGTAATGATATCAGTATTAGTATCATTATGATTATTATTAATTTCCTTCCTCCTATTTTTCATTGATTTTGACGAAACTTCATTATTAAGTACCTAAGGGCTTGATGACTCTTCAGCCCCAATATTTTCCACGTTGCTCTCTTCCTCATGGCCACAACCAAAAATGACACGGATCCCTGGTCTCCGTAATCGACTTTTAAGGTCACACATCCATTCAAATATCATCATTTCATTTTTCTCTATTGGAGGTTATACTTATTTTTCCGTGTATTTTTTTTACAGTCTTCTTTTTAAAGGTCCCAGGAAAATTTCAAGTCCAAACATTTAATTATCTACATTTACTTTTCTTTGATTGTTTAAATAGAACAGGTATGCATCTTAGAAGTTGGTTATTACTAGCAAAGGGTTGCCTACCACACCCCTTCTTCCACCTTGAGGCATTTTTCAAGGCCACAGAACAATCTATAGATCAACAGTTAGTTCTTTTTTCTGATTTATAAGCAGGGGCCGTATAGTCGGTTACATATTTCTGTAAGCAGTTTTGAATTTCGCCTATTATTAAAAGCCGTAGATCAATTTACGGATCAATATTTTATATTTCAGCATCATATCTTTTTTTATGTTTGATGAAACACTACAGGTGTGTGGCTATTTTCGAAACCTATTTTTAAAGCTGCCCTGTCATTACGGTCGCAGGTCAATCTCAAGACCAAAGTTATGTTTTTCTTTGATAAATTAGTTCTGCTGTTGAGATGGCAGCTCTTTTGCTAAAAGCCATTTGCAGGATAGCCCATCAAAAATCATGCTGTTTCTAAAGTCTCTACGGTTAGTCATTTTCATTATTATTACAATCAATAGCTAAAAATTCTAAAAAACAATAGTTACGTTTTAAGTGGAATCGTTTAAATAAAATGTAAGTGTCCTGTGGAAATATATGTCCAAAAGATGCAAATGAAACCTTGTTATTGTTAATACCATTCATAGTTTCACAGTAAGAGGAGGGAAGGATCTGTAGCACAGGGAATTGTGACAATGCATTACTTCAGCTGAATAAGGCTTCTGAAGTTCGAAGAAACGGTTATTGCTGAAGAGGCACATAATGCCTGAAGAGGCTCAGTCACCAAAGAAGACTGTTCAAGTCAGTTCCCTTCTGGAACTATATGAAGATACCCAACCAAAACTCTCCAAGCGATCTTATAAATCACGATTTTTATTGATGGGAATATGCCCTGAGCGATTTCAAAAATTTTACCAGTCGTTACATAATTTTTCAGCCTTCTCCAAAGACCGGCCAAAAATAATGGATATTATGCAGGCACTAATTACATCAACTTCCCCAAGACTTTAAAAGCCTCGTCTCGTCTTACTATCATATCAGCTTTCCTTTCCCTGCATAGAGCAAGAATTGACGTCAAAGACGATAAAGAAAATATCTTCAAGAGCTGTGAGTGCTGGAGACCTGCTAGCAGAACAAGTCTAACTGACACACACACACACACAGAATCACAGTCACAACACACACACACACACACACACACACACACATATATATATATATATATATATATATATATATATATATATATATATATATATATATATATATATATATATATATTTATATATATCATATATATATTATTATAATATGAGATTATGTGTATGTTTTGATTTGATGTCAATGATTTTGAGATGTCTTTATTTCTTATAGATGACTCTTGTGTTCTGTGTTTTGATATAGTTTTCAGCTATTTCATACGTTTTAAGGTGACTTTGTAATGTATAACCATTCATGTTTATAACACATTGTGTTCACGGAAGTTTAAGTGCTGTAGAGAGAGATATTTTTTAACCATTATCAGATCACCACATCCTGTATTGACACAGTTGTTTGGGGTGAAGGCAGAAAGGCAAGGGCCACTTTTCTAATCTTGATAAGTTGACAGTCCTCATCCAGAATGCTTTATTATATGTTTATCATGTGTGTCTGTTCCATGGTTATTAACTTTGCCTATGCCTATTATGTTTCCATAATCTGAGTAGAAAGAATGAGGAAGTTGACACATTGACAAGGGGTTTCTCCCGTTGCTCGCAAATTAACTTTCTGTGTACACAAGTGTAAGGGAAATGTCAGTCATACAGATAAGAGCTCTGGCATATTTTCTTATGAGCCTTAGAATTCTCTGTGTGTATTCTTTGTGTATTCTGTAGACGAGGAATAAGGTGTTCTGTGTATTTCCTATGTGTATTCTTTGAGTATTCTGGGAGGGTTTGAAGATTAAAGAGGAACACTGAATGAAAAACAGTTAGTTAGGCAAAAGGGGTTCTCTCTCTCTCTCTCTCTCTCTCTCTCTCTCTCTGTTCATAATGGGGTGTAAATTTGGGTCATTCTCCCACTAATGTCAGTGATTTTTGAGTTACTTAAGATATTGGTATTTTACAAGCATTGTGGAAAGTGTATAATGGTGTACCACTTGTAAAAGGTAATGTGATGTTTACTGGTTTTTATTATGTTAAGAGATAAAGTGATGTTTTAAATAAAAGAGAGTTATTATTTTACTAAGAGGTGAGTTTACTCTCTTCAAAAGTGAATACTTGTGTTGATTTCTATTATCAACGTTTTAGTGAAGACTTGGGTTTAGTTGTTCAGATTTATGACTAAAACTTGAGTGAGTTCTAATGTATCTTGCTGCTACTATATTTTACTAAGTGCAAATAATTGTGACTTGGCAGTGTTGTCTTTGAGGAAGTTTTAGAAAGACATGAGTTTAGCCTTTTTTTTTTTTTTTATAAAAGTGAAGGTAATCTTTTGAAAGACTGATATAATCTTTAATCATATTTTGTCTTTGTGAAATTGCTGTTGGTATATTTCCATTTTTTGCATATATCATTCCTATGTGTTTGTTTTTTCATATTAGTCACACAAGTTGAAATGTTTATAATTTCACAATATTTACCCAAAGTATTGTGTTGGAAATTGCTTAGAGTTTTGTTGATGTTAATTTACATTGTTAAGATTTCAGTGCTTACTTATTATTGAGATTTCGGTGAATACCTGTATTGACTCCCATTTATTAATGTTTTAGTGAACATTTGGGCTAATTGTAGATGTTCTGATTTTTACCTAAAACTTGCGTGAAAGTTAATGGTTTGAATTTTACTTAACCAAATTGCTTTCTTGATAAATTAAAGTTTTGTGAATTAATCTTGATTAAGAAATACTTCAATCTTACACTGTTGTCAAGTAATAGTAAATATTTTTGAGATTGTGAACTCTGCTATAACTTTTGAACTTAGAAATAAATTTGTCTGTTTAGAGTCTTAAAAGCGCAGTGTTTCATTTTGACCACCAGTGATTAGAGAAATTAATGAATGTGTACAAGGTAAGTGATATATCTGTCTAGTTCTCCTTTATCAAAGTGAAATAGAACCAAGGAAACTGTTATAGTGTTTGATAAAATGATCCCCATTTTCCACTAGTCTGTTAATAGCCTATTAGTTGTTACCTCACCCATAACTTGATAAAGTTACATTGATTTTTTCAAGTGATAAGCAAGTTTTAAGGGATCACTGTACCTTTAGAGTATTCAGTCTTAATATTTTTGTTATGAGGTTTCAAGTGTCTGGCTGAAGTGAGGTAACTTTTGGTCTTATTAATTGTGTAATAACCAGTTACTTGATCACTTTGTGACAATATAATATATATATATATATATATATATATATATATATATATATATATATATATATATATATATATATATATATATATATATATATATGTGTGTGTGTGTGTGTGTGTGTGTGTGTGTGTGTATGTATGTATGTATGTATGTATGTATGTATGTATGTATGTATGTATGTATGTATGTATGTATAGACCCTGTCGGATGGTAAATGATAATTCAACGAATTTGAGATGACCTTACTGAGACCCTACGACCATGAGGCAAGATGTTCCTGCCAAGAGGTAAGGGACAGTTTGAGGCGATCTCCCTCTCTAGAATTGCAACCACAGAGTGTATTAATAACATCTTCACTGTAATAACAGTGCGCGGTGAAGTGAATGTACGGATAAAAAGAAACTAATGAGCAACAATAGTTTTCCTAGAGCTTCGTACCGTTGGTTATCGGTAATTAGCCTTTTTTTTAATGTATTTGATACTTACATCCAGTGCATATAAACCCTAAAAGAGACAAAATAATTTACAGACCTAAGAATCCTAATTATAGGCACACATTCAGAGAGACATGTGTGCAATAACTCATATTCATAACAACTGTTTAGGCGAAAAAAAAATACCTGGTCTTCTATGCGTACAGACATTACTGTGTGTGTGTATATATGTATGTATATATATATATATATATATATATATATATATATATATATATATATATATATATATATATATATATTAACTTTATCACATACACAATTGTTCTGTGCATTATAGGACCTCATTCAAACTGGATGGTATTTAATGGAGTTTTATTCAAAAGTTACAAGCTTTCTTGGACAAACAGTCCACATTATCAAGTATCCGTACAATCAACGGATACTTGATAATGTGGACTGTTTGTCCAAGAAATAACTTTTTGAATAAAAACTCCATTAAATACCATCCAGTTTGAATGAGGTCCTTTTAGTAATATATATATATATATATATATATATATATATATATATATATATATATATATATATATATATATATATATATATATATATATAAAACGTGTCACATTCAGGTAATTTCAAATTCGTTGAAATATCACCTACTATCCGACAAGGTTGAAATGGTCATATATGTTACAGAACAATCACGCTTCCTACAGATGCTCAGGTTGGGGCAAAGGGTAGGTTTTGCGTATGCGCGGGGTACCTCATCCAGCCACTCAAATGACCTAGACTGCTTAGCCCTTTCCCTGCCAACGGGGAAATCTCGGTAACCCCATCCTTTCTGCTCGACCATTTCAGACGATGGGCACTGAGGCTTCACACCATCGACCGAGGTTCTACCCCATCAGCGATTCAGTCTGGCCATTGAGCGGCAACGCTGGTGCCATTGTTAATGACCCATTGGCGACGAACCCTTGTAGATGACTCGAATAGCTTCAACTAACCTATTTTCTTATCTATGAGATAATACTGGCTTGGGAATGTAAAAGTGGCCTGTATCGTTGCCTATTTGCTTACAACTGTTCCCTAATACAGTTAGCCAATTTGAGAGATCAGTTAAATGACCGGTGAATTTAGGTAGCTGGGGGCCACTCCTTCATTTTTTTCAGAGGTCATGTATTCTAAGACAACTCAAGCGTCGTCCTTTGTACATGGAGAATTTTGCTAAACGTAAGTTCGAATTTCCTTAACCCTCACTCTGCAGTCAAGAATATGAATAAAGACAAAGGAAGACTCATCTTCCAGACATCTCTATTATAGTGTTCCTACAAGAATTCCAGTCATTGGAACTTTATACTGAATTGCTTGGTTCGAGTCAGACAGCGCTTCGTTTCGATCAATGATATGAGCTATTGAAGGGAAGCGGCAGGCGTTTTCGGATTTTTCTCCTTTCTCAAAACCTGGCCCTCAAAGGCGACGCCGGCCATTCCGAGGCTTTAAAGCCAGGTCCTTGTGTGAAGAGTTTTCACTCACGCGTATGTCACACACTCAGAAAGTCGGTTTCTCCATTTTCTGGATATTGGGGCCCTCTTTGCTGTCCACCACCATGCCATCACTCCCGAGATGCCGTGCAAATTCTAACGGTGAACATGAAGTCCATATGCCAAAGGCGTCCGTTATCCAACAGCGGTCACCAGTCCAAGCACTGACAACATCCAGTGTTCCAACTCCAGTGCTCAGGAGACAACCGGTGTTACAGACGTTGCTGGCGTGAGGTTTTGTCTTTATATTGACTAATCGTCACTCTCACCAGACTCAATTTTTGACAGATGAGCAACATTTAACAGCGCATTTTTAAGAAAAAAAAAATAGTTTTTATTCGTCAGGCCTAATGGGTACACTTCATGGATATCAGGGTGGGTCTTTTAATCTTTGATCTTCCCTTCCCTTCCCTTCTCGCGTATCAGTGAAAACATTGAAAAACAAAAATCACAAAGAAAAGCCAAAACAAAGAAACTAGAAAAACTCAGGTAACAGCATCGTGATTATATTAACTAGCTAATCTAATATTTTCTCCTATCTGGGTATCTCGAAATCAATATATATAACTGGGCATAATTAGAAAAAGCCACTCTGAACGTTATACGCCAATACTGTGTTCAAAAGACAAGCCCAGAGAATTATCAGTAAGTGAGTTTGATTGTCAAGGAATTGAACAAGCGGGATCTCCCTGCAGCGTGTTAGAATAACATTTATTCAGATCAGTGAATTTTATTACTTTATCGTCCTTTCGGAGAAATGACCTAACTTTGCTGTCACTGTTCTCCTTACTGGGAGAAAAAGATCATGACTACAAAACACAAAATAAAACTGTAACGCATGGGATTCCCAGTTCATAATATTATAAAACAGTTTCAAACAAAGTCGAATCTAAATACTCTAATCAAATGTTCATTAGGTTTTGAATGCTGTTTTATTCATCTCTCTCTCTCTCTCTCTCTCTCTCTCTCTCTCTCTCTCTCTCTCTCTCTCTCTCTCTCTCTCGAGCGCCAACTACAAGTACGCCCCCACATTTGCAAAGAACACTTAAAAGCGGCCGAGGTTAGCCCTACATGCAATTATTTTCAGTTTCGAGTCATTTTTTCGGGGGAGTGCTTTAGTAGACGGCATTTCCCTTGAGTTATTGATTATGATTTCATGAGAGACTCAAATAAGCCGATGAGGGAAAGACAGGAGCAACTCACGGGAATGTGGTGGCCGTTGACAGAGAAGGAAAGCGTCGGGGCTGGCCACGAGTGTCGCGCCGTGCAGGTAGCTTCCACAGTCTCTCCCACCCTGTACGAACTCCTCGTGACTCGGATTTCGGGCTTGTCCGGCAGTCCTTCCAAATGTCACGGTTGGAGGATATTCAAGCAAGGTCATTATCATTTCTAATATGTATGAAACATTTGCATAAGTATATATATATATATATATATATATATATATATATATATATATATATATATATATATATATATATATATATATATATATATATATATATATATATATATATATATATATATATATATATATATATATATATATATATATATATATATATATATATATATATATATATATATATATATATATATATATATATATATATATATATATATATATATATATATATATATATACACAGGAGCAGGAGCAGGAACAAACATGGCGAAGAATTACAATTTATTCCGACGCGTTCCGCATTCAGCTGAATGCATCCTCAGGGCTCTGTACAATAAATAATGACCAATATAAATTATATTAATTTGCAAGTTGCCTAAAAAATCATGTGTACACTAATTAAAATGAAACAAAACTTCACACATACATAAAAGTACAGTAAAGACTGACAAAATTGCACAATAAATTAAAAGCACATATGTAGATTAAAAGTTCAGATAAAAAAAAATAAATAAAATACATAAATAAAACTACAAAATTAAGAAATATTTGAGGGGCGCTGGGGGTCGACCTACCATGGCAAGAGATAAGCAAAAACTAAAAGAAGGTAAACAAAAACGACAGGTTAAGAAAGGTACAAGGGCGTGAAGGCGGACTGGATGTTCAACTGCGGAACAAGCCGTTTGATGAAGAGACTCTCGAGGATCAATAATTCATTTGGGCTGGAGTTTTGACTCACAATAATGAAATCGTCATATTTAGTGGGAATTTACATTTCTTGTTATGGTCGCGTATACTGGACTGTTCAGGATTTGATAGTGAACATCCAGTACGGAAACTAACTCCCACTTATGTTCCCGGACTACATCTGGAACAAGAACATTTGTACCCTATACCAGAGGACATGAGGGGGCATGAACGATCTTTAAATCGAAGCGAGGAGCCAATTGTGAGTGGATTAATAGGGATAAGTTTAACATTTAATGCACCAAAGTATTTCTGTACAATGTTAGTAACTTCGGTCCTAAAAGCAGAACGATTAAAATTATGAAAACATGAATCAGATTGCGGAAATAACTTGTCTAAAATTATGTTCATTGTCTCCCAAACAGGAACATTGGTCAAAACGGATTCAACATCTAAGCTCGCCATAAATGTATCAGAATCTTGGGAGAGCAGAGATTCTTTAAACGTTTTTGAGTTGGCAACAGTATACTGATTCCTAGTTAAAGGTTCCTGTTTACCAATGTTCCTGTTAGGGAGACCATGAACATAATTTTAGACAAGTTATTTCCGCAACCTAACTCATGTTTTCATGATTTTAACCGTTCTACTTTTAAATCTCTTTTAGAAACGGTGGTACTGGACACCTCCTTTATTTTTAATGGTAATTTATACAGACAAAAGTAGGGCATGGCTATATGGGGTCTCCATTAGGCCCCGCCGTTTCCAATATCTTTATGTGCTCGCTGGAAGAGCACTGTTTAGATGAGTGCCATCCCTCTGTCCTTCAGCCCATTGTTTTATAAAAGATACGTTGACGATATCTTTACCCTTTTCAGGCGTCATTTTGACTGTGATTCATTCTTAGAATTTGTTAACTCGTATCACCTAAAGATTAAGTTTACCCTTGAAAGGGAAGTGAACGAACGTCTTTCATTTCTAGGTGTAGAAGTCTTTCGAGAAAACAATCAGTTTAATACTGCTATTTTTAGGAAAAAGGCATTTACAGGTTTGGGAAGTCATTTTCATAGCTCTTGTTTTCGTAATTTTAAATTTAACTCCATTTTTACTCTTGTATTATAGAGCTGTCTCCTTTACTTCTGACTGGTCTGCTTTTCATAAGGAAATTACCTTTCTTTTAACATATTTTACTGATAACTGCTTTCCTACCAAGCTCCTCAATAGGATTATTTACAGGGTTCTTAATAAAGAGTTTTGCACTAGCGCTAAAGAAATAAAAGTTCCTAAGCTTCCTTTTTATGCCCGATTCCCATATTTGCACGATGATTCCTTTAGGACCGAATTTACTAACATTGTACAGAAATACTTTGGTGCATTAAATGTTAAACTTATTCCTAATAATCCACTCGCGACTGGCTCCTTGTTTCGATTTAAAGATCGTTTATGGCCCCTCATGTCCTCTGGTGTAGTGTACAAATATTCTTGTCTCAGATGTAGTCTGGGAACGTACGTGGGTTCTTCTCAGAGGATGATGAGGGTTCGCATAGACTGCCACAAGGGAGTTAGTTTCCGCACTGGATGTTCACTATCAAATCCTGAACTGTCCAGTATACGTGAACATAGCAAGAAATGTAAAGTCCCATTAAATATGACGATTTCATTGTTGTGGGTCAAAACTCCAGCCCAAATGAATTATTGATCCTCGAGCGTCTCTTCATCAAACAACTTGTTCCGCAGTTGAACACCCAGTCCGCCTCCTCGCCCTTGTACCTTTCTTAACCTGTTGTTTTTGTTTACATTCTTTTAGTTTTTGCTTATCTCTTGCCATGGTAGGTCGACCCCCAGAGCTCCTCAGATATTATTTAACTTTGTAGTTTTATTTATTTATTTATATTTTTATCTGAACTTTTAATCAACATATGTGCTTTTAATTTCTTGTGCAATTTTGTTCGTCTTTAGTGTACTTTTATGTATGTGTGAAGTTTTGGTTTTCATTTCTTAGTGTATAAATGATTTTTTAGACAACTTGCAGATTCATATAATTTGCATTGGTCATTATTTATTGTACAGAACCTGAAGATGCATTCAACTGAATGGGAAATGCGTCGGAATAAATTGTAATTCTTCGCCATGTTTGTTCCTGCTCCTGCTCCTTGTGTATTTTATCAACTTTTGATTCGCCTGCCTTCTCCGTTCATATATATATATATATATATATATATATATATATATATATATATATATATATATATATATATATATATATATATATATATATATATATATATATATATATATATATATATATATATATATATATATATATATATATATATATATATATATATATATATATATATATATATATATATATATATATATATATATATATATATATATGTGTGTAAGTGGGTGTGTGTATTCATATATCATCAAATCGGGACTAGTTCCAGAAAAAAGTCTAGTGCAAAATTGATATTTTAGTTGCTAACCCGTGGATGACCCCCTCCCCGCCCCCCATGTAAAAAAACCCTGCAAGATTACCAGATTCACACACCTACACAGAAGACACACCAGGAGCACATCACACGCAAGAAAGAGAATTGATTCAACATTCTCTTCATAATTTCCACAGGCAAAGGCTCTTCCAAATCTTTCGCGCGCATCCTGCTCTCTTCATTTCTTCAACTGTATCTGCAATTCACCTCTTCTCTCACCCTATCATTATCTTTCATAGTTACTCCCAAATAACAGTAAAAATGAAACACTTCCATTCTCTCACCATCCATATCAACAACTCGCTCTTCAGTTAACTTGGTTTCCATTTACCATCATAACCTGAACATAGCACACTATAACACTTAAGCGTTTCTCCTACCAACACTTTCAAGCCCTTTCACTAGTTTTTTTTGCAATATCTCTTAATTATCCTAAGTCAGTTCTGTATAATCTGTAAACATCAATCATTCAACTTTTCATTCAGGATTTATTTTCCTGTCCTTCAACTTATACCAAGCGTAATTTCCTTTCTCTGATCGTTTGCATCTCTCCTTCCATTAAAATATAAAACGATAATAACATTCACGGAAACATAAAGTTCAAATGGCTCAGAACAGTTTTACACTCAACTAGTCACTCTCCGTCTATACATTGTCATGTGTTCTTCTCTTACATATATAAAAAATTCTTAATCATGCTCAACATCTAATCTTTACTATAACTCTCTAACATCCTGTAACTTGCCTTTCTTGATCCTTCCATAATATCTTTTAAGGTTCATGTCTGCCAAATACAGGTTTTCAGCTTCCTGTCAGACTCCTCAAACTATTGTTAAGTTTTAAGATAATCGACCACAATCACTTTTCTAAACCAGTTTTCCCTATTCTCCTTCATGTTATCCCTCTTGCTTTTTACTCAGGTGTGTTGTTAGAGAAGCAGTTTGATTTATATATATATATATATATATATATATATATATATATATATATATATATATATATATATATATATATATATATATATATATATATATATATATATATATGTATATATATATATATATATATATAATATATATATACATATACATATATATATATATATATATATATATATATATATATATATATATATATATATATATATATATATATATATATATATATATATATATATATATATATATATATATATATATATATATATATATATATATATATACATATACATATATATATATATATATATATATATATATATATATATATATATATATATATATATATATATATATATATGTGTGTGTGTGTGTGTGTGTGTGTGTGTATATATATATATACATACGCCTTCCTGCAATATTACACAGGTAGGAGAGAAAGATCTACAACTTTCTGGACGGACGGCATAAAAGAAGCATTAAAAAGGAAAGCCCTGATGTCTAAGAAGTGAGAGCTTGTAAACGAGATAGAGGGAGGTGGCCTAATGTGTGTGAAGGGGCTTGATACACTGCTGATGAAGCGCCTAATATTGGGGAATTTCTCTGCAGAAAGTTTCATTCACTGCTTAGCCATTATAGAGCCCATTGTTTTTGTAAGAGAACCAGCTTGATATGTATGTATATATATATATATATATATATATATATATATATATATATATATATATATATATATATATATATATATATATATATATGTGTGTATATGTGTGTGTGTGTGTGTGTGTGTGTGTGTGTGTGTGTGTGTGAAGAGGAAGGTTAGGGTATCTGGAACGCCAGAGATTTAGAAGAAACAAGGCGAGAGACAGCTAGCGTAGCATTTAGATATATTGGCCAAATTTTCGAGAGGTTAAGTCTCATTTTCTTGGATGTATAGTATACAAAATTTACAAATTCAAAACAGAATCATTAAAATGACACATACAAAAGTTACAGTCACAGAAAACATTAAATAATCTGTATTAAAACAATCTCTTAGTGGCTCCCACATATTTCCACATATTTCCCAATTTTACATTTTGGGAAGTAAAGCAATAAACCCCTTGTTCAGATCCCTGGTTGCAGCTGAAACTTTCTTGAAATATACTAACGGCTTACACCATAATATACAATTCTCAACTGAGCATAGAACATGACAACCAACTTGCTTATTTAGATCTTTTAATTACTCGGACAGAGCTTGGTTTTGATACGAGTTTTTTTTTTTTTTTTTTTAATAAGGTCATCCGCAGGTCAGGGTACAAACTTTTGTAGCACTTGTTCTTAACATTTCAGTTAAATACTATCTCCACGTTGTTACACCGTGTTTCTATTCTGTCTCACAACTGGTAGACTTCCACACCGAAATTCAATTTTTAACCCAGTTTTTCAAAAATAATTCGTATCCTCTATCCTTAATCTACATATACTGTATATGTGAAAAAATATCTTGACTAATAGACTTCAGCCACGGTAATCTGTTCCTAACGTAACCAAACTATCAATGCATGCCTCTGTTCCTTTATTCACTACAAAGCATTTAAACTACACATACTAAAAGTGATTACGAATACTTTTCCTGCCTTGAATATTAAATCAATATATAGATCCCACAACTCTGGGTTCTCCCACAAGGATAAATTCTCCTTTGGTGGTTTATTGTTTTGCTTTCCCAAAATGTAAAAGGATAAACTTCCGATGGTAGGCTCATTGATGCGCTCTTTCTTCCACACTTTTGGTTTATTGTTGCTTTCCACCAAAATGTTTTAAAACTGGGATTAAAATGTCATTTTGTGTCTATTTTTTATTTTGTGTATTTTACAGCCCTGTGTGTTTGCCATTTGTGTGTGTGTGTGTGTGTGTATGTATGTATATATATATATATTATTATATATATATATATATATATATATGAAAATCTTGAAGAGGTATACTACTGACGACTGTGAGGTTTTGTGTGTGGAGTCCGTTTGGAAGAGGGGAAAATCTTGAAGAAGTATACTTACTGACGACTGTGAGGTTTTGTGTGGTGGAGTCCTCCCCATGACTTCGCATCTGTACTGACCTTCGGCGACAGCTGCGATTTCTCTTAAAGTAACCTTTCTCGTGTCGGAGTGGGCCATCTTACCATATAGAAAAAAATGTTTCATTAAAATGCTCAAAAGCGATACATACGGCAGAAAAACAAAGATAGAAGAAGAATACTTTTCTACAACTCAAACATACATACATATACCTGAAGAATTCAGATGCCTCATCGCCTGTGAACCCGATTTAGATTACCTGTGTCACATGGGAGCCGAAAATTCATAATAGAGATATTAACGTTATCTGGAGATATTTCAAGAAAATTTTAAAGAAATGACCGAACATGTTTTTATGAATATCGTAGGTTTTCATTTTACATGAATAATGTTTATATCTGCATGTTTGTATGTCCATTAAACTACTCCAAAATACAAAATACAAAAAAATATACTTATTCAGCCATCTCATGAGGTAAGGATCACAATGATTTCACTTTTAGCTGACTCTGCAACCTTGAGTTGACCAGGAGCGAATGGTTTTATAATAATAATAATCCAAATTAACAACTTAATGAAATCTGATTTCTAGTGATTTTTTTTTTTTTTTTTGAAAGAGGGAAGCTTAAACTTGATTTCTTTACTTCATAATTCAAGGCAAGCAGTAATTCCACATGAATAAATCTTTCGTATAGTCTACCATGACATTCTAAGAATAATTCTAGCTAAGAAAGAACGTAATCTGTCTACTCGATATGGAAAGATGTAATTCCAGAATAAACCGAAAACAATCTTTGGAATAGTTACCAACCAAGAATCATATTGACAAATTTCACCCAGCTGAGGCCCCTTGCGTTGACCTTGAATAACAAATGTAATTTTTGAAGTTCTATCCTTCTACATTACTTCCTTTGAATTTTCTATCCCTTTTTTTTTTTATTCATACCGGTATTAGTCAGAGAATTCTAACTGAAACGGGAGGGAAGGATATTCTCCTTCCGAGATGGACCGTTACTTTCCATATTTTTCAATCATTTTATATTCTTTATAACTCTTAGCTAGTAATTTTGTTAGACAGTTGATTCTCTTATGATGTGTCTCGCTATTCAGTTTATCATTCATGCCTAATTGCAAGTCTTTTGTCACTGCCTGAAGGGGTCCTATAAGGGCTTCCAGTAACTAAAAGATGTTTGTTTTAATTTCAGAAAATAATCCCGGGAATGTTTAGCATAAATTTCACCATAGCTGTGGTATTTTAGGCAATAATGAAAACCATTATTATTATTATTATTATTATTATTATTATTATTATTATTATTATTATTATTATTATTATTATTATTATTATTATTATTTACTACTGTTTTTTGTTGTTATTATTTTGTAAAAAGGCTCTCTCAGCAAGTATGGTTACACACACACACACACACACACACACACACACACACACACACACACACACACACACACACACATATATATATATATATATATATATATATATATATATATATATATATATATATATATATATATATATATATATATATATATATATATATATATATATATATATATATATATATATATATATATATATATATATATATATACATACATATATACATATGTATATATATGTACGTACACCTTGAAAGCTTGTTACAGATATACATGAACTTACCGCAACATCAACATCCGTATGATTATGGTTTATTTTTTCGGGATTATTCCCCTTGATGAAGCTGTAGAAGAGCTCCCCTTTGAAATACCAGCGTATAGAGTAGAAATTGTCTCGGCCGGTGTCGTAGACGCATTCGAGGGTCGCTGGTCGCTCGACGACGCCCGGATGTGGCACTCTCATCTCCTGCACTCTGATGCTCAACGCACCTGTCACAAGCAAAAATTAATGTTTGAATGCCTTCGTTTCCAGCTTATGAGTGTTGCAGTGTTCTGTGTGCTTCTTTCAATACAAGTATTCGCATGTAGGCAGTGGCGTAACTAATGGGGGGGGGGGGCGATTCGCTCTGGGCGGCACTGTCCGAGGTGGGGGACACTCTGCCAGCTTTTGAGCAGGTCTGGACTTTAATGCTGATATTAGCGAATTTGCTTCTAACAAAGCTGGTAGGGCTCCGTTGTCAATCTCTGTGTCGTTTTTCTTTTGGCTTTATGAAATAAAATAAATGATTGAGATGTTAAGTCTTCAAATGTGCGTTTCATTTTCACCACTTGAGGACTTTTCAGCACAGGAATGGGGTGGCACTTTCAGAGTCCGCCCCGGACGCCACTACCGCTAGTCACGCCACTGCGTGTGGGTACAAGTATCATTACAAACATTAACAAAGTTTTGCTAAAAAAAAAAAAAAAAAACCCACATTATATGAGCAATAACTTTTGTCCAATATTCTATGGAACACTCTTCAGAACCAAAGTACATTCCAGATTTACAAATAAGTATTTCCGTACAAAGGAAGAAGGGAGATGGTCTATTGTGTTATGAATGGTTTTAGAAGTTGTATATACTCGGTTTTTATCCTTTTTACTACTGTTTCCCGTCAAATAATAAGTTTGGTACTTCTTTCACACAACTAATTCACGCAGGGCGCCGTGATCTTGCATTCCATGTGACAAAAATATCGTGGTCTTATGTCGGGCCCGAGCCAGGATAAAAGCCAAAAGTTTTTCCTGTGGTAACGACTCTACTACTAAATTCATATAATATATATATATATATATATATATATATATATATATATATATATATATATATATATATATATATATATATATATATATATATATATATATATATATATATATATAAATTTCTGCTGTTTGCCCTCTCTGCATTATTTAGTAAAAATATCATTCTAACAAAGACAGGAAGGCATCTCTGTCTATGCTAGGGGAAGCTCAGCAGGCAGAGGTAGGCTGTGGGATTTTAAAAAATTGACGTCTTTAGTAGCTGACAATGTAGCATTGGAGACCTGACCCACAGGGAGGATTTCACCAAGTAACTTCTAGTGAAGGTGGTCTTAAGCTTCCTTTTGCTCTGTCCTATGCATTTGGCAATATTTTGTCAAATTTTCAGACTGCCTGAGGCATAGGCATACTGATGCGAACAAACAGCCGCCCTGTTTTTGACCCCGAAAGAGGTCAGAGAGATACTTGCCATCGCAGGAGTCACACACGTTGTGTGTCCTAATTCTTTGTGCTTGCCCTCTTACTGTTTCATTGGTACTAGTGAGGTGAAACGGGTATTTTCAAGACTTCTGATCGTCAGTTGCATGCGCAAGCAACCCACGTCAATGGTAAGTTTGAAATTTGCCAAATCTTTGTCGACTGGCTAGTATCTCTCGCCTGTATTTCCATTTTCCTTTGTTTTCACCACTTCGCAACCATCTACGAGAACCTGGTATAACCATATTTCTTTTATGAAGTCTAGTGTAAGAATAATCAATATTGCCTAGTGACACTGTAAACTATTCCCATGCAGTAAGTTGGAATTAGGGAAAGTTAAGTAAGTAATTTTCAGGCAGCCTTTTGTCTCGATCCCATTGTTCGGAAGAGAATTAGCCTTCAATAATATGAAACTGCATGCTATATCTTCCTGCATAGACATCCGTTGTGTTATAACTTTACTTGAAGCAAGGGGAAACTAGACTGTGTCCAATGTGGGCGAAAGTTCATGTAATTTCCTTGCTATCGAGATTTCGCAAACAGACCGTCTCACATTCTTTGAGTTTTGTCGCACTAGAACCAATTCAACCTTCCTTCAATTAAGGAGTTTGAGCATGTTAATCCATTTGTTGCAGAGTAATCTCTTATCCCTCTATATTGTTTTCCCCTACTTTAACCTTATTCAAATTTAAGTTATTCAAGCCAGAATTGTCTGTCTTTATAGTATGACAATTTTAAGTAATCATTACCAAGTAAAATGTTACAACAAACAGATGTTATAGAGTACATATTTGTGCATGTGAATATTTATTCCAACGACAAGGACATACATTTCATAAATTACATTAATTCATTAACTCGACAAAGGATATTTCAGATGAAACTTAGATATGTCCTCTCGAGTCAAAGATGTAACAGTGAGAAATCATTTTTCAGAGCTGCAATATTTCTCCTCTTTATGCGTCGTTGCGGCAATTAGCTCTTTTCTTATCTCCTCTCATTGGATTCAGTAATATACACTAATTGTAGAGGGAGTTGTTTGCTAGTATATTTCACTTACTCTTTATTTCCTGACCTAAAAATCATTCAATATCAAATACAGAACTTTGCTAGACTTTCTGTTATGGCGGTTGTACTGCTTTCAGGCGAAATTTCACAACGACTGTGCATCCCAGCAATTATACTGTTTCATAAACTTGGTTTGATCGTAAAATTACAGCAAAATTGCTATACTTTCCCTGTAATGTATGGTCATGACCTTATTTTTAATAAAATTAATGAAATTCATTTGAAAAATGACGACAAAGATATTCATATATTCTTCTCAACCCGTCTTTCTTGGAAATACTGCGAATAATTCAATAAACATAAATATTTGACAGTTATTCAATTATTGTTAACAAACTCAGTTTTATATTTATGATTCAGTTATGGCATCAATCCAGTATCATATTTTATTCTATACATTATATATGTTTGACTATTCCAACCATGTTAGTGGTTCGTTATTTCTCACAAAGCCATTTATAATGCAAGACAGCCATAGTTAGTCCAAAATGCAAACAATATACTACTTAGGAAAATACGACGCAAAGAGCAATATATTTTTCAAACCTTAACCTTTTTGATATACCTCGCTCGCTCTATATGATATCAGACATCAACATAATAAAATAACTATCAATATTTGGATCAATCTTACACAAATACACTGCACAGTGGAAATTTAAGTTAGTTAGACGTCTACGCTAATCTGTTGGCATGATTCATTTCTCTCATAAACTTTTTGTGATAATAAACCGTAGCAAATAATACTGAAACTTGATATATATCTTTTGGTCATACCTAAATAATCTCAGTTGTGGAAACTAAAATATAGATCACCAACAAGACCCTGCCTCATTACAATTTCTCTTCGTTCACATCCACTGGGCCATACAAGTCGGCAAGAAAAGAGATACAGTTTTGGAACCTGAGAAGCAACTGTAAATTTACTCTAGAATATGAAAATACAATGCAAAATTACCTGCAAAACAAGCTAAAAACCGCTTGCATGACTTCGTTCATAGAGATCTAAAAGATATTTTCCCAGAATGGCAATATTTACTCGTTTTCTGTTATGGACAGACTTATTATGACCCAATAATGAGACAACATTTATTTCACGGTGTTAAAAGTCAGGTGGAATTATCCCGGTAAATCTGTGACAGTGAATAAGACCAAATCTATTTAAATCAGAGCGTTCTCATATGATCACGTGGAAAACAAAAGCAACTGGATGTTTCTTCGGAACATTGAATTATACAAATATTCGCTTGATCTCTAAAGAAAAAATAATGGGATCATATAGAAGCAGACTCTCTCTCTCTC
This sequence comes from Macrobrachium rosenbergii, assembly GCF_040412425.1. Lineage (NCBI taxonomy): Eukaryota > Metazoa > Arthropoda > Malacostraca > Decapoda > Palaemonidae > Macrobrachium > Macrobrachium rosenbergii. The sequence continues at coordinate 314,616 of NC_089783.1, read as the reverse complement.
TCTCTCTCTCTCTCTCTCTCTCTCTCTCTCTCTCTTCTCTCTCTCTCTCAGCCGTTCCTTTATTGGTTTTTCGTTAAACATTGCTCAAATTTAACTCTTGATTATAAAGATCGCGTCTCTGATTAACAAACGTTCCGTTCATTGTGGTGTCATATTTATAGGTTACTTGGTAGTTATGTCGAAAAACGTTTATTTTGCTATGCATATTATATAGGTTATATATTTAATATCAATGATTTCAGAATATATAATTGAAAGTTATAGGAGATCAAGCAAAAAACAAACACAATAAGACAGACGCTCCTCCCTTTCTAAAGTTGCCAGATGTCGCATTATTGAGCAACATTTGTCCGAAGATTTAAAAAAACTGTATCCTCACTTTCCTTGCCGAGTGTACAGTGAGGATACTGTTTTTTTTAATCTTCGGACATATATTGCTAATTAATGCGATATCTGGCAACTTTAGAAAGGGGAGGAGCTTCAGTCTTAATGTGTTTGCTTTTTGCTTGACCTCCTATAACTTTCGATCATATTCTACAGTTCTGATATCATTGATACTTAAATGCAGTAGTAAGCTTTACAGCATTTGTTCAAGTTGTAATTTGCAGCGACAGTTCTGAGCAAAATAAACATTTTTCGACATAACTTACCAAGCAACCTTACACAAATGAATTTATGACACCACATTGAACGGAATGCTTGCATAATCGGAAACGCGATCTTCTATAACGAAATGAAGAGCTAAATTTGAGCAATGTCCAACAAAAAGGAACAAATGCAATGTTATGATGAGAGAGAGAGAGAGAGAGAATCTGCTGTTGTGTAAGCCAAGCCTATATGTACTGTACAGCTACTCGGTTCATTATTTTTTTTCTTTTAGAGTTTGAGCAATACTGTATTTGTAAAGTATGTTTTAGCAATGGAGAGAGAGAGAGAGAGAGAGAGAGAGAGAGAGAGAGAGAGAGAGAGAGAGAGAAAGAGAGAGAGAGAGAGAGTTGCTGTTGTGTAAGCCTAGGCCTATCAGTAGAGCTACTCATTTCATTATTTTTTTCTTTTAGAGATTGAGCTATATTATATTTGTATAGTATGTTTTAGCAATGAGAGAGAGAGAGAGAGAGAGAGAGAGAGAGAGAGAGAGAGAGAGAGAGAGAGAGAGAGAAACTATGGCAATGTCAAGAAACATCCAGTTACTTGTGTTTTCCCCCTGAAGCTCCCGCGCTGCCCTTCACATCATGGAGAACGCTCTTGCGGACTTAAATAGATTTGGTCAACCTACCCTAGGTGTCACAACATTTACTGCCATTAATTCCACCTGACTTTCAACACCGTGAAATACAAACATGAATGTGTAAAAATTAAAGAAATTATCATTACCTCGTATGATGATGCAATAATAAGCCTGTTCATAACGGTAAACGAGTAAATATTGCCGTTCTGATGAATAGTAGTACACCGAGATATCCACATACTATCTTTTAGATCTCTATGAACGAAGCCATCTGAGAAATTCTGATTACTTCGGACATGCATGGTGTTTTTAAGTATCTGAACGTAATTTGTTTTGCAGATTTAACATATATGATATAATTTGCATTGTATTTTCATATTCTAGAGTAAATTTACCGAGATTATGTGTTTCCTGTAAGAAAAAAATTGAAATTCGATGAACGAAATCTAATGAAAAATGTATCATCATTTTTCTTGCCGAGTGTACGTTGAATATCTCAGTCATTCCCACTCCTCTCTTTATTTATCTATATTTTTTTACCTGCAACAAGGTGTAGGAGAATGAGAAAGAAGTGTAGCAGGAGTCTCGGTTGTACACTGGAACACGACGCCCTGGAGGCTTCAATGCACCAGTGAGTTGAGGTGGAGCGTTCCAGTGCGTATCCCGAGATGCTTGTCAGGCCCTGCAGACTTCCGGGTGCCAGTGAGGTATACGCAGAAGATGGCAATGATTTGGCGGAGGACAAGTAAAAGGGGGATGAAGCTAAGTTTTTGTCCTTTATCCTCCTGATCGTCATCGCTGAAGTCCTGCAAAAGAATATGAAATGGAGAAATATCTAATAGAGAGGAGTAAATTATCATTTGAAGATATTTTTTTCAGATGATATGAAATTTCTCTTCCTTACTTAACAGCATTATGGAATATTTACAATATACTAAGTGATCAACATCAACACTTAGTTTGACACAAGGTAAAATAGTAATATATTTTATAGATTACATATCATTGTCGAATTGAGCTGCACATTTCTTTCGTAGCATAGAAGCCAGTAATGCAAAGTTATAATAATAATAATAATAATAATAATAATAATAATAATAATAATAATAATAATAATAATAATAATTATTATTATTATTATTATTATTATTATTATTATTATTATTATTATTATTATTATTATTATTATTATTATTATTGCTGTTCACAAAAATATGGAGTCAGCATGAAAATATAATTCATTATCCGCTCTTCCACCGTAAAATTCGAAAAATTTCCTCCAGTATCGGGCAAAAATTCGGTTAATCTCCAGAGATTAGGTCAGGTTACGTAAGAGGCGAAGAGATTTCCTGTAGTAGCCCGAAAATCCCCCATATTAACCAAGTAATTAAAAACTCGTTGTTCAAAAGTAATTTTATAATAACATAATATTCTCCAGCGGTGTACATTCTTTATGTATCTGTTTCTGCCATATATGTGTAGGCTTCGGATTAGCGCCAGTTTATAACAAAAATTTTGGTTATTTAGATAAAATGTGGTTATCTAAGTATAATGCAAATGAATCTCTATTTATATATATATATATATATATATATATATATATATATATATATATATATATATATATATATATATATATATATACATATACATATTGTATACACAAATACAACATACGTATATACACGTATATTATTTATATATAAAAATACATTTATGCATATACAGCCTAAATATACATAGCCTATATTATAAACATGTGAGTAAGCATGTATTCGTGTGTTTGTACAAACGTTGTTGCATCAAAACTTTTCTTCTTCAGCGTGGAAGGAGCCCTACGGTTTTCACCTCGTTTGTATAGCTTATGCTTCGGCCACGGTCGATTTTTATCGTTGGTCACCTATCCAACCACTGTTGCTTAACATCGCTCATCGAAAACCCGGCAGCATGGTGAACATGTTTCTGTAGTCAGTTGTGCGTGTGTGTGTGTGTGTGTATGTATATATATATATATATATATATATATATATATATATATATATATATATATATATATATATATATATATATATATATATATATATATATATATATATATATATATATATATATATATATATATATATATATATATATATATATACACATATATATATATATATATATATATATATATATATATATATATATAATATATATATATATATATTATATGCAGGTGACTTTGTTTGCCCTAAGATAGGATGAAATGTTACAAGGGTATATATACAAAACCAAGTGTTCCTAGTGGTTTTGGCCTCAGTGGTTTTTATCCCGTTTGGCGACGATTCTGGAGGTCTTGTTCTCTGGGGCACCTTCTTCAGAAGAGGTCTGAGGATTAAAGCGTCGATGTCGTCCAATTTCTAATGTCCTCCTGACAAGTTCATGTTGTTGGTTTGATTGATGATAGCAGATTCCAGCATCTTTCTTTTGTACGGGCAGCTACTTTTGCAAACCAGCTCCGCCAAAGGGGGCAATAAGAAGGACATAGAACTACTAGAGACATTCAAGGTAATCAACCCCTCTCTCCCCTATTTTTACAGCCTCCTAAAATCACATAAAGATGGGATTCCTTTATGCCCCATAATATCTAGCAGGGGCTCATTCATGTGCAAACTATCAAAATGGCTCGCAGACCTGTTATCACCCTTTCTAGGAACCTTCTCATCCTCCCACGTCAAACATGCAGAGGATTTTATACAAAAATTTAATACTTTAAACATCCCCTCAAACAACATCAAATTGCTCAGCCTAGACGTCGAGTCATTATTTACTAAAGTCCCGATCGCCGACGTGTAGTCTTTCTTAGGAGGAAGTTACAACCATATGAAGACTATTTTCCTCTTATCATCCTCTGTGTAACTAACAACGTGTTTTCTTTCAATAGTAATTTTTACAAACAAAAATTTGGCTGTAGCATGGGAAGTCCCCTATCACCCCTTTTAGCAAACTTGTACATGAAATATTTTGAAACAGAACTTTTGTCGTCCATCAAACCCCGCAATATGATCTTTCTTAGATACGTAGACGATATTTTTACTTTCTGGGACAATAGCTGGGGAGACTTAAATGAATTTTTTAATAGGCTAAATTCGCTAGTTCCGACCATAAAATTCAAAACGGAATGGGAAAAGGAAGGAAAATTGCCGATCCTAGATGTACTGATCATGAGAGAACAGAACAGATATGCCTTCACAGTATATAGGAAACCCACTTTCGCTGTTTCCTATATTCATTTCTTAAGCTACCACGATGTCTCCGTGAAGATCATGGTAGGGTGCAACTTATTCCTCAGGGGCCTTAGAATATGTTCAATGGGTACCTAGACAAAGAATTCAACACGATCAGCCAACACCTAACGCAACTGCTCTACCCACCCCACATTATCGAGAAGGCTATCAACAAAGCGAATAAAATATACTACAAAGGTCCCACTCACAACAGACAAATAGATTTTAACAACAAAATAAAGCTACCGTACGACGAAAACATCCAAAAAGCCACAGAACAACTCAGGTCTAACAATCCTTTCATCTTCCATTATCCCAAATCCATTGGGAGCTCGCTCATTAACGTATACTTAAATAACAAAGGGGAAGAAGCCGGAGTTTACGAGATACCGTGCAGTAACTGTAGTGAGGTTTACATAGGGGAGACAGGTAGATCGCTCTCGCAAAGAATAATAGAGCACAAAAGGTCGGTAAGATATGCTTCGGAGAGTTCGGGATCTTCCTACATATCAGAGACACTGGCCATTCCATAAGCTGGGGGGGGGGGGCGGGCGCGGAGCTGGTTTTCAAAAGTAGCTGTCCGTACAAAAGAAAGTTGCTGGAATCTGCTATCATCAATCAAACCAACAACATGAACTTGTCAGGAGGACATTGGAAATCGGACGACATCAACGCTTTAATCCTCAGACCTCTTCTGAAGAAGGTGGCCCAGAGAACAAGACCTCCAGAATCGTCGCCAAACGGGAGTTAATGAGGCCAAAAACCACTAGGGAATTGGTTACTCACCTCCTTCTTAGGAAACGGTCACCTGCATACCATCGGAGACAATGCCACACCAATATATGTTTTGTATATATACCCTTGTAACATTTCATCTGTCCATATTCTACCAGTGAACAGGAGCACAGAAGCAAGTGCCAGAAATATATGGTTGCAACGTTTAAATAGTGTTTTATGGGCCTTTTTTTATATTCATATATATATATATATATATATATATATATATATATATATATATATATATATATATATATATATATATATATATATATATATATATATATATATATATATATATATTGTCACGAATGTAAGCCACTTCTCCATCTAAATGTGGAATGATGAACCAGATCAACGCAATTCACTTATTCTATTGAAATAAAGCTAGTCACGTTAATAACGCTGCTAACTTACAAAGGCAGGTTACCATATGGGAAAAATTGCCCCTTCCTGGAAGAATCTCTCATTTCACACCCCTTAATAATAATCTCTTTATCCTCCTTGACCTAGTGGTTGCTCGAGCCTCTCTTCCAAAGCCCCATCGGGGGCACAGATGAGCCAGCAAAGGGGATTAACTCCAAAAGAGACATTGCCCAGGCCTTAACAACAGAATCATCATATGGCCAGGGCATACTACATGGCTCAAAAGCATGGAAAGCATAGAAAACTGACCGCAAAGCAAGCATGCACTGCCATCTGGGAGGAGAGGAATCATAATCTGCCGAGGTCTTAAAAGACAGCGCCCAAGCACCACTCACCAGAAACACCCGACCCTGGACTCAAGACACTTGTCCCTTATCTCATCTGCTCCATCAGAGCCCCTGATTCTTCCCACATGGCTGCTTTGAGCCTGAGTCTTTGTTTGTGGTGAAAGCCCCTAATTCATGCCCTCACTGCTGGCACTGAAGACAAGGTCCCCTGTCTCCGACTGAAAAGTAAAGTACCCGAAACGAGGTTTTGAACCAGTCATGTACCTAATATTCTTCTACTGAATTTATTTTCCTTTCTGAGGTGTGATCTTTTCACAAGACCTGATTTGTGTGGTGCAGTGAGTAAACATTCAAAGTTCATGTGTATACCAGTGCCTAGAATCCAGTTGCTTTGGCACCTTATGTGCAATCCCCTCGATTCCTTAATAATGTTACCTATTTTTGTGTAAGTAACCGGATGCGTTCTTGATTGCAGATGGAGTTGTTAGCTGCAGAATCATCTGTTCATCCTTGTGCTTGTGCACTATTAATCTTTGTGAGAGGGCTATTAATAAAGCGAATAAAATGTACTACAGAGGTCCCACTCACAACATACAAATAGATCTGAACAACAAAATAAAGCTTCTACACAATGAAAACATCCAAAAAAGCCACAGAACAACTCAAATCCATCGGGGGCTCGCTCATTAACATATATATACTTAAATAAAAAGGGGAAGAAGCCGAAGTTTACAAGACTCCGTGCAACAATTGTAATGAGCTGTATGTTGGGGAAACAGGTAGATCCATCTTGCAAAGATTAAGAAAGCACAAAAGATCAGTGCAGCATGCTTCAGAGGGTTCAGGAATTTCCCTATATATCAGGGATAAAGGCCATACCATAAACAGGACTGGGGCAGAGCTGGTTTTCAAAAGTAGCTGTCCATACAAAAGGAAGATGCTGGAATCTGCTATCATCAATCAAACCAACAATATGAACTAGTCAGGAGGACATTGGAAATCGGATGACATCAACGAGTTAATCCTCAGGCCTCTTCTTAAGCAGTTGTTCCAGAAGATATGATCACCAGATGCATCGCCAGATGGGAGTTAATGAGTCCAAAAAACTCCAGGGAATTGTTAATTTCCATCCTTCCTGGGAAACCGTCACCTGCATACCAACGGAGACTTACTGCCACACCTACATATGATTTATATATATATACTCTTATAGCATATCATCTGTCCATATTTTACCAGTGAACAAGGGCACAGAAGGAAGTGCTCAAAATATATGGTTGCAACGTTTAAATAGTGTTTTATGGGCCCTTTTTATCTTCATATTATACTGTTGTATTACAGTAAAAGACATTTATGTATATATATATATATATATATATATATATATATATATATATATATATATATATATATGTGTGTGTGTGTGTGTGTGTGTGTGTGTGTGTGTGTGTTAAGATGAATTTAGATGGGGAGGTCTTGAATAAGAGGATCTTCACATTTTCAGTCTTCATTATAAAAATAAATGTTGGAGGTTCCTATTCTCTGAGGAAGTCTCCCCATGATCTCCAGCGTTTCCATTCTCACTGACTCTATTTCACACAAACTCCACAACTAGCACACTGGTAACCAGTTGTGGTTTTTTCATAGCTGTGAAAAAGGACTAACTTAACAAGATAGTTTACATGAAAATGATACAGAAGTCACTCGAACATGATTAACAGTGAAATATTAATGATTAACTCATTATAACATCAATTACAAATAAATGCTCACTTTTCAATACCTAGCAAGTGTACCAACTAGAAGTCTGTTCTGGACAGATAACGAGGTCGATGTGTGTAACTTACTTTAAATGAATTGACGTGTGTGTGTGTGTGTGTGTGTGTCTGTGCGTGCGCATGTCTATATTTCCGACGTATTTTCATTAAATAAAAATGAAAGTGCTTCTGTAAATTTTGACAATATATATAGTGCGTATATAATGCGTGTTAGTGCTTCCTCTTCTTTATTTAGAACTAAATGATTTTCTTTCCCTTCTTATTCTATCATCATCACGTAACGCAATCAACTAATCGGTATTAAGCCCTCATTTTTCTTCTTCTTCTTCTTCTTCTTCCACTTGCTAGTCTCTTACCTTCACATTTCCTTACTATCGACCACACTTAGTATGCGTAAGTTCAGAGCACAATGTCGACCCTTTTATGACGTCTCGTGCCCCGCGCCAAGGACTAACGGCGCTGTCACTTGTCTTCACGAGAGTATTTTACACCTGTAATAAACTCTTGTTTACGGCCATTAAGACCTTACACCCTACTGCCATCGGCTGTCTAGATCTATTTTCTTCTTTATATCCTGTCTGTGTTCCTCCAGTGCTGTTGTTGCTGTTATGATTTTGTGTGCTTGTAAAGTGTTCTTATCCACCGAAGATATTTCATAATCTATTTGTAATCTCTCATTCCTGTCAAATTGCGTATGTCTGTCAGGGAAGGCTTATGCTTCCGTCTCTTGACCATTGCAGATATCTGAACGCGACAAATTAGTTTTATATAGAAATATAAAATTTAGGCATCTTAAGAAGACGGATTTTTATTCCTCTCTTGATGCCGACATTCCAGTTTCTAGAATGGTGGTGTGTTATCATACTTTATCCTAAGTAAGCCTTGTTTTTTTTTTTTTCTTTTTTTTTTTTAAACATTAATCCAGTAACAGCAGTAAAGAGATACTCCTTTGCCTGATGAACGTCTGTACTTTTCCCAAAAGAATATTCCCACACGTAACTGAATCATCATTTTTTAAATAGACTTTTTCTTTTTCCTTGTAATAACCGGATAATCACATCTAAAGGACGTCAAGAGGTATCCAGATTACGATCTCTCTCCAGTAGGGGTGGGGGGAGCAGGGACGGCCGTTGGTCCCCACATTGCTTAGAAAAGGACCCTTTAAAAAAACCTCTTGTGGCAGAAAGATGAAGATCGCCGCAAGACTCTCCCAGTGTGAGTGCACCTCTCCAGCTGTCACATCAGAGGCCTTTTGAAAGATCATAGTGGCCATCTCATGACCAAATGATGATCGACATCCCCCAGCCATGTCTTTTCCATGCATCTGCCAGCCTTGAAGAATCTCTGGTCTATTTCTCATCCTAACTTTTTGGGTATACCGATTCTGTGTAATAGCGTTCTTCCTAAACATGTCTCAAGTAAAAGATATCTAGAGAAGGATTGCAGACATGCATACATGACAGAAACATGCACATGCATGTACAAAAATATCTGGTTAGTAGTTAAGTCCAAACTTCCTAGACCAAGTTCGAGAACGAGTTCACACCACTGAGGGCCAAGACCGGATCCGAATCAACTTAATGATTCAGAGTCTTACAGCTGAGTCGATCCCTTACATTGAGAGTTCTGTCTTGGATATCTTCTGCACTTACACAAACAATGAATCAAGTGGTCATTCATGTGAAGAAATTCAACCCAGGTTATATTATCAAAATAGGCATACAACTGAGATTACCGAAATTAATGGGTGCTACTTTGGCTCGCTATCTACGCTTCATCTCTGAGGTGCTAGTACTAAACATGTCAGTAGCTCAATGGGACGCCGTGTTTAGTACTAGCCCCCCTGGGGATCAAAGATATCGTTTATTAATGTAATTTGTCGACCACACAGTACAGAAATGGATGTATATAAAACTTTGATCCCCGAGGGGCTAGTACTAAACACGGTGTCCCAAGGAGCTTCCACCATGCTTAGTACCAGCACCTAGGAGGTGAAGCGTAGATAACAATCCAAAGTAGCACCAATTAATGCTACTGAGCATGTAAACAGTTATAGGAAGCAAATTATAGGTTTGCACATTTTTCAGTCTTCACAGCATTAAACCAAAAAGTCGCTCGTAGTATAATGCTGCTCGCATTACTGCTGTCTGAAAGTACTTTGAATAACAAACTGGATAGGTGAGCCATTATTTATTCAATGTTGTTCAGCTAGTGCTAAGGTTTGATTTTAACTGCTTAATTTTAACTTTATGTCAGCAGCTTGTATTGATATGATTCATAAAATTACAAAGCTGGTGAAAAAAAAGAAGTTAGTTTCTCACATACCAGAAAATTTTGCAAGACCCAAATGTCATTTGTAATTATCTCTTTCTGCCACTATGAGTTGTAGTTTTGTTTTGGGGGGACAATTTGGAAAATAATGGTGAATTTAATTTCATAGCAAAACTCACTGCGAGGTGGTCTCGATAGAAATATCTCAAACCTACTAAAGTGACTAGAAACATTTGCATTCAGTTTTAATTTTTTTTATTATTATTGAAGCATCCTTAAAGTGTATAAACATATTGTGACCTCTGGCTGGCTTTGTCCCGAGGTCATCAAAACTGAATATAATGCATTCACTGTTTACATATTGACACAAACAGGCGCGCATGTGGACACACGTGCATATGAAGAGAATTTAGAAACCACAATGTTCGACCAAGTCCTTTCCCAAGATATTCCGAAATAAAAAGGCTGTTTTCAACGTTTCCACTTTATATTTCGGTCTGGTTAGCTAATACTCAACGGTGAGGTCAGGATGCGTTAAAATTAAAGCGCTTGACCTCCGACGTATTGATACCACATTGAAATAAATGAACCAATCATCGTATTACTCATTTCTTCATTTTGTATTCCTTCATAATTATACCTTTAATACTTACTAGATATCAATATACCTACGAGGTCAAGGTGGATATGCGGGTTAATGTCGACCACACAAGGGCCATTCCCTCCAAAACCAAAACCTTGAGTGATTTATGGTCAGGGAAGCCTGAAAATAGTAACTGCAATTGAGCGAGTGAACCCTCCAGGTATTCTGCACAAACGTCTCCCTATCGATTCTAGCTAGACTCTTTCGATCATTTTGCTCAAGAGAAGGAATGATTGTTGCATTGCAAGGCTGTTGCAATTAAATCACTACAGTGAAACAATAGTGGAAGTGAACTGATTTGTTATTGTAGTGAAGTCAGTGTACTGACAACATTAAGGTAGTCAAAGCGGATGGGTGATCACTATTTGCTAGTGACTGTATATGTAATGTGTTTTTGTTTCATGAATAATAATGGTTCAGTAATAATCTGTCTTGAAAATGCGAAAGGCATTTCCGCGTCTATGTCACTATCATTCCCTGCAATTAATCTCGTCTTTATCATCTTGGTATATATACTGTTTGGTGTTTATGGTCGATTTTATAATAGCATAATATTCAGTTTCGTGTGGTGCTTAAATTTGCTCCTCTGGCGGTCAATTATTTGCGCTCACGACTCTCAAAATGAAAAGGTTAGCAAGTGCTACTTTCAATACGAAATGATAATAAGCGATGCTATGAAGGCCTGTCAGTATTTCTTTGTAGATAAGAGGGAAGGCTATGTTTATGGCATAAAATTTATGTAA
>NC_089783.1:288194-293194 GCF_040412425.1 Macrobrachium rosenbergii | reverse complement strand
ACAGCCACCGCAGTAATAAATGGATAAAAGGGACAGCCACCACAGTAATATCTGGATAAAAGGGACAGCCACCGCAGTAATACCTGGATAAACGGGACAGCAACCACAGTAATATCTGGATAAAAGGGACAGCCACCGCAGTAATACTTGGATAAAAGGGACAGACAGCACAGTAATATCCGGATAGAAGGGACAGCCACCACAGTAATACTGGATAAAAGGGACAGACACCACAGTAATTTCTGGATAAAAGGGACAGACACCACAGTAATATCTGGATAAAAGGGACAGTCACCACAGTAACATCTGGGTAAAAAGGACAGTCACCACAGTAATATCTGGATAAAAGGGACAGCCACCGCAGTAATACCTGGATAAAAGGGACAGACAGTACAGTAATGTCTGGATAAAAGGGAGAGTCACCACAGTAATTTCTGGATAAAAGGGACAGTCACCACAGTAATTTCTGGATAAAAGGGACAGTCACCACAGTAATTTCTGGATAAAAGGGACAGTCACCACATAATACCTCGATAAAAGGGACAGTTACAACAGTAATGCCTGGATAAAAAGGACAGTTACCACAGTAATGCCTGTCAGTTCAACCACAACTGTTTGAAGAGTGAACATTGCATGAATAACGTAAAACTGTCAGTCGGATCATCAATACAAACCCCTTCCCCCCTCACTTCTCCCTCCCCTCCCCCTTCACCCTCCCCTTCATTCTTCCCTCCCTTCCCCATCCCCTTTCCTTTTTCCTACCCCTACATGTAGACTATTATTCAGGGCTTTCCTGGGCAGTGCCAGGTTGGTCACCTAGTATGTATATACATTTATATATATATATATATATATATATATATATATATATATATATATATATATATATATATATATATATATTATATATATATATATATATATATATATATATATATATATATATATATATATATATATATATATATATATATATATATATATATATATATATATATATATATATATATATACAGTATATACACACACACACATAAGCATTAAGCTACAAACGTCCTTTAATATCCAATTCGCTCTACCTCGGAAATAATATATATTTAATATATGTTACCCGAAGGCAGTGTGGTTAAAATCACGTCACAGTAATCCTGAGTGCTTGTCTTCCGTAGTTCGAGGCCACGAGACGGCGAACTTATTATCAACTAAACAATTCTCCTTCGGGTAACATATATGAAAATATATTATTTCCGAGGTAGAGCGAATTGATATTAAAGGACGTTTGTAGCTTAATGCTTGTATATGAATCACAGTGATGAGATAAAAATTTATTCATATATATATATATATATATATATATATATATATATATATATATATATATATATATATATATATGATTATTATCACTTTTTGTACGTGATTCACATATCACACATTACCACAGATGAAAAATAAGAAACGGGGTGTAGGTCCTGACCGGTTTCGACTTTATTTCAAGCCATTGACGAAGGACTGATACAGAGTGTGAGAAGTCACAAATATATATACTACAAGAACAATACTGACGAACATACACAACCGTTAGGCTCCATATCCCCACTCAGGCCAGTGTCGAGGTAGGAGTGGCCTTTAAAAACTCATTTGGCTAAAAATCACAATAGACTCTCAGGGGACATTGCTGATAAACAGACCATACCCCACCTCAGATCCCACCTGACAGGTGTCATGGAGGCGGAGTTTGGAAACTCATTAACATTACTACCCTCGTACTGTGTTTACAAATATGATAATCCTATTTTCATATATCTCTACTGCCTACCTTAAAGTTTAAACAATTTACAAATTTCTTTTGATATTAAAGGATCAAGTTTATACATCCCTTGACTGATATTCATATTATGGTTGTAACTTTCTTTTATGAAGCTAGATTCAATGATGTTCCTTTCCAGTGCATTATTAGAATATACAATCCTTTTGCCCCTTCCCAGTTGATAGCATGATTGTTCTCACTAACATGTACAAATATACCACTGTTCCCTTGTGCATATCTCACACATTTCTTATGTTGTTCAATTCTTTTTCCAGTGCTTTCCCGGTTTGGCCAATATAAAAGTTGTCACAAGACTTGCAATTTTATATACACACCCTTTAATATTGTCTGGGGAGTTCTTGATAAGTACATTTTCATTGTTGTATTGTTTTTAAATGCGACATTAACACCAAAATTCTTAAGTAGATGAGGGATATCTTTCATACTATTATTATAAGGCAGAACAAGCAAATTTTTGTGTTGTAATGTTCTTTCTGGTTTTGATACATAGTCTTTTTGCCGCTTCATATGCACTGTTTAATTCACTATCAGGATATTTCAATTTTTGCCTGCATTCCTAATCTTATCTTTTTCATCATCAATATATTCAGGGCTACATACCCGTAATGCTCTTAAAAAACATAGATGAAAACACTGACTTTTTAACCTTATTGCTTTGTCCAGAATAGAAATGCACATAGGAAGAAATATTAGTGGGTTTTCTATACACACTATATTTAAACCCACTACTATTTCTTCGTATGAGGACATCCAGAAACAGTAAGCACCCATCATTTTCCATTTCCATCGTGAATGTAATTAATGGTACTAATTGATTTAACTTAGCAAAAAGTTTTTTACATCTTGGTTCCCTGGCCATACACAAATTATGTCGTCAACATACCTAAACCATGTTACATTACGTCGGATTATGTTGTTTAATATCTTCTTTTCAAAAATTCCATATATAAGTTACTTAACACTGGGGATAGAGGGTTTCCATTGCCATACCAAAATTTTGTGAGTAAAATTTACCATTAAATTCAAATTTACAATCTTTTACACATAATTTAATCAGTTCAATTAAAGTACTTTTAGAAAATGGGATATCCAGCTGTGTGTTCTCTAACAGTTCAGATAAAAACGCCATCAGATCATCTATTGGCACCTTTGTGAATAGTGATACAACATCAAAACTTACAAGCCTGGATTCACTATTAATCTGTACACTATTTAGTTTATTTATCAGGTCCACATTATTCTTGATATTTGCATTTGAGATGGTACTTACTAATGGGTTGAGAATATCTACTAAGTACTTCGCTAGCTTGTATGATGCGGAACCAACTGAACTGATAATTGGCCTGGCAGGAAAGTTTGTTTTGTGAGTTTTTATTGTACCATACATGTATGGTAGCGATGGAGAGGTCACACACAACTTCTTTATAAGGCTTTCGTTACCTTTTAACAGGTTTTCACTTTCTTATTGAAACCACTATTCACATTGTCAATCGGGTTCTTATTTAATTCTTTATATGTGTTATCATCACCAAAAAGATTTTGCATTTTTCTATATATTCACTTTTATTTAAAATTACAAGGGCGCCTGATTTATCTGCTTTTGTCATGTGTATATTTTTATCTTTTTCAGTTCATTAATAGCAACCATAAATCTTTTGGGGACGTTTGTGGTGTCTGATTTTTCATACTTCCATAAATCACTCCTTAACCATGTTCACTTCTTCATTCGTTAAATCACTATATTTTTCCAAATTACACAGTCCTTTAGTTATTTCCACACTGTTCCTTCCGCCAGGAGATAAAGCAAAGTTTAAAACCGTAGCCTAAGGCACTAGTTACATTTCAATCCAGCTGTTTGTTTGATAAGTTGACGACACATTCATGATTGGCGTTGTTGGTCCAAGGGCTTCTTTCAATCAACAGTTTCATTTTATTATCGTGTTTCCGTTTCAGTTTCCGATACACTTGATTCTCATCTTCACATGACAATAGTCACGGAGGGAATCTCTCCAATCTGGTGGTATTGAGGCTTCAAAATGTCGTCTTTTCCTCGTGAGATCTTCAAAATTCTTTTTGGTTTCCAAACGCCAATCATGAATGTGTCGTCAACTTATCAAACAAACAGCTGGATAGAAATGTAACTAGTGCCTTAGGCTACGGTTTAAACTTTGCTTTATCTCCTGGCGGAAGGAACAGTGTGGAAATAACTAAAGGACTGTGTAATTTGGAAAAATATAGTGATTTAACGAATGAAGAAGTGAACATGGTTAGGGAGTGATTTATGGAAGTATGAAAATCAGACACCACAAACGTCCCCAAAAGATTTATGGTTGCTATTAATGAACTGAAAAAGATAAAAATATACACATGACAAAAAGCAGATAAATCAGGCGCCCTTGTAATTTTAAATTAAAGTGAATATATAGAAAAATGCAAAATCTTTTAGGTGATGATAACACATATAAAGAATTAAATAAGAACCCGATAGACAATGTGAATAGTGGTTTCAATAAGAAAGTGAAAACCTGTTAAAAGGTAACGAAAGCCTTATAAAGAAGTTGTGTGTGACCTCTCCATCGCTACCATACATGTATGGTACAATAAAAACTCACAAAGCAAACTTTCCTGCCAGGCCAATTATCAGTTCAGTTGGTTCCGCATCATACAAGCTAGCGAAGTACTTAGTAGATATTCTCAACCCATTAGTAGGTACCATCTCAAATGCAAATATCAAGAATAATGTGGACCTGATAAATAAACTAAATAGTGTACAGATTAATAGTGAATCCAGGCTTGTAAGTTTTGATGTTGTATCACTATTCACAAAGGTGCCAATAGATGATCTGATGGCGTTTTTATCTGAATTGTTAGAGAACACACAGCTGGATATCCCATTTTCTAAAAGTACTTTAATTGAACTGATTAAATTATGTGTAAAAGATTGTAAATTTGAATTTAATGGTAAATTTTACTCACAAAATTTTGGTATGGCAATGGGAAACCTCTATCCCCAGTGTTAAGTAACTTATATATGGAATTTTTTGAAAAGAAGATATTAAACAACATAATCCCAATGTAATGTAACATGGTTTAGGTATGTTGACGACATAATTTGTGTATGGCCAGGGAACCAAGATGTAAAAACTTTTTGCTAAGTTAAATCAATTAG
>NC_089783.1:273194-283194 GCF_040412425.1 Macrobrachium rosenbergii | reverse complement strand
TACTATTTTCTTCCGTTCAAGAAACTTAACATTCGTAGAGCTACTTATCACTCATGGATGACCCAAAGGTCTTCAGTGACTCCACTGGGTTCTCACACTTTACAGTTCTATTTACCCAAGATAACAACATTCAAAATTGATTTTCTCACCAAAAATAAACAAGAATAAAAAGAAACATACAGTACAAACAAACTGAAAAATGACAAATGAAGTTCAATCAAAGATATTCGATGAAAAATTACTAACACTTGACAGAAAAAAAGATGTACACAGAACGATTCAGAAATTACCCTCAACATGTTCATGTTCACGCGCGGACAAAGGGCTGGAACTGAAATTGTGTCATTTCCCTCTGGGTGCCTGGCCTCAAGTTATTTACAGCTCCCGTAGGGATTTAACTTTGTTAACGTGGAGAAGGGAGTGCATTATTACTCAACGGACTGTTTATGGTCTGCAAAACAAGAGAATAACCCCACTGCACTCTACTCGAACAATGCCTTCTCGAACAGCTGCAGTGATTCTACGTTCAAGATACAAAATGAAACATCTTATGTAAATGACTTCCACAGAATCAGAGTTATTTTAACACGGGCAACTTTACGTTAATTCACCCACAGATAGGAATTTTCATTGAGGGATTTACGGTGTTACTTACTCTTACACTCTTTATAAGTCAACTTCAGTGCAACCATGAACTACAGATATCTTTGTTTCAACATTGTTATTGATTTCTTACCCGGAACTTTAATTCTTAGTCTTGTCCTGTGTGTTTGGAATTCATAATGTTAGTTAAGCATGCAATCATTCACCTCAAACAACACAAGTGAATATAACACTTATTATAATTCACAAATTGAGAGACAATCCCTAACCTTGGCCCTTTACAATGTGATATCACACAAATGTTTTACTCACACTTATAGTGTTACGCTGATACGAAGAGAAATGCTCTTATGAATTTTACTGATACAACAAAGGTCAGTACTTAGTAAGCAGACGTGTGGTTCTGTTATGATAAAAGACCAATTTCATTGGCTTTAAGAACACAGAGAATCGATGGCTTTGGAAGCCATGTACCACACACAAATACTTCTTTCACAAGTGCTTATCAATATAATTACACTAAACAGCAAATGAAAACATCTCTAACAGAGACCGACTACTTCAACGATGATATTAATTCTGATGACGTTTCCCCAGAACAGAATTTACTTTTGTTATTTTAAAGTGGAAGTTTCTTACATATTTCGTCTCACTTCCCTTTGGCTGGTGAAGCGAATCTCTCTCAATTTAATCTTTTTGCTTTGCCTTGACCCCAACTTTGTCAGTTCACGTACTTGGCGTTTCTGAATTGCTACCTGGTGTTTCCTTTTCGGCACTGCAATACCATGCATCCATCTCATGACCAGTGGCAGCGCAGGATGTAAGGTTAGGTGGAAGGAGCGTGGCCGGAGGGTTTCACAAAGTCTCCGAAATTATGCAATGTCGAGGCGCTCTCCAAATAACCAGAGTGGGTCACCCTTTGGACTTGTCAGCCTCCCGTACTGAGTGGCTGCCATTCACCCTTCCTTCACGTGTGGTTTCAACCCGGATGTCTTGAGACTTCTCCTTCTTATTCTTCCCGGCCAGCTGACTTCGTCGCAAGTTTCAACGATCTAGCCCTACACAAGGATGCTTGAAGGAGGTCCTAAAGGGAAAAGGACTCTCACTGATCAGATTTCAAATTTCAGGCGGGCAGGACTATGGTAGGTACAAGGTGGGTAGATACGCGTATTTCACTGGTCTCGTCGTCGTTTAGATTCCATAAGACAGCCTACTTATAGACGGGGCTTCTCCGCACCTTCTTGTTTTTACCTTTGGGCATCAGTAGCAGGGTTAATGGAGACATCAAGACTTAGATTCGGAGAAAATATAAAATGAATTGAATTAATTTTTCTTTTAAATTCATTTTAAATTCTCTTTATGGAGTTTAAGAGAATGTGTAAATGTATTTAAATGCAAGTGATTATTTAAGTGAAACTGATTTTCTAATTTTAATTTGTATTTTTGTATATCTGTTCATTTTCAATCATAAACCCTAAAATAATGTTTTGAATTTTACAATTTTAGATGTCATGAAGATTTGACCATGGGTCAAGAAACATTGACTGTGACAATAAATGTATACAGGGAATCTGTGAGTGTTTTTATGCCTTTCCCCTGCCCACTATACGTATAAGGTGTTTCATAAAAAATTTATAACATTTCGCAATCTAATAACCTGACCAATTCTCGTTCAAATTATTTCATTTTTTTATAGCATGCTTAGAAACAACTCAAAATTCTATGTTTAATGTTTTATGTTTTCTTTTCAGGTATAGAAATGTCATTTACTTGAAAAGAAAAGCCATTTTGTGTGTAAGAGTATCCTCAAACAGAGTCGAACAAGACTGCAGCTTGCTTTCGTGAGAGAATTCGCTAAAAACTCACCAACTGCAATGTAGACTTGGACATGGCACAAAAAGTTCAGAGGAAGTCTCTCTGTGCAGGGCAAAAGATCTGGACGACAAACAGCATCGGTAGAGATGGTCAAGTAGGTTAGGGTAACATTTTTGTGAAGCCCCAGGAATCCACGAGAAGAACAAGTATGGAAATCCAGATTCCCTCAATGGTAGTTTAGCATGTCACAAGGAAACGCTTGTGAATGACACCCCACACGCTGCAGCTCGCTCAGGCCTCAAAGACAGATGACAAGCAAAAGCATGAGAAATTCTGCATCGCTATGCAAGAGAAACTTGAAGAAGACGAGTTCGAAGAACGTCTTGTTTTCAGTGGTGAGGTCACGCTTCATACGAATGGCAAAGTCAGCAAGCATAACATTCACATTTTGGGCGACGAAAATCTGCATGCCACAGTGAGCACATGAGGGACTCAACAGAAGTTAATGTGTTTTGCACCATCCCTAACAATCATCATTATGGCTCGTCTTTCTTTAAAGGAAATGTGATTGGCAATTTTACCTGCAAAAGCTTCAGAACTGGCTAATTGATAAGCCCATTGCAAATAAACATGAACACTTCATTTTTCAACAGGCCAGTGCTTGCCAGGGAGATGGATCGGGCGTGCTGGTGCTGAAAACAACGTGCTGTTAAATTGGCCCCCACATTAACTGGCCTATGTACCCCTTCTTCCTACTGGCCTAGAGGAACCCAAGCAGAGAATCGCTGCTGATCTGGAGACTGTTGCCCAAGACAAGCTGCAGCGTGTTTGACAGGAGCTGGACTACCGGTTTGATGTGTGCCATGGTACAGGTGGTGCACATGTTGAACACTTTTGAGAAAGTGAAATCATTCATGAAATCCACATATCTTTGAATTTCTCTTTCAAATTTTGATATATAGATCTTACTTTTCTCAACATCAAGCCTGTATAGCTCCATTTGCCTAGATTACGTACGTACTCTATTATTTACATTCAAATGACATAAAATTTTTAATATCATATATATATATATATATATATATATATATATATATATATATATATATATATATATAATAATAATAAATATATATAATATATATATATATATATATATATATATATATATATATATATATATATATATATATATGTGTGTGTGTGTGTGTGTATGTATATATATATATATATATATATATATATATATATATATATATATATATATATATATATATATATATATATATATATATATATATATATATATATATATATATATACATACATATATATATATATATATATATATATATATATATATATATATATATATATATATATATATATATATATATATATATATATATATATATACATACATATATATATATATACATATACATACATATATATATATATATATATATATATATATATATATATATATATACACTGTAGTTACATATATATATAATATGTGTGTGTGCATGTACATATATTTATATAAGACTATCAAGATCTTGATAGTCTTACATATATTTTAATAAATTTCACTGTTCGACCTCTCTTCCATGCTTCTTAATCGAATAATAAAAATTTACCTTTGTTAAAGTAAGAGGACAGACAATGTAGGCTGTCAGCATGCGAAGAAGTGTGCGGGAAGCAGTGTTTTCAAATTAAGCTCACCAACGGGCGAGACTTTTAGCTTAGAGACTCATAGAGGGATACAGTTTTGCTAGGTCATATCCGGGTTATACTATTCTTAAAACCCAATTTCCTCTATTCTGTGTACTGGCGAGACTATTCTCATTTCAGGTCAGGCCATGGTAGGAGGAGTTTTCAAGCAAACAGCGAGAAGCTGCCCCAGCGTCGAGAGACTCTGCACCCAGCTGCCATAGAGCACGGACGTGTCCGTGTTCTCCTCCAAGCACTCCTTTGTTTTCCCTCCTTTGTTCAAACGAGAGTGAAAATTGTTATTCCAACAGAGCAAAGAATCTTATGCATTAGCTAACCGAGTGGTAAGTCTGATTTGACAATTACTCCCAGTTCTCTTTCCCTTCGACTGAAACATTTTTTCTTGTTCAAATTTTCCTTTCTTTAACAGTCACTGACTAGAAATCCTAGTAAAACATATCCCATTTATGAAGACATCTATTAAGTACAATTATTGTTGTCTAGTGAAGTCACGTAACTTATCCTCCATGGTGTTAAAAGTATTATCCTTGACATAAGAATCACCCCCTTAAGATTAAGTAATAACAAGTGAGAGTTTCTGTAATGCAAGATTGTTATCTGGATACGTCTTTTTCTAGAATGGTGTACACCTTGGGCCTGCACAAAAATCCTGTTTCTTGGAGAAGAACCTGCATCATCGTTACCAAGAAGCCTCAATTCGACTTTGCAGTAATTGCCTGATATTATAAGCGTCTGAGATGCACATAAATCTGTTGCGCTCATTTCTACGTAGCATTGAGGTTCGTCCAAAGTAGCGCTACTATTCTGAGCTGCTGTTAGCTCCTGTAAATAATCCATTTCATTTTATTTTAATTTTTTTTTTTTGTTGAAACTAGTGTTGCAGTAATAACCCACATAACAATATATATATATATATATATATATATATATATATATATATATATATATATATATATATATATATATATATATATATTGTTATGTGGGTTATTACTGGAACATTAATTTCAACAAAAAAAATTTAAAGGCAATGGTGCTACCAACTAACCCACATAGTTTGAAAGGCCTAGGTTCGATCCTGAAGTGAGTCAGAAATATATATATATATATATATATATATATATATATATATATATATATATATATATATATATATATATATATATATATATATATATATATATATATATATATATATATACATAGATAGATAGAGAGATAATATATAGATAGATAGATAGATAGATAGATAGATAGATAGATAGATATATAAAAAATTTGAAATCATTTGAGATGTAAAATCTGAGTACCAATGATTTTCATGGAAAAAGCGTCAACATATAACATACAATTGAGCCTATTACCATAAATGATAATCCACTACAGCCTAATGTTATGAACATCCCATAAAATGTTTTATATCTTGAATCATAATGACGTAAATGTTCAGGCCAATAAAATGATTTACCCATAAGCTGTGATATCGCACCAGTGTTCCTGTTGCATAACCTGTGTTACGTGTAATCGTCGGTATAATCTAGCCTGCATAAAAATAGAAGATTGCGACTTAAAAAGGAAGCTGAGTAGAGGAGAGAGCGCTACGAACAGGTATCATTTTGAGATCACTTTTACTTCATTTGAAATAATGTAGCATCTATATATATATATATATATATATATATATATATATATATATATATATATATATATATATATATATATATATATATATATATATATATATATATACATACATACATACATATATATATATATATATATATATATATATATATATATATATATATATATATATATATATATATATATATATACATACATACATACATAAATACATATATATATAATATATACTTGCATATCTAAAATGCGTGAACCCAGGATTATAAACATTTAACCAGCCTATAAATCATGAATACACGAACTATACAACTTTTATATTCTTTTTTGTACTCATGTTTTACAAAATAGATACCTTTAAAACATAATAAGATGCTTAGTTGCATTATGTTTTATTTATTATCGAACAACTATGAACTCAATGGTAGTGTTTGTTTTTAACTGTAAGTTGTCACAGAGAGGAAAGCGACCGGGATGACCCATAACGGAATGTAAAGGTGACCAAATATCAGGACTGAGGTCGTCAGAGCCTCGTCAGTGTTTCTAACGTGACAAATGTCAACGAAATGGGAAACTTGCATTTCAAACTTTTCAAATTTCTGGCTTACTCCTGGTTTTTCGGTTACTCTAATATCTCACGAAAATACGGAGTTGCCCGAGGTGAGACTGCTGATAGTTCGCGGAAATTCAGTCTGCATGTGGCCTCCTCTACTCAGTCTAATTCTGCGGTAGACCACTGGGGAGGGGACTTCAAGAAGACTTTTAGACACCATCAGCTTGAGTCATATGAGAAAGTCTTTTAGACAATCCTTTCAAGTAATTCGAAAGGTAATCAAGCCGATGTTCATAGTGATTCGGATGGCTTATTTGACACTGCAATTTTGCTATTTTTCTGTTTTCTTTTAAGGATTTTGTAGGAGCCTCAAAATCTTAGATTTTTTGATGGCTCATCGCCAACTGATACCTTCAACTATGGGCACAAATTATGAGTTTTCACCTTCAGGGGAAGTAAAAACTTGGATAGCTGGTATGCATTTTTTATTTGTTTTATTAAACCATTATCCATCATTTTTGTAATTTGCTTGTTAACGTTGCTGAAAGAAATCAAGTAGTCCACTCGAGCTCCTTCCGTATGGAGTGCCAGGATGAAGAACGAGAATGAGACCTCCGAAAGTTTGCAGTGACAAAATTACTGTTATGTCATTCTTGGCAAGTAATATTCCTAAGTATGTACTATGCTCGTCATGCATAAAGCATTTTGGGAAAGGGAAGTTGAGCTTCAGTCAATGCATTTCCTTAGCAGGTGTTGCAAAGGATTCTACACTCTTCGAAAGTTCTTCTTCTCAGAAGGACGATTTCCTCTTCACTGCTCTCATTAATGAAGGGATCTTCTATGTACCTGCAATGGTTGGCAGAGTCAGGTGTTCAGGAGAAAATGCAGTCTTCAACAACCTCACAAAGAAATTGATGAGGATGCCAAAGAGGATCCCATAGCAATGCCATCTTTCTTGGCATATATATCTGAGTTCCTGTGAGTGATAAAATGGGTTTTTAGTACAGATCACTAAGATGGATCTGAGGGTGTGTTTAGGTGTATCAGGATAAGGGGTGTTGTCACTACAGTATACCCAGCTGAGGATAAGTTTGATGGTTTCCTCGACAGCACACTTGTAAATAATGATTCCACAATCAAAACACTAATTCCTTAATGGTCCCAGGAATTCTGCCAAGGAAGAGAGACTATAGTTATCTACACATCGCATCAAAATCTGGTTCAACCTTTTTTGCCGAACAGGGAATAAACACCGGAATCTGGCTTATTATTAATTGCAAAGGATTAACCTGGTTTATGGCTTTTTATATCGCCATATACTTATGTAATGTAAATCATGATCTGTGATAAAGTGTAGGCAAGGGGCATCCCTTTCAGCACTGGAAGCTTAAAGAAACAGCTAAGAACTAAATATATGAAGTAAACATCACCATACATGGGGTGGATAAAATGGCTGCATTTGTCCACGTAGATGTTCATGATTACCACGGCATGCTAACACCATCCTCAAAAAAAATCAAAATTTCAGTAACTCACGCAAAACCCCAAAACAAGGCATTGAGCAGGAGGCTGGCTGCATTATCAAAACAGTTAACCTTGTAAAAGGTGCAACCCACCTCCCCTTCACAGGATACTGAGACTGAGGCTACATATGGCACGGCAATATGAGCCAGGTGACCCTTTACAATCAACAATTAGCCAGATTCAAGACCCTACTCACCATTTGGCAAAAAGACTGAACAAGATTTTGATGCCCTGTATACTAGACACATATAACATCCATTCCTTAGCAGAATTCCTCAAGACCACTAGAACTCTCCCACCAGTAATATTACATTTCATTGATGTAGGGACTTTAGTTACTAACATACCTGCCGACGAAATCATCAAACTTATCCTCAACCGAGTACACTTCAATAACAGCACTGCTTGTCTTGATATACCTAAACACACCCTCAGATCCCTCTTAGTGATCCATACTAAAAAATGCCCCTTGTATCATCCACAGGGGCCACATGTGCACTCAGAAAGACACTGTTGCAATGGGATCCTCCCTTTGGCATCCTCTTCAACCTTTAGTTGAAAGTCATCAAGGGATGCTTTTTCTCCAGAATAACTTTCCTTGCCACATATTGCAAGTCCATTGGCGATACTCTGAGGAGAACTTGTGCAAAAAGATTGCATTTGCAATCTTTGGTACACATTGCAAAAAAATGCATCAACAGGAAACTCATCTTACCTCCCCCTGATATCCCTATCTCCCAATACATGCCAACATGATGACTGCAGCCTATACTGAGTTATTGGGCATTTGCCATTATGGGAGGAATGCCATCAGCACTGCTTGCATATTATGTTCAGAGGGCCCATTTATCATTCTTGATCTTGGCTTTTTCTCCAGAATAACTTTCCTTGCCACATAAAGTCCATTGGCGATACTCTGAACCAGAGATTGCATTCCACTTGCAAAAATGGCTATCCACGTAGATGTTGATTATCAGTAACTCTGGTAAAACAAGGCACCAGACTGCCCAATAACTTGTCAAGGTGCAACCCACCTCCCTTCACAGGATACTGAGACTGAGGCTACATATATGAGCCAGGTGACCTTTTAAGCCAGATTCAAGACCCTAACCATTTGGCAAAAAGACTGAACAAGATAACTAGACAGAGCAAACATTTCATTGATGAGGGACGAATGGTAACACCTGACGACGAAATCACACTTCTAACAGATCCCTCAGTGATCCATACTAAAAAGACCCAGACTCAGAAAGACTACTGTTGAATGGGATATGGCATTACCAGGCATCAAGGGATGCTTTTTCTCCAGAATAATGAACACTGATACAGAAGAGATTAATGTGCCCTTTGACTTGAGAAAATCATTATCAAATGCCAACATATTATACTTGTCAACCCTTGACCAGCAAAAAGCCTCAAGACCAAATAACTGCCAAGGATAGGAAATATATTACCAATGATAACACTGATACGAAGGATAGCCAGTGAGTTAGTGTCCAAGACCAAATTCATAGGTAATTTGAAAATGTCCTAGAGGCACTTCTAATTTGAAAAAAGGCATCATATATAAGTGTCCCTACTGCCCATTATCAAGGCAGATATAATTCCCAATAATAACACTGCCAACCAGGAAGATGCTTTTCAGACAAGACGCCACATGGAACTACTTCCCCAGAAAAGCCTGAACTACCTGCCAGCCAGACGGTCAAGGAGGATATGCCTAATGATCCTCTGAGCGAGTGTGGGGTATCTATAGAAAACATTGTCACCACTACGTTACTGCTTGCTGCCCACGCATATTTACTGCTATCATTGCAGTCTGCTCCATGAGCAACAACCCATGCTAGCATAAAGCCAACTTAATCTCAAACAACAACCTCCATAACTAAGTCCAGCTACATCCCTCATTGTGATCATTCGATGTTTGAGATTTATCAAAACAGTAAATTGTAAAATTCTTTGGGATATACAGTCCCCTGTATAATTTTATTAGTAAAATGGAAACCGACATGAATATGTCCCCTCCACTCAGTGAGTGAAATAAACGCCAGAAAACATTGTGTGACCTTTTTGCTACAGAAAGCGCTATTATCGGAAAAATTTTAATTTTTTATCATAGATTAAATC
>NC_089783.1:205694-268194 GCF_040412425.1 Macrobrachium rosenbergii | reverse complement strand
AACCATATACAGTGGTAGGGTATATAGGTTATGTAGAAAATTTATAATGATAGATATATTTTTATAGGTTATGAGGAAAACTTTAGGGAGAGTGTAAAACGATGGGAACAAACCTTTCCTAGAATGCCATGTCCTGGCCTAACCTCATTAGGGCATTTATTTTTATAATTCATTACGAAAAAAAATTCCCGCTAATAGCATATATAGGTAGCATATACTATTTTTTATAAGTTATGAAAAAACATTACATTGATTGCATATATTAATGAGTTTTCGTTATGAAAAAACTTTTCACTGATATATATATATATATATATATATATATATATATATATATATATATATATATATATATATATATATATATATATATATATATATATATATATATCTTTTACTGTAATATAATATATGATATACGATATATATATATATATATTACTATATATATGCAAACTTTATTTGTAATACAACAGTATGATATGACACTGATAAAATAGGCCCATAAAGTTATATTTGATCATTTGCAACCTTTGTATTTCTGGTAACACACTTCCTTATTTTACCCCTGTTCACTGGTAAAATATATGGATGCAATGTTCAAATAGTGTTACAAGAGTATTTTATCTTCCTGATATTATACCTACATATTCTTTGTATATATACTCTGGTAATACATCATGTGTCCTTATTTTATAGTGAACATATAGCACAGAAATAAGTGCATAAAATATATTAATGCAACATTCAATTAGTGTTTCATATATATATCATTTTATATATATATATATCATTAATAATATATATATATATATATATATATATATATATATATATATATATATATATATATATATATATATATATATATATATATATATATATATATATATATATATATATATATATATATATATATATATATATATATATATATATATATATATATATATATATATATATATATATATATATATATATTGTCAAGGATATATTTCTCCCACATGTAGATACCCATGCATCATTAATTTGAAATGCAGTCTGCTATTCATTTGACTGTCTGGCCGGGAAAATTGGCGGGCGATGGGCAGAAACAAGCATAGTTTGAACCAGATAAGAGCTGTTAGCACCAGTGGGTAGCAGATAGGCCTCCCTTCCCTGCTTTTCACCCCCATCACGTGATGTGGGGGTAGTTAGCGCCTGGGAAGGGTTAATAGGCATAGTGGGACTAGCCGCCAGGTAGGACCTTAACCTCTAAGTAATTAATATTTAAGGATGCTTTTCCTCTGCCCTCTTTGCTGGTTGTCTTGACGTGTTTGCAGGAATATCGGAGTAAAGATGAGGCCATTACAAGACGCCGCTGGCTTTGGAAGAGCAGACGCGTTCTCATCTCAATACTGGGTGGAAGCTATCGTCCATCTTCTCCGCTTAAGCTGGTTGAAACTATCGTTGACGAAGGACCGAGTCAATTGTTTGGTGCCGCAATTATCAGACAAGGTTCATACATCGCAAATAGTCAGTAAACCAGCCCTTTCCATTCCATTTAAAAACCCCTTAAATTTCCCATTCCTTTAAATTTTATCTCCTTCTTTCCACAAAGTAATTTTCCCTTGTTAAGAGTCCTGCTCACCCTCCTGTATCTCGCCCATAATGTGCCTTGAATTTCAGTAAAGATCCCATGATAATCATCCAGTTATCCCTTTACCAGTGCAACTTAAGGGCAATTTAGGCTAAGTAATACAAGTGTTTAAATTTTCTCTTTGTGTGATTGCGAGCACGTGTTCTTGTGTTAAAAGCCCAATCAATTACGATTCCCCTACTGTGCTTACGTGATTTCCTTATAATTATCTGCTGGTCTACATAGTGGTTAATATTTAACATGTGCAATGTGTGACATTTTATAGGGGGATTCCATTTCCTTCAGTGTGTGCCGTCATTTCTAACCCAGAACCTCTCTTACAGGAGAGACCTGCCGATCCATTGCGTTCTGTGTCCAATAATTCTGACTGCCTTTCAAATCCTGAAAATATTCCAGGTCGCACTGCGATTTCTGAAGTCTGTTGTGGCCCCACCAAATTTTATATGAATTATTTTCCCCATCCTGGAGTTCAATCCTTTGGAGCAATTAACGAAGAACCTTTTAATGTAATTTTGGCCTAACCCAGGTTATTATTATTACAACAGGAATAATTGTATTGTACATTGGCCCCTTATTAATTAGCTTGCTTGTTGCCAATCACTACAGTATTGCTCTCTGTATATATTTAATGAGCCTGCCCATTGGGTACCATTTTGCAGTGTGTGTCTCCTTGTTTAATTGCTAAATCTCTGTAAATAAACCAATTTAAATTGTAAAAGAATTCTAATTCCAAATGGCAACCTTACTCAAATAATTGTAAACCTAGGGAAAATCTAAGGTAAGTTTCAAATAACTTTTCCTTTGTTCATAATCACTGGCATTTCTAAGTTTTCCTTTGCAGTCATAAGTTTTAAATTTGTTTAATTCTCTCCCCAACCAACACAACCAGTTTATGAATATATATATATATATATATATATATATATATATATATATATATATATATATATATATATATATATATATATATATATATATATATATATATATATATATATATATATATATATATGTATATATATGTATATGTATGCATATGTATGTATATGTATGTATGTATGTATGTATGTATGTATGTATGTATGTATGTGTATATATATATATATATATATATATATATATATATATATATATATATATATATATATATATATATATATATATATATACTGTCACACTTAAGTGATGGTTTTATAGGAACTGCTGGTTCATGTGCTCGTTCCCTTTGTGGATTGCTGCCTCCTTACCTTCAAGTTTTTTTGTTTTGATGTTCTCGTCGGTGAGCTGCCGTTTTTCTTTGGTCAGTCGGTTCTGGTAGGGCAGCAGTGGCAGCAGCAGCAGGCAGTTTTTGGAGTCGACGTTGGTCGAGTTTTTGAGCAGCAAATTGGAGCACGCCTGCGAAGTGGAGCACGGCGTGAGGTGGAGTGTGTGACCATGAGTAGTCCTGTGACCACGAGCTGCTCATCTTTGATGACAGCGTGAGGCTGTCCTGACGTCTCCATCGGGTATTCTGGTTGGTGGGTTCTTGTCCCTGTTGTACAGCTGAGGGCTGTCTTGGTGCCCCGATGGAGGACGTATGTTTGGTATTTTTTTTTTCTGCCTGCTGTTGTTTATTTTTACCTTTTTTTTAATGCTACTTTTTTTGTTTAACTTGATTTTGTTTAGTGCTGCCTTTTTGGTTTTTCTTGTATTTATGGTTTTATCTTTTTACCAGACTGACTCACTTGTAAATACTTGCCTTAATAAATTAATATTAAGCTTTCTTTATTGTTTTGTTGTTTTCCCCTCCTTTGTTTGTTGCATCTGCCCTCAGTCATGACAGCCCCCTCCTGAGTATGTTAAAGAACCTGCATAACGGCCCATCGGGTCGTTACAATGGCGACCGTGACAGGATGGCTCTGTTTTGGCTGGCGGGGTTGTTACGGCATTGGAGGGGAGCATGAAGTGTAAAAAAAAAAAATAATAATCTTTTTTTCTTTTAGGTGGGGAGGTGTCACGTTAAGTGATGGTTTTGCTTGGGGAACTGCTGGTTCGTCGTGGCTCGTTCCCTTTTGTGGATTGCTGCCTCCTTACCTTCAAGTTTTTTTGTTTTGATGTTCTCGTCGGTGAGCTGCCGTTTTCTTTGGTCAGTCGGGTCTGGTAGGGGGCAGTGGCAGCAGCAGCAGGCAGTTTTGAGTCGACGTTGGTCGAGTTTTTGAGCAGCAAATTGGAGCACGCCCATGAAGTGGAGGGGGACGAGAGGGTGGAGTGTGACCATGAGTAGTCGTGTGACCACGAGCTGCTCATCTTTGATGACAGCATGAGGCTGTCCTGACGTCTCCATCGGGGTATTCTGGTTGGTGGGTTCTTGTCCCTGTTGTACAGCTGAGGGCTGTCTTGGTGCCCCGATGGAGGACATATGTTTGGTATTTTTTTTTTTCTGCCTGCTGTTGTTTATTTTTGCCTTTTTTTTAATGCTACTTTTTTTGTTTAACTTGATTTTGTTTAGTGCTGCCTTTTGGTTTTTCTTGTATTTATGGTTTTTATCTTTTTACCAGACGTGACTCACTTGTAAATACTTGCCTTAATAAATTAATATTAAGCTTTCTTTATTGTTTTTGTTGTTTTCCCCTCCTTTGTTTGTTGCATCTGCCGTCAGTCATGACAGCCCCAATCCTGAGTATGTTAAAGAACCTGCATAACGGTGACCACTGGAGTTACAATATATATATATATATATATATATATATATATATATATATATATATATATATATATATATATATATATACATATACATTATGATTAGCAAGAATTTGCTAGCAAAGTTGCCCCCTCTTTGTTGTGTTTCATTTACTGCCAGCGGCCGATCGATAGACCATCTGTCTATCGATTTAACGGTCAGAAATACAAGGGTTTAAAAGATTAAGGCCACTCCCTTTTTAAAACAGAACTTTCCTTTGAGGCAAAAGTAATCTGTCTTGGGCATTTTTCTTACAGGCAAAACCTCCCCTGCGGGCAGCAGGTGCAATGAGTCAAAACCTGTGTTGGACACACCCCCTGCCCCATAGGAGGGGATAAAAGCAAAAACCCACGAGGTCTCGACACACACGCGGGCTAGAAGATATGGAATGAAGACGTCCCCAACACCTGGCCCCATCGATGCTCTTGCAGACAGCCCACGTGGCCCTTTCCAAAGTATACTTTTCCTCGTGCCCTTCGACCGCATTCCAAGTTTTCGCTCCACCGTTGGCCTGCCTCGAGCCCACACGCCATTGCTTGGAGTTTCGAGGAGTCCCCATCGCCTTGCCCCTTTACGGAAGCCCTTGCATCTCACCACGTGGAAGAAACTCGCCCTCGGAAATCGCAAGTCATCCACGGACCGCCTTCTACGCGCCCTCGGAAAATCTGCTAAGGTAAAGTGCCCTGGAAGAGCCCCATTTCAGTCACGCTTTTGTCTCGTAATATTCGCTTAAAGAGAAAGCCAGAAATCACCCTTGTCTAATGCCCGTGCGCCTCTTGCATCGGCAGTATTAAGTCTTTATTACTCCTTTGGCACCCTCAGTGCAGCCTCGGATTCATTATTCCTTTGTCTATTTCATTACTGGCATATAATGTGCATATCTCTCATTTCAGAGGGACCCTATTTCGTGGAAGCTTCTTGGACTGTGTCTGGAATTCCCCAGTTTCATTCAATCCCGTAGGAATCTCCTTCAGGATAGTAATCTACTTGAGTTCCTCTTTCCCGTACTGATGTCATTTATGTAAATACACTCCTTTAAATTTGCCCACGTGTTTTACGTAATATTTCCCTCAGTAACAAGAGCCCTATGCTCATATGAAATTCTCCTTTGTTTTCCTCTTTTTACGTTTTCCTGGACCCACGAAGTCAGAATCACAAGGCTAAATTACCTTATTTCAAACTAAAACCACGGAAAAACGTAAAAATGGCGACCTGGCCATAGATCTCGTTTTGCAGTTGCAGTTCCCTAGCGTTGCTTTATTGCATTTGCAACTTGCCAGATCAGCTATTAGCAAAGCTAAGCTGGGTACGAGACAATTACGAACCTTATGTGTAAAACCAGCACACAGATCCAGAAAATTCCACGTAAGTAATGTGTTTATCTTAGCAAAACCTTTTTACAATCGTGACTGTTCCTAGGAATTAGAAATAGGGACGCATGTAATCACTGAGAGAAAAGAACCGCCGTATTAGATTCGTTAATGCATGCCTTTCAGGATAGGTAGTTAGGAAATAACCAGTGCTAACCATCCTTTGCTTCGAGGAATAGTGCGAAATTCCTCTGTGTTAAAATCTTTTGCTTCGAGGAATAGTGCGAAAATTCCTGCGTTAAAATCCTTGCCATATTCTTGCTTCGAGGAATAGTGCGAAAGAAATTCCTCTGTGATAAATTTTACTTCGCATTTCGAATTAGCGAACTGTTATTTAGGCGCGAATAAATTCCCACGTGGGACACGACGAAGTCAGCTTGCATTGCTGACAATTCTCTCAGTGTAGTTAGAATTCGAGTTAGGTGTTAGGAAAGCGAAATTTAAACTCCGCTTATAGGGAAAATTACTAGGCCGTTGTACTGTTATCCTCTCAGACGACTGGGAAATTCCTGGAATCCCAGACGGAATATAAATATACGGGTTCATTCACACAGAATCTAAAAATACCTCCGGTGTTGGCCAAACGACCTGCACCCCCCCCCCCCGCCCATGCCCGCGTGTGTAGCATTTTTTTTTTTTTTTTTCCCCATTCATTTCCCAGCAAACATTTTTCTTTGGGTTTCCCGTTAGTAATTTCTAAGTCCTAAGGGACGAATCGTAATTCCAAGTCCTAAGTGACTCCTAAAATTCTACGTTGCACGTGGCGAGAATTTCTCCAAATTCCAGTCTCAGGGACTCCTAAAATTCTACGTCGCATGTGGCGAGAATTTCTCCAAATTCCAGTCCTCAGAGACTCCTAAAATTCTACGTCGTCGCACGTGGCCAGAATTTCTCCAAATTCCAGTCCTCAGAGACTCACGTACGAGAATTTCTCCAAATTCAGTCCTCAGAGACTCCTAAAATTCTACGTGGCGTGGAATTTCTCAAATTCCAGTCCTCAGAGACCCAAAAATTAAGTCCACGTTGAGATTTCTCATTCCTGTGGGAACCCAAAATTAAGTCCTTTTGAGACATTATATAGTGTAGTTCACACATCTAAGCCCTTACGGGACTGATCATTCTAGTTCGTTAGAACAACTCCTTAACTTCACGCTACAGCCGGCCAAGTCCGAGCGTGACAAAATCCAACTACGTCTTCCGAGACACATATTAAAAATTCGTTCGCCAAGAACAACCACGTCTTTCCCAAGACATATAAAATTTTAACAAAAAGTCTCCTCAGACTTACTAATCACCTGTCTTATTCAGACAGATCCATTCTCCTGCAGTCTGAACAATTGAGTGTTTCAGATTCCTGCAATTGAGTCTTTTCAGACAACCTGAGTCTTTTCAGACATATCCTATACCCATTATTCCAAGATGGCTAATACCAGAGCCCAACAAAACGAGGATTTCAAATTCTACATGTCCGCTGGGAAGGACATGGGACTATCGGGCAAGATCTGAGAGCATGGGTTCAAGAAGAGAGTGGACGATGCCAAGGCAGAGAGAGCAAGAGAACGTGAAGAGAGAGAGAGAGAGAGGGGCAGGAATTGCCCAAGAGCAGGAGAAGGAAAAAGAACGTGCAGAGAGGGAGAAAAAGAATGAACAAGAGCCAAGGGGAGAGGACAGAACGTGCAAGAGAGAGGAGACGTGCCCAAGAACAGAGGAGAGAGAGAGAGAGAGGGACAGAATTGCCCAAGAACAACGAGAGGAGAGAGAAGAATGAGGAGAAGAGAGAGAGGGAGGAACAGAATGGGAGAGAGAGAGAGAGAACGCGCCCATGAGCTCCAGATGCTAGAACGACAGCCCGCCACCCCCGCCCCTGCCGCGGGGATGAGTGCCCTCAGCCAAGCTCACTCGTTCATGCCAAAATGGACGAGTCCGAACCTGAAGTATGGCTTGAAAGGGCCGAACGAGTCCTGGAGTGCTGCGATCTCTCCCCCGCGGAACTCTCCCTTGTTCTCACTAAATTCCTGGGCGGAAAGGCCCTCGTTGCCTACCACGCCCTTCCCGCGGACGATCGGGGAAACTGGGAAGCCGTACGCCAAGCAGTTACGAAGGCGTACGAGATTACCCCTGAGCGGTGGAGAGACGTTGGAGAGAGCAGCCCAGAGAAGCAGGCCAGACTTGGTCCGATTGGGCGTACCATTCGGAGCGGGCGTTGACAAAATGGCTCGATTCGAAGGAGCCACTAACACCGCCGAGGTACTCGGCGGTTTAAATTCGAGCATTTCCTGCGCTACGCCCCTCCTGCCCTCGCCACCCATATAGTGGAAAAAGCCCCAGCAACACTCACCGAGTGTTGCCGAATAGCAGATATGTGGGAAACTCACCACCCTCAAGAAGGATCCATGGGGCGGAAGATAAATCCCCCGTCCCTCCTCGGAGGTTCAAATTCCCACAAAAATGGGAACTTGGGCAAGCCCCTAACTTGCCATTATTGCAAGAAAACGGGGCATTCCTCCGAACAGTGCCGGAACAAGAAACCGGCTCCTCTCTCTCCCGGAAAACCGACAAATAACTCGCCTGCGCCCTCCACAGGGGCAGCGTGGAAAGACTTTAGCCAGACCTTTTGCACGGCGTGCAAGGTTTATGGCCATTCTCCTGCATGGGCAAAATGCCCACGCAATAAT
Source organism: Macrobrachium rosenbergii (assembly GCF_040412425.1). Classification (NCBI taxonomy): domain Eukaryota; kingdom Metazoa; phylum Arthropoda; class Malacostraca; order Decapoda; family Palaemonidae; genus Macrobrachium; species Macrobrachium rosenbergii. The sequence continues at coordinate 259,788 of NC_089783.1, read as the reverse complement.
AAATCAAATACTCCCACCGTCGCCTTGGCCGTCACAGATCCCCAGTCATTAGGCCCTCCCGCCGAAGGGCCTGTATACGTGGCCCCTCCACGAGGTAGCGAGCCCGCGCGCCGAGTCACTGCTTTCGAGGACTCGGGCGCACAAATCTCCCTCATCCAAAGGGACAGAGTTCCCTACGGAGCTATCATCAATAGACGAAAACTCGTCACGATCGAGGGAATAAATCAATTTAAAATGATACTCCCTACGGTCCAATTGAGAGTCACAAGACCTCACCAATCCAAAATTTGCAATCTTGCAGTAGCAAGCCATCTCCCCGGAGGCTATGACGTCATCCTGGGACAGGACTTTCAGTCCCCACCGAAATCACGACAATCTGGGGTCCCCATTCCCGAATCATTCCGCGGGCGCGAGTAATCCTCCTCCCGCTTCTCCCTCAGCCAAGACTGGCGCCCCCTGGGTACCAGGAGGACGTGCAGTCCCCACCAGTGCCACCTGAGTACGATGTACAGTGGCCCCCTCGATCGGTTCCCGATCCAATTCCAGTGCCCGGCCCTGCCTCAGTGCCAGTGCCAGGGCCCCAATCAGATCTCCCTTCAGGAGATGCCAAATTCCTGCCGGTGCCACTTGCATGCCCCGAGCAGGGCCAAGCTTCGTCCGTCCTGACCGACGAGCCCAAGAAACCTCTGATAGCGCCTGACTCTGCCCTAGTGCCAGCGCCAGAGCGCTACGCCGATCTCCATTCACGGGATCCAACTCAGGACCCCCTCTCTTCCCCCGGCCTGGCACCGCTACCAGCGTCGGTCAGAGAGACGGTTCCTCCCGACCACCGCGGAAGCTCACCTGCAGGTGCGGCCTCGCAACCCGTGCCTGAGCTGGTCATCGTTACCTGCGAGCCGCTCACGCCACCCCCGACCGCCTCCTCTCTGCCTCAGCCCGTCGCCGGCGCAATTGCAAGTCAGGATTCTGCCATATCTCACTTGGCCGATGAACTACAAGAGCCGCGACGGATCATGGTAGAACCCGCACGGAACACTCCTGCGTCAGCTGTCGCATCAGCAGGCCCAGGTGGTACTCCGTGCCGCCCTCCGGTCGCGGGCCCTCCGCTTCCCCGGCCGAGGACGACTGTCCCATTAAGAAAGACTCGAGGCGAAATTACCACGGGCGTGGGACATTCCAGGTAATTTACAAAGAGCTCTAGAGCTCCCCATGGCACCTGTGCCACCATTTCATCTTTTTCGAAGGTCTTGGCACCCCTAATCCAGAAGGGGATGTCAGACCCTCCTCTATCTTCTTCCGTTCCTCAGGAACTGCTATCTCTTATCATCCTCTATTAATCTTCCCTTAAATTATCCCCACAAGAGGCAATTAAATACGGGATACCATTCCCCACACAATGTATAAATCATTAAGAATAACAGAGTGAGAAGTGGCACGCCCTTGCGCCCATACCTTGGCACCGGGCGTGCGTGTCAGCCCCTCCTGAAGGAGTCGCGCCCTTCGGGTGCACTTTTCTCGCCCTGGGACTGAAGTGATAGTCCGGGCCGTAATTTATAGGCGAAGGACGATAAATTCCCGCCTAACACAATAAAACCCTCACTCTTTTTCCCTTAGCTCTTCTGCCAATATCATTTACTTTCTTTTAGTCATTTAGTTATCTTTATTTTAATGAATCGCGAGTCATAGACTCTTGCCCTTGTGATTTAAATGCCCTTTCGTAAGCTCTGAGGAACGTGTCCCGCCTTTCATATGCGGTCAAGTTTTCATTCGTAACGTCTTGGTAATTTTCCTTTTGTTATTATTATCCCTTTTCCCCCTTCCATTCCTTCCAAGATCTCTGTTTGTCCTACCCCACATCTTTTGTCTGCTCGCCCCGTCATAACATTGAGTAGGCAGTGGACGCATAAAATTAGCGTAGTTTAAGGTTAGCGAATTAAAACCTCGCGAATACTCTCGCCCGCATACGACTGTCAAATTCCCGGTGTGTGGGGTCCCCATCAGATCGCGTTGAACGATAGCTGAGCAAAAACGTTAAAACGAAGATAATATTATCAATGCGAATATGTATAGTCATTACAGTATCGCGTAAAGGGGATGTCATTTACAAAAATAAACGCTGTTTTTCATTTACACAGCCTCTTCAAGGCAGATTGTACTAACCGCATGCATTTTATCTAAAATTAAGTAACCGTGTATTTTAATTCTTGAACAATAACCTTTCTTTTCATTTGTTGGCCATAGCCTCATATACTTGGTCCTATAATCTTAATTAATTCACAATTGTTCGAGTCACTTTATAAAGTTACCAGTGGGTAACCAAATCTAAAGTAATTATTCTTTTGCAAGTGTTTAAATCACTTTGCGTTCTGTTAACGAAAATTGTCCCAATGTGTTATTAAAAGTAATGTCACAGCTTCATAAAACCCTTAGGAGTAAAGTTCATTGCAAGGCAGAATGTAGAGTAACGTAAAGCATTTGCCGCTCATTCTTGAATATCGATGTACACACCCGAAGGAGGTATGTACATCATCTTGTATGGGGAGGTATTATGATTAGCAAGAATTCGCTAGCAAATTGCCTCCCCCCCTCCTTTGTTGTTGTTGGTTGTTCTGTTGTTTCATTTACTGCCAGCCGGCCGATCGATAGACCATCTGTCTATCGACTTAAAAACAAGGGTTTAAAAGATTAAAGGCGCTCCCATTTTTGATAAAGATCTTTCCTTCGAGGCAAAAGTAATCTGGCTTGGGTGTTTCTCCTACAGGCCAAAACCTCCCCTGCGGGCAGCAGGTGCAATGAGTCAAAACATCTGTGTTGGGCGCACCCCCTGCCCCATAGGAGGGGATAAAAAGCAAAAGCCCACGAGGTCTTGACACACACGCGGGCTGGAAGATATGGAATGAAGACGTCCCCAACACCTGGCCCCATCGATGCCCTTGCATCCTAACCACGTGGCCCTTTCAAAGTATACTTTTCCTCGTGCCCTTCGACCGTATTCCTCGAGCCCACACGCCATTGCCATTGGAGTTTCGAGGAGTCCCCATCGCCTTGCCCCTTTACGGAAGCCCTTGCATCTCACCGCGTGGAAGAAACTCGCCCTCGGAAATCGCAAGTCATCCACGGACCGCCTTCTACGCGCCCTCGGAAAATCTGCTAAGGTAAAGTGCCCTGGAAGAGCCCCATTTCAGTCACGCTTTTGTCTCGTAATATTTTCTTAAAGAGAAAGCCAGAAATCTCCCTTGTCTAATGTCCGTGCGCCTCTTGCATCGGCAGTATTAATTCTTTATTACTCCTTTGGCACCCTCAGTGCAGCTTCGAATTCATTATTCTTTTGTCTATTTTCATTACTGGCGTATAATGTGCATATCTCTCATTTCAGAGGGATCCTATTTCGTGGAAGCTTCTCGGACTGTGTCTGGAATTCCCCAGTTTCATTCAATCCCGTAGGAATCCCCTTCAATCTACTTGAGTTCCTCTTTCCCGTACTGATGTCATTTATGTAAATACACTCCTTTAAATGTGCCCACGTGTTTTACGTAATATTTCCCTCAGTAACAAGAGCCCTATGCTCATATGAAATTCTCCTTTGTTTTCCTCTTTTTTACGTTTTCCTGTACCCACGAAGTCAGAATCACAAGGCTAAATTACCTTAAATTGTTGCTACCTGTCTCACAGAGCATATTTCAAACTAAAACCACGGAAAAACGTAAATATATATATATATATATATATATATATATATATATATATATATATATATATATATATATATATATATATATATATATATAAATGTGTGTATGTGTACAATGTATGTGTGTATGTTAAATCATGTTTTGTGTGCTTGCTTATATGTGACATCTAATTTATAAACAATACAATCAAATAGATATGAAGAATATATCATATATATAAAAACTTGCCGGATGGCATATATATATAAACAATGGTTAAAAGTATATATATATATATTATCCTTATAGATAAATCATGAAATGTATGCTTGCTTATAGTATACATCTATATGAAATATGAATATAGATCGGAAAATACCGTTTATTGTTATATAGCATATACCATATCTGAAAAATGTTATACCTTTTAAATCGTGAAGGCAATATGGTTAGTATTTCTTATAGAAATAGACCACTGAAAGCAGGAGCTGATGAAAAGTTTAGCTCTATATATAGGGAGGGAGGGAGGGGATCTCTCTCTATAAATATCTCTACTTATTTTCCTGTTGACTCTAGAAAAATTTTTGGTTCCTAGCCTCAGGAATATTCCAGATATGGATTTGATTATACCAAATTCCATTTATATATCTTATATCCAAAAAAAATTTATTCTTCAAAAATCGTGTCGGAGACTCTAACTTTGTGGGAGTCGTTTCAGTGTAGTTACAAAATACCCCCATGGAGATTTTTTTTTTGCCATTACCTCAAAATTAGTTTTGCCAAAAATAAAAGTTTTCATAACTCGTAAGAAGACGTTATTCTGTTTCCTTTTGAAGTCTGTTTACAGAACGAGTATAACTATTATTCTTTAACACCAGAGACAGAGAGAAATCCAGTTTTCTAGATGAAACATTTTTTTTTCTTCATCTAGTTTGAAAATCTTTTTATTAAATAAAAAGCTATTTTTATTTCTAAGTGTTTTTAACTTTCGAAATTATTGAAGCAATAAGTGGTCTCTGGGTTTATATTAATCACCTGTAAAGAAATTTCAGTATTATTTGAGTTTATAAAATTACTTTACAATGGGGTTTTGATGGTTTCATCGTTAGTATTTAAACCATCTTCAGATTTTGAGCCAAGTCAAATGCTCATCTTAAAGGCAAACTCACCGTCTTCCAGCAAAGTAAATCTTTTCCTTTGAAATCTTTACAAGTAACTGCGATGTCTGTGCCTGTTTTAACAATGGAAAAATTCTCAGCTTCTATGAAATGAAATCAAGCGAAGGTCTTGAAAACGTAAAAAAAAAAAAACACTTTAATGAATAATGACTTCCATGCTTTCAGAGCCATTTCAGGAGAAAAATACAGAAAATCGTTAAAAGGAACGTTTTGCCCAGAATGGTATCAGATGGGTATCTATTGTTTACAGTTTTGTGATGAATAAGACATGACTCACGGAGAATAGTAGGCATAGTTGTTAGTTCCAGACCATATCTCAAAGAATGTTAAGGAAAAAAAACTAGAAATTTTAGGGATTATGATTATAATGAATTTACATATATATATCGTCTGTTATTATATATATATATATATATATATATATATATATATATATATATATATATATTTATATATATATTTATATATATATGTATATTTATTTTTACCTTTGTATATATATAGTTATCTAACAGAATTCACATACAGGCACACAAAACACAAACTTGTCTATTTAAAAACATGATTACAGAATCAGTCCACACATTTCTGGTGCTAGGCTTACATAGGATCTATTGCCTGCGCCACCATTTTTGATTGTTTATTCTATTTATGAACGCTTCCTATATATTCAAATAGGGATAATAATAACCATTGAAACACTTGACAACACAAACACGTTGACTTTTCATAGGATATGGATATATATATATATAAAGACTTTAAATAGAGCATATTATAGGTATGCTACAAGTGTACAACGCCATGCCTAACGACTTTAAAATAATGCCATTTTGTAGGTATACGAACTTTTGAAAACTTGTCAATCTATCCACTAAATGATATTTTTTTTAATCCTTAACTAAATGTAAGGACATAATTTATCGCTGCAATATATTTAAATATCATTTTTAAGATAAAAGCCTGATAATAATATCCTGAATATATAATGTATCAGTAGGCATATTTCTAAAGTTGAAATACCATTTTCTTATGTCGATGACCGTATTTAGACAGTTCCATACATACACCACCATCATAAAATATTTGTGTGAAGCGTATTTCATTAGATTGCCTGCCACGGACATTTTCTTATTAAAAAGTTTGTTTCAGTTTCATCACTGATGGCCTGGAAGTTGCCAACTGAATTTTGAAGGAAATGAAGAATATTACGCGGGAAAAACACGAATTTGAGATAATTACCAATTTTAGGAGAGCTGAAAGGAAAAAGATACAATGATTTCAAACTAAGGAAATGTTTACCTATCCTGGTAGATAGGCCTATCAAACTATTCTATTAAATATCTCTGAAATCTCGGTTCTCTCTCTAGATTCTCTATATATATATATATATATATATATATAGATATATATTAGATATCTTGTCTATATCTGAAGCTATATAGCGTTATACTATAAAAACACGAATTGTATCTGCGTCATTTGACTGTCGGCATCCGTTGATATTTATAATATGAATTTAGGAGGTGGATAATTACTGTTTCTGTTCCAAGATGACCAAAATGTTTAATATCATCCAAATGTTGGTCATAACCACGATATCATATTATCCGATCGAAGCCTTGATTAACACCTGGAAGATATTTAAAGTTATCATTTAATTTCAATTGTCCCAAATTAATCAGACAAGAGAAAAATTATTAGTATCAAAAAATGGTTTCCAAATTTGCTGGTTTCAGTGGAAGGATGATTGAATAAGAAAAATGTTCATCAATTATTATTATTATTTTTTAATTATTATTTTTATTATTATTCATTGATACTGTAATTAATCTGACAAAGAAGTTTTTTCGTTATTATAGCTAAAACGGCACAGGGATGACAATAGGAAAATTACCAGCGCCATATATATTATATAATATAGGGAAAAGTCTGATAGGTGAAACAATGTTTCCTCGGGGAACACTGGGCCATTCAAAGGCACGGACGGTTAAAAGAGAAACATTTTGTTTTGAATTGGGGCTTCCCGTGAATTGTTCCGGGACCAAAATCGTCCAATCAAACATGATTTGTCTTTGTGAGGTGGTCAAACATTGTTCATTAAGAGACATTTCTCTATCTCTCTCTCTCTCTCTCTCTCTCTCTCTCTCTTCTCTATACAGTTCTCTTTCTTTCTCTCTCTTTCATATCTAGAATGTTCCTGTTATTCATCTGTGTGTACATGTGTAATCAGGTGTGTCAATATCGCAATCGTGTTAAAATGAAAGCCAAAAGAGCCATCGACTTCATCATTTTGTACAACAGAATTCAGGTTGATTCAACTCTCTCTCTTCTTCTTCTTAATTTCTAATTTTTCCATTGTCTTCGTTAACTGTTTAGTCATATGGTTCGTTTAAACTGCCAAAATAACCAGCGCAAACGATCAAGTGGTTCTCAAACAAGCTGTTCAAGAAAAATCTAAAAAATTGGCTCCAAGTTATAATTCAAAACAAGAACAAGTTTTCAAAGCTGTCTGTGTCGCAAAACAAACTGCAAAGAGAACAGGGCAAGTGCTGCCCGGTGGTGTTAGTTACTTTGTTTGAAAGCAAAGCTCTGACTGCATTGACTTGTTGTTTCAGTTTGCACCTATAGCAAGGCTGTTTGATGTTTGATCATGCAACCAAACAAAACAATAATAAAATAGCAAAAGCTTCAAGCAATCAGGCCAGCAAGGCGTGGTAAAATGCAGGCAAGAAAGCAAGGGTGATGTAATCAAACAAGCACTTCAAACAGAGTTCTGTGACAGAGCTGAGAAGGCATTTTTAAGATCTGTAGATCGGGCAAAGAAGTGCGGACTGGTCTTTTGAGTGAAGATCAAAGTAAGTTTTCTTTTAGCAAGAAATGTGGATCTCAAAAATTCAAAATATGAAAAAGTTTTCTGTATTTTTTCCTTTGTAAAGGTGTATTTAATCCCAACCATTTTAGATTTATGCATTAATGTAAAATGCTCTAATAGGGATTCGCAAATGGAGATGAAGTGTGGGTCAGCAGTATTGAAAACTCTTTTCAAAAGCATTTATTTGAAGACATTTACGTCATTCATTCTAGAATGCTTATTCTGTTCCATAAGGTGAAGCTTTGTTGTCACAGCAATATCTTCACGTGTTTTTATACTTTTTCATTTCATTTAATATGAATAATCGTTCTATTTAAATACAGGCACATCTATGGATTCATGGGACCTTATGATAATTTATTTTATAGCATATTTATAGCTTATATATTTATTTATTTATTTAAAATTATTTTATTTATTTATTTTTTCTCTCTTCAATCGTGGGGGGGGTGAAGACCGAGTGTTTGTTGTCTTGTTTTTCTTGTCCCAAAACAGGCAACATTGTCCAGGTTAACAGGAGAACTTCCAAATATTTATTCTTATAATCTGATACAGACCATTCAACTTCTCAGAAGGTGATTAGAAACTCAACCATATTTTCGTTAATTCCATCAAACTTTTGAACTACTGCAGTCCGACATCTCCATCAGATTTGGCTTTTTTTTTTTTTTTGAGGCCCCATTTACATACCACGTGTGGTGGATGATTGGTGTTCTTAGTTTAACAGACCACTGAACTGGGTCACTTGACAACCAAAACACAAAGATCAAAACAAATCTTGGATTTTTTTTACATGGCGTATAGAAAATTTGGTTATATAGCAACGGGACCTGCATTGTTCTAGACAATCTGAACCAACAAGAATTTTATCACCAATTTATTATTAAGACTCTTCATTGGCCGGTAGAAGAGTCGAAGGAAGACCAACAGCGAGTAAAAGGAATAGACCCTCCACGGTTAGAGATTTTCCTTGATTTACATCCTTTCAGATAGACCTTTATTTTCATTCTTAGAATTCCTCCTTTACATTGCAAAATCTTTGTTTCGATCATGGGCATCTTATCTTTAAAAATGGAAGATATTTTCAGACATCATTTGCATATAAACAACAAAAATGCACAAACTTTAAAGACAGAAGCCAATGCAAAGTGTCATTGACAAACACCCGGGGGCCAATTCCCATTAAAACAATTAACTCTGATATGAAAAGACACAAATGCTCAAATGTCGTTTTAAATGCAGTGTGAAAGGGGTTGAAGAATAAGAAAGGATGGTTGGACTTCATTAATCAAGATGAAATGATGATTCAATGGATTCATTTTCCCCTGCGACTCTTGTTCCATTGAAAATATGGGTTTCTTCTAAAATAATAAATGGCATACCATATTATAATCTGGGCAGACACAAAATAATCTATAAACTAATTCATGGAGTTACAATGACAGAGCTGGAAGGCATTTGTTTTTACAATAAACAAAGGACATTTTGAATTCTAACTTTTTGGTCTAATTTCTTTACACTTATAGCTGAGGATGATTGTTTATCATTTGAGAAAAGAATAAATGATCAATATAAAAACAGTATTAAGCATAATCATCTGATTATTTGAACATTGGTTTAAATGAAAATGTGAAGTCATGACAAAACTATGCGCTAAGAAAATTAAATTATTTCCAGTAAGGGGACTTTTTTACTACTGTATTAATATCAGACTTTCACCTTACTTCAATATTTCCTGTATTTACTGAAGTGGATCAGTGCCCCATTAAATCAATCTGCAATTAATTGCATTTTGATGCACCCAGAGAACAGGACAAGTGTTTCCTTTACAAATAAATATGGCTGGAAAGGTCAATTTACTTGTTCTTGAAAATTTTCATTACCGTTTTGAAATTTGGAACTAAAACATCCAATAAAGAATTCTAGAGGGAAAGTTGGTCTTATAGACTTAGGTTTAATCTCACCTGCTGCGAAAATTCTAGGTTTATAAAAAATTGTGATTCTGATGGTTGAGTCAAATTTCAAATTTCTGATATGAACTCTTCTGATCCCTGATACTTTGCAAAATTTAATACAGTCATGGGAGAGAGTAAATTTCATTCCTGAAGTAGTTCCAAACTTCAGATTGGGGAGTCTGTCCAAATTCAGAAAACAATTTCCAGCCAGGAGAATGGAATTACTGGGTTCAAATCAAATGAGTAGGAAATTCCTCATAGTCTTGAATTTCAGACCAATATTGACTTTCTTGATTCTTGATTTCTGATATGCTGGATTTTATTAGAAATCAATTCTGAAATTCATGTTAGGAGGGAGGAATAAATATATATATATAATATATATATATATATATATATATAAATATATAAAATATATATCATATATATATACATATTTATAAACTATCAAATCGCTGTCAGCCCTAAGTTCAAACAGTATTTACTTTAAAGTAAATTTCAGCTCTGACTTCGGGGTCCAATAGCCGTTGATCTATCAGACAAGGAGCATTCGTAAAGTTCGAAACCATTTTACTTGGCATCGGGTGTCATCGAGTTATGGCACATTCCAAAATGAAAATTGTCTCCTCTTTCAAAGCCGGATTATTAAAAATAGGTACGGTCTTCTTTTGTTTCTTTTTCATTTTTACAATATGAGGATAAAAGGAATGTTTTTTAGTAAAAACAACCACACAGGCATTAATTTGGAAACCTGATCCCACAATACCGGTCATGGAAAAATTCGTTCAGATGGAGAAACTTAAGGGACGACCCAGCACGACCAGAGTCAAGAGAGGTGGCCCTGTCCCGCCTTTGTCTATTATTTTATTAGTCAACCTTGGAGCAAGAGGTTAGCTTAATGCAATGAGAAAGTCTACATTTTTTTCCGTTTTCATATAAATTTAATCAACGGTTATGCAAGAATTAAAAAGTTGTGCTGTTTCAAGGTTTTTGATTTAACCTATTTAAAACTAGTATTGGAAGAATTTTTTTCTTTGTTTTCTTCCTTCAGGCACCACTTAGGGTATATTGTTTACTGAATCTAGATTTATATAATTATTATATTTTAGATTAACCATTATTCCAGTAAAATGCCTATATTTGGAAAAATATAAATAGGTTAAATCTATATGCTTTGTATATACAAAACGTATAATGTTTAAGAAATATATATAAAATCATATCATATATATTCTTTTTAAAAAATGCGTAAATAGTTACTAATGAAATATTTTCTGTTAAAACAGTATTTTTAATTATTAATATTCTTTAAGGTTACCCTTTTTAGACCAAACTATCTCTTCAGGCTGGTTAGTGTAATCTGCTTTGCTGCCTGGCAAATGGTGATTGTAAATTGAATAAGTCATGATCTAACAAGTTTGAGCGAAACAATACTGTTGGTTAGATTTTCGAAAAATATTATATTTATTTTATATATATATATATATGAATATATATATATATATATATATATATATATATATGATATATATATATATATATATATATATATATATATATAAAATATATATATATATATATATATATAATCATATATAAATAAACAACACATATTCATTGCTTGTGGGAATCCTCAAATGAATACATTTTCATCAGCAGGATCAATCAGGTCTTTAAGTTGAAAGGCAATTGAACTGCTCCCGCTGAGGCCATGTGGTCCAACAACTCCATTCGACGGTCAAACCATTAAAACGTACCACTTTGGGCAAGCTAAGGGATCTTTATTCGGTTTGATTTATTTAGTCAGCGTCAGCAAAAAAATTACCAGCAATGACAAAATATCATCGGGGAATTATCCGTGATTGATAGTGTTAGACATTTCTTGCTTCTTGATTAATCTACACAATCCTTGGAACAGAAATAAACTTCTGATATATAGGAGGATAGAATCCAGGTCTTTCAGATGAATATATAAATATATATATATATATATATATTTATAAACATAATATGTATGTAATAGGCATACTTCAGAAATATAATATACCTGGGCAATATATAATATATATATGCATATCGGATGTTTGAACTACTTATATATATATACTCCAATAACCAAATATATATATATATCATATCACCATATTATCCGTATGAGGAATAAGATATAAATATTATAAAAGTAAACGTGTTGGAACATAATAAACTTCAATGAATGTGTGTATGTTAAATTTGTTTTGCCTATTTTTTATAGTGACATCTACATTGAGCATCTAAATGAATATGTTTATCAGAAAACTGAAAAAATATTGTTCTAGCATCAAGACTACCTGTTTTATAATGTTTGATCCCAAGGGATCAGACTTTATGGTTAGATTTCTTCATAGAATTATCCACTTCTGCCTTTAATACGAAAAAATAATCAGCGAAAGGTAATGACCTGAATCTCTCTAAATCTTCTCTCACTCTCTCTCAATTAAAGACTTCTTTTTAGATCAGTAGTCTCAGGAATATTCCAATACGAGAGGTCTCAATATCCTCTCTTTCTATCAGCCAGTGTCCTTGAAAAGAAAATTTATCTTCAGTGAAAATGACAATCTCCTTTGTACAGGGACTTAGTAATTTTGAAGGGCAAATGGGTGTTATGCAGACTTATTTTTGGTTAAACATTGCTCTTTGAAAAATCGCTAAAAACATAACAGACACCAACGTTTTGAAAGTTTTCTATGGGTTTCTTTACTGCCAACGTTTTCTGTTTCCTTTTGGAAGTCTGTTTACATGGATTGGAATATTATTCTCTTAAACACCGTTTCCAGTTCTACCGAATGATCAGGCATGGTTTTTCATCTAGTTGTAGAGAAGTGCCAAATCAAATTATGTGAATGGAAGGCATTTGCAACATATAAGTCGAGTTTTGAAAATAAATTGATACGTTGAAGCCTTAAGTCAGAACTACTATTAAAGAATGACATCATCAAAGATTGGTGACAATTGCTGAAAATAAGTTGCAAGAACCTTGATGATATGCAAGTCTGTTTTTTTACAAATATTATTCTTCATCTTTTGCTTGTGCAGCTGAAAATATTCTCGAGGAAAATTGCTCTCTTCATTATGATAACTTTCGTCTCCAAATTTGCAATTGAATATATTACCTATATAGCTATCTATATTGTGCAATAGTATTTGCAACAATATATATATATATATATATACAGATATATATATATATATATATATTTATATATATATATATATATATATATAAAATATATATATATATATATATATATATATATATTTATATATATATATATATATTTCAGAAAATATGGCTGCTACAATTTTAAAGGACACATATATGCATTTCATAGCTTCAATGCTTTAAGATGTGATGGAAGAATTTTGAGTGAGATGGTACTGACAGAGCCGTCAGGCTGGTAAAATCTTTGTGTTCAGCAAATAGTTTGATTCCTCAGCTATCTGCGTGAGAACCTCAGCAATATTGCTGGTCAGGTGATCTCCGAAGTGTTATGTATATTCGTGAGTACGTGCGTTAATTTGATCTAGATTATGCCAAAATCTGCCTAAAAGTGAGTTTGATCGTTCATTAACGTGATAGAACTGCAGTTGTCTAGACGTAGCTTTGGAGAGGATCCAGGCTTTGAATCGGCAGATAAGGTAGAGTTTGAAATCTCTGTTTTTATGGGAGAAATTGAACTTGTGATTTTTACCATGATTTTCTAATCATTATGAACTTTTGAACTGGTGTGGGAGATTTAATATGAATATTCATACCTCTTTTATATTATTATTTTGTTATGTTACGTTTGCCATATCTTGGCTTTGCATTTTACACTTTCCATTATTGTGTTTTGCATTTCATATATTTTTGGGAGTTTTCTATCATGTTTAATTCTTTGACAGATGTCTGTGGACATGTGTGGACTGGTTCGAATAACATGTGGTAGACTGTTTTTTTTTTTTACATGACTTTAGTTATTGATTTGGGAGTATGTGTGAGTTTGGATATTTTCAGGCTATTAGCCATAGTGAGACTTCTTTAATCAGAAGTGTTTTGCAGTTCAGAGTTTAGTTATCTGACTCGATAATTCATTTATTATGCATTTTAATCTTTGCTTTGTTTTATTCATTTCTTGTTGGGTTATTTGAATAATAAACCTATTTTTGTAGAAACTATTGTGTTTCTTTAAATAGTCCATTTAATTGCTTTGGTGAGAATGAGTGAGATTCGGGTGGGTGAACTTCGGAAAACGATGAGAGAGAGAGAGAGAGGCGATACACGGTGAGAGAGAGAGAGAGAGAGAGAGAGAGAGAGAGAGAGAGAGAGAGGGAAAAAATGGATGCAAGTGTTATCGTGAGCGAACCTTCATACGCCTCTTTTTCCTGAAGAAAGATCGTAGAGCACGTTACGTACACTTTCAAAAAAGTGTTAATTCTGTCCTTGTTACAGAATTAAATGCTGGCAGCGGTGTCTCTGATTTTAAATGGTGGCAGCATGATTTTAATGTCTTTAATGATGGCGAAAGAGGGAGATTGCTAATAGACTAATTGGTAACGTTGATGCCCAAGGCATAGGCGACTTCACCTCAGCTGAGTGGTTAACCACTCAGTCAGTGTTGAATGACTCAGTAGTGGGTCGTGATTACGTGTGAAATACGGGGAATCTTTTTTTTTCCGTTTCTATTCGAGTACTGGGAGTGGGGAGTTGTGAAATAGATCTGGATGATCTCTAGAGCAATTTTGGGGTTAACAAAATACCCAAATAAGTGTGAATAGTGGCGATTGTGAGTTAATTACGCAAAGTGATTATTCAACAATAATCACGGGTGTTTTTTGCTTCGTCTTCGAGTGGGTGACGTCACAGGCTGCACACAGCTCTGTTTTCTGTTAGAAGTAGAGAGATAGGTGCTCCGTTTTCTGTTTCAAATTGGTAAGTACCCCATTCTCGTAAGTTGCGCAGAACGCCGTTTTCTGTTCTTCTTTTAGAGGGGGTAACTTTTGCCTTTCTCTAGTGTTCTTTTTGGTTTCTTTTTTATGTTGTTACGCTCAGGGCGTGTGATTACTCACAAAATGCCGGACGATGCAGCAAGCACATCCCAATCAGTTGTGGTGCATAAAGTGACGAGCGTTAGTGCGGGAATTAGTAATTTTAAAGGGTTAGTTGATGGGAAGCCAACCCAAAATATAGAAACTTTCATTGAGTCAGTGAACAATTATCTGAATTCCAAGAAAATTACGAATGGCGCTGAAGCTTTAACAGAGGCTAAATCATTTCTGGATTTAGATAAAGGAGATATTGGGAAACGAGCACGCAGTTTCGGGTTCAGAAGGTGTAAAACTTGGAATGAACTGCAGAAATTTCTACGAGCTACTTATGGCGGAGTTCAACGTGAATGCGCAGTTCGGAATTTGCGAGAGTTTCTCAAAATAAAGAAGGGCAATGATTCACTAGTCACATACAGTGCGAATTTATTTGATGCAGTAGTTGAGTTAAAGAAATCTATAATAGGCTCTCCATGGGTAACTGGAAATAATATCTCCTTAGATAATTTTGAAAGATTGTTACACTTTGCTTGCCTTTTAACGTCGGTCCCAGATGTAATTGTAGATAGTTTTGATAAGAGAATTGATCAGGATACAGACGAATCCTTTTTGTTTGCACAGATTAACAAAAATCTAGCAAAATGCCCGACACTGGACAGTAGTTTTGTACAGGGAGGTGCAAAGATGTCAGCTGCGGTTTCCAAACCACAGAATAATGATAGTCGCTCGCATTCGGGAAATGATGCAACAGCGAAGACATGTGCACGAGTAGAATCGAAGAAAATTCCAGAGAGATCAGTCACAACGATACGTTGTTTTAATTGTGATAAAATAGGACATAGTAAATCAAATTGCAGAGTGAGATATTGTTCAGTTTGCAAATCTTCAGATCATGGATGGAGATTTTGCCCAGCCACAAAGAATAGAGATTATTCAGGGAAGTCACGGGGAGGTTTTTCTAGATATGACAGGAGAATTCCACATGATGCAAGTTCTAGATACACAAAGGAACAGCAGAATTTTCACAAGATAAGTTCGAAAACGGACACAGGATAATGACTAATCAGGTCTTAGAGTCAACAGAACCTAGGCCGATTGTACGTGGATTCTCTAATGGCAATGAAATTTTTATTTTCATTGATTCTGGTAGCTCAGTTAACTTAGTAAATGCTGACCTTTTTCACTCGAGGTTTCCAGAGTGCAAATTAGTCCCTTCTAGTGAGACAGTGTGTGATGTACAAGCGAGAAAACTGAATATTTTAGGTTCGTCATTTCTTACGCTTTGTATCGGTGGAAAGACAATAGTAGAATCATTTTTGGTCATAGAAGGATTAGCCTTAGGTGAAATGGTTTTGCTAGGACACCCTTCTTGTATGCGACATAACATCAACATTCTTACGGGAGTTCAGGGGATTACAATAGGTGAGTCAGGTTGTTTTGTTCCATATATACACAGGAAAAAAAAACTTGTGAGAAACCTAAGACACAGTCTGAGACATGTGTAACACAGTCATTAGAGAGTGAAGATATTCCATGCAAAGATCTTTCAAAGGATTTTTGTTGGAAGAGATTGAATTGCAACGCGAGTTCCTACATTGGTTAAAGTGTCGCTGAAAGAGAAAAATTTTCCTTCTCAAGTGTGCGTTGTTGAGGGAACCGAGAAATTCAAAGACGTTGTGAGTACGGTGTCAGTGAATGAAATTTCAGTCGCAGGCGTGACTTCAGTAGAATTAGTTAGCTATCAAGACTCAGTGAAAAATATCACAAGGGTACTTATGTAATTGATTTTGAAGAGTTTAATGAAGAGCATAAATTAGTGAGTTTTTGTGGAGACGGGAATATGTTTCCTAACGAGGAGCAACAGTTCCGAAGTCAGGTTCTACATGAACATTTGGCTAAAGTTGATTATCCTGAATATTCAGATAAAGTAGAGAAAGTGTTGAAAGAATATCTAGATATCATTGCTTTGAAGGGAGATAAATTAGGAGTTACAGATGTTTTAGAACATTCAATCCGCCTAGAAAAGGGTACAAATCCCATATATATTCCAGCATATCGAATTCCTTTTAAGATCAGAGAAGAAGTAGAAAAAGAAGTTCAGAAGTGGGAGTCGGAAGGCATTATCAGACCGTCCAATTCTCCGTTTAATTTTCCTTTGCTTGCAGTTCCTAAGAAAGACGGTAGTATCAGAGTTTGTGTAGATTTTCGTAAATTGAATGAAAAAACATGCCCAGATAGATATCCTGTAGCTTGTTTGCCTGATTTGTTTGTTGAGATCGGTGGCAAGAATATATATTCATCTATAGATCTTATGCAAGGGTTTTACAAGTTCCCCTTTGTGAGAGTAGCCGTAAATATACAGCATTTTCGGTACCAAAGGGACATTACGAGTTTAATAGGATGCCTTTTGGATTACAAGGGTCCCCAATAACATTTACTAGACTGGTTAACACAGTACTTCATGGCTTGTTAGGAAAGTCGGTGTTTGTGTACATGGATGACATTCTCATATGCACAGATACAATTGAAGAACATCTAAAGGTGTTAAAAGAAGTCCTCAAGCGATTACGGTTCGCTGGATTAAAGGTCAAATTGGCCAAATGTGAGTTTCTGAAGAGAAAAATTGTCTATTTAGGACATGTTATCTCTAAAAGAGGAGTTAGAGTGAATGATGAGAAAGTTAAAGCCATTGTGAATTTTCCAGTTCCCAAAACCAGGAAACAGATTCGTTCGTTCCTAGGTATGTCGGGTTTCTTTCGCCGTTTTGTGCGGAATTTTTCTACAATAGCGTCTCCATTGACAGATTTGTTACGAGAAGACGTTAAGTTTGTTTGGGGTGATAGTCAACAATTAGCTTTTGAGAAGCTTAAGAACGCTTTGGTGAACCCACCAGTTTTGAAGTTTCCAGATTTTAGTCAACCGTTCACCTTAGTGACTGACGCGAGTCAGGAAGGTATAGGTGCGTGTTTGATGCAGAAATTTGAAGGGAAATTACACCCAATTGCTTTTTATAGCAGAAAGTTCAAAACGCGTGGTAGTAACGAAAGGCTGATGTCAGTTGTGGACAAGGAGGCTTTCGCAGTCGTCTCTAGCCTTGTTCATTTTAAGATGTTGTTGTTGGGAAATAAAGTTGAGATTTTTACAGATCATCAACCGTTGTTAGAGCTTTTAATAAGCCAAATTTGTCGCCCAAGAGAGCACGTTGGTTCCTAACATTGAGAGATTTTGATGCAAACCTCAAATACATTGAAGGTAAGCATAATGTAGTTGCAGATGCATTGAGCAGATATTTTCCGGTCGAGGATGAGGAAATACACACCGAATCCTGTGTGGGAGAAGAGAGTAAATATTTGGTGTCTAATGTCTCTGATATTAGTAGTTCTGAGAGATCGCATGTAGAGGACATACACGTTCCTACAGTGCATACTTCGGGGAGAAATAGTGAGTCGGCAGTCTCGGGAGAGATTGTTATTCGTGATAGTGAGAGTAACGCAGTGTGTTATATTACGGGTGAAAATGTCACTTGGGACATAGGCTTGCTTGAACAAAAGCAAGATGAAGATAAATTGTTGTCAGATGCTAAGGCATTTCTTAGGGAGTTTCACCGAAGAAAGGGTATAAGTTGCCTTTTTCTGGTCTAGAGTTGGAGAATAATTTATTGGTGAGGAAAGTTAAGTATAACTTATGAAGTACTCGAAGCATGGGTGAGATTACACAAATCATCGTGCCAGAGAGTCTAGTACCACAAGTTCTAGACATTGTACATTGTAAATTTGGTTCTCCTCATTTGGGTGTAGACAAGACGTATGAAAACGTCAGGTCAAAGTTCTTTTGGAAAAATATGTTTTCCGCAGTAGAAGCCTTTGTGAAGAAGTGCGCTATTTGCAATGCGAATAAGCCAGCGACGACAGTGTCGTGTCGTTTGGGTTCATATCCCATACCACATAGGCCGTTTCAGAGAGTGCATATGGATATTCTGGGTAACTTCTCAGAGTCCGCTTATGGTTATAGACATTTATTAGTAGTTGTTGATGAGTTGACTCGCTTTGTCGAGATTTTCCCACTGAAATACAAATCAGCTGAGGAAGTTGCTATAGCGTTTTTAAGGGGATAATTTGTCGATATGGTGTTCCTGAATGTCTGATCACAGACAATGGTAGGGAGTTTATTAATAAGACTTTAGACGGTCTTGCTAATTTGTTGGGAATAAAGAAAGTATCTATAATCCCGTATAGACCTGAAGCAAATGGGTTGTGTGAGAGGGCGAATCGGAAAGTAATCGAAGCTTTGCGCATGACGGTGGGTGGTTCCGATACACATTGGGACAGATCTTTGGATGAAGTGCGATATAGTATCAATACTATGATGAATGACACAATTAAGATATCTCCAGCAGAAGCTTTGTATGGATACAAGTTGAAAGGACCTTTTGATTTGTTACCAGAGCGAGTTCAGGGTGATGTTACGGTCACTTCATTGATAAATACAGCGAGAGAAAGATTTGCACGTATCAGTAAAGAACTTGAACTTAGTTCGCGTGCAATGGTAGAGAAAAGTAACGCGAAATCGAGGGGAGTAGCTTTTTCGATGGGTGATAGAGTGTTTGTTAAAGTGAATGTTCGGAATGATCTGAATTATAAATTAAGTCCGAAGTTCCACGGACCTTTTGAGATTGTAGAGATCAAAAAGAGGGAATAGATTTGTAGTTAAAGATGTAAATACTGGAGTGACGAAATTGACCCATATTTCGAAGTTAAAGAAAGTTGGGATGTAATGGAACATTTGTATATAGTTATGTAATGGAACGTTTGTATATAGTTAGAGGGATAAATGGGTTGATATTTGTATATATATGATATTTATTTTTTTTTTTTTTGTCTCTTGTTCATTTTAGATGTTGAAGTTCTTAATCATTTGTTTTCGAATGATTTTAGGAATTGAGACATGGGCTAATTTCATACGAGATTTGACCCGTGTGTTAGTGTGTTATTGTGTTATGATGTTATGATTTCATCATCTGACGCAATATGTGTGTTGTTTAGGATTTTTTTTTTGGGAGGTACTTAGTATATCGGACCGAACAAGTCTGATCTTTTTCGGGTTGGGAGATCGTGTTTGAGTATTTGGATTTTTTTTTTTTTCTTTTTTTTTTTTTTAAAATAAAGGAGCTGTATTGTGAGTAATTGTAGTTGTTAAGATCATGGGAGCGATTGCCATTACGTCAATTGCTATTTTGTTGAGAGTTAGTCAGGTGTTGCGAAATATTTGCTAACCAGAGTAGAACTTTTGTCTTTTCATGTCTTTTAGTGTTTGGAGATTATGATTTTTTTTAGTGTTTGGATAGAATTTTTTTTTTTGTGAGTGAGTTCCGTAGAGTTGTTTGTGCTTAATAGTGAGTTGACTGTGATTATTCTGAGATACAAACTTGGAATTAGTTCACATTGTGAGTGTTTGACTTTTGCATTAGTAGTTTTGTTTGGTTCAGTAACATGAAACCTTTTTGTTATTAGACCTTTTTCGAGTGTTTTTGGGAGACTCAGTAGTGACATGGGATAGATTAGAGACCATGTTCATTTTGGGAGATCAATATCAAGGTTCGGGAGTTGATTATAAGACAAGTTGTACTTTAGTTAGAGAGAAGTGTGTGTGTGACAGTAGTATTTTCCAGTTGCGAGTTGTGTCTGTGGGTGGTTGTGAATTATCATTAGTTCATGGACAGACTCCGACAGAATGTGACTTTAGACAGTTCCTGCGAGATTACCACATTGAGTCCACCAGTACTCTAACTGCCGCGTTCTGCAAAGAGTGCAGTTACAATGATGTGCCAGAGCAACAAGTCGACGTCATTCGTTCTTCAAGGATCCAAGCTGTTTGATTCATCCTGCAGAATCCTGTCTACGGACTTTTTCGTACTTAGCCGTGCTGTATTCAACAGTTCCGAGAAGATAATTATGCGTCATACGCATAACGAGCATTTGATAGTGGCGGTACCTACAACCAAGGTGCCAATAACTGTTCCACCGTTGGAAGACATTGACGATTCCGTGATGTTCCAGTATCAGGAATATATTATGCCGACAATTTTAATTGTCTTAATAGCTATTTTACTGATAATTCTTGTTGTGGGGGTAGTAAAGCTTATTCGTGTTTGTAAGATTACATGTAAAGGCTCTAAGAACACAACCCCAGTGACTTTGGAAGTGCGTCATGAGAGCAGTCCTTAAAGCTGCAGTGCAGTAGACATTGCTAATTGAGCATAGCTCTATTCTGTTATGTTTTATACATATGCTTTTGTTTTAGTTTGCCGTTAAGGAGAGCGAGACGCTCTTATGTGGTGGCCGAGCTCTATTTCAGAAAAATATGGCTGCTACAATTTTAAAGGACACATATATGCATTTCATAGCTTCAATGCTTTAAGATGTGATGGAAGAATTTTTGGAGTGAGATGGAACTGACAGAGCCGTCAGTTGTAAAATCTTTGTGTTCAGCAAATAGTTTGATTCCTCAGCTATCTTGAGAACCTCAGCAATATTGGCAGTCAGGTGATCTCCGAAGTGTTATGTATATTCGTGAGTACGTGCGTTAATTTGATCTAGATTATGCCAAAATCTGCCCTAAAAGTGAGTTTGATCGTTCATTAACGTGATAGAACTGCAGTTGTCTAGACGTAGCTTTGGAGAGGATCCAGGCTTTGAATCGGCAGATAAGGTAGAGTTTGAAATCTCTGTGATTTTTACCATGATTTTCTGATCATTATGAACTTTTGAACTGGTGTGGGAGATTTAATATGAATATTCATACCTCTTTTATATTATTATTTTGTTATGTTACGTTTGCCATATCTTGGCTATGCATTTTACACTTTCCATTATTGTGTTTTGCATTTCATATATTTTTGGGAGTTTTCTATCATGTTTAATTCTTCCGACAGATGTCTGTGGACAGTGTGGTGATTGAATAACATGTGGTAATAACATGTGGTAGACTTTTTTGACATGACTTTAGTTATTGATTTGGGGAGTATGTGTGAGTTTGGATATTTTCAGGCTATTAGCCATAGTGAGACTTCTTTAATCAGAAGTGTTTTGCAGTTCAGAGTTTAGTTATCTGACTCGATAATTCATTTATTATGCATTTTAATCTTTGCTTTGTTTTATTCATTTCTTGTTGGGTTATTTGAATAATAAACCTATTTTTGTAGAAACTATTGCGTTTCTTTAAATAGTCCATTTAATTGATTTGGTGAGAATGAGTGAGATTCGGGTGGGTGAACTTCGGGAAAATGATGAGAGAGAGAGAGAGGCGATACACGGAGAGAGAGAGGTGAGAGAGAGAGAGAGAGAGAGAGAGAGAGGAGAGAGAAAAATGGATGCAAGTGTTATCGTGAGCGAACCTTCATACGCCTTTTTTCCTGAAGAAAGATCGTTAGAGCACGTTACGTACACTTTCAAAAAGTGTTAATTCTGTCCTTGTTACATATATATATATATATATATATATATATATATATATATATATATATATATATATATATATATATATATATATATATATATATATATATATATATATATATATATATATATATAAATATATATTATGCTAATGAAGCAAAAAACAATATCTAAGAAAATTGCTCCTTTTCAATGCTTCTTGTCTAAATCGATAATGAGTTCATTTCAGAATCAAGGGATTAAAACTGATGGTAGGCCACTCCACCCTTTCTTAGTTTACCAGGTAATTCTGTTGACATAAATCCTTTCGAGGCAAAATTGAATCTGTTGTTCTTGGCTGCTTCTTTTCAGACCAGCTCTAAAATGACTCAATCTCATGTGCTGGACATATAAATGCCCATAGGAGAGGTGAAAGTAACAAACAGCCCAGGGCTCGCTCTCAGATGCGTATGGACGAGATTTTAAAGAAACACCACAAACTACCGCCATGCCCTGGCCGAACGATGCCCTTAGCTCAAAACCATGGCCTTTCAAAGTATACTTTTCTTTCGTGCACTCCACCCGCCAACCACGTGTTCCCTTCAGATGCTGGCCTTACAAACTCAATTGGCCTAAAAATTTTCGTGACAAACCCAGAAGATTGCCCTTTATTTAAGCCCACACCACCACGTGGAAGATCACACACGTCCACGGAATCAAACAAATCATCCACGGGCCGCCTTCTGCACTGGAACCAGATCTTATAATACAGTAAATATTGCTCTATAAAGACATCCATTCAGTCATGCTTTTCCATTATATATAAAATTTATATAATTTGAGTACCAGTAATCATCGAATCTCTTGTCAAATGTATATGCTACTCGAGTATCAGTAGTGCTAATATATTATCAATTCATCAAAGCCCATTGGAACCCTCAGTGCAGCTTCAAATTCATTATCCTATTTGACTGTTTTCATTACTGGCGTATAATTTGTGTATCATCATTTCAGTGGGACCCATATATCATGGAATGGGTTTTGGACTTGTCTGGAATCCTCAGTTTCAAAGATCCTGTAGGAAACCCCATTCTGGATCAATAAGACTTGCATTTCTCCTTCCCATACTAATTTATTTATGTAAATATACTCCTGTAAGTTTATAATGTATAAGGTAAAAATTTTTCCTTTCAGTAGTAATTAGCCTTCATTTGCTCATCTGAATTCCCCCTTTTTTCCTCTTGTTTTATGCTTCCCTGGAGTAGAAGTTGGAATCACAAGGCTAAATTATCTGTATTCTGTTAAGTTACCTGTCTCACAGAAAATATTTCAAACTAGATTGCCAAAAAAACATATATATATATATATATATATATATATATATATATATATATATATATATATATATATATATATTACTGTATATATATAGATAGATAGATTGAGTTGATAGATGGATATATATATAGATATATATATATATATGGATATATATATATATATATATATATATATATATATATATATATATATATATATATATATATATATATATATATAGAATATATATATATATATATACTGTATGTGTGTCATCATGAAGGTACAAATGTCATTCAACACCATCAGTGAAAATCTACTTGGTTAGCGACGTCGACTGGAAGTTGATATGAATTTCGGTCATTGGGTCTCCCGAATAACGAATCGTTTGTTATTTTTTTGTAAAGAAAACTATTCAGAAAGTTTGCAAATTGGTATGTTGATCATCCTCCCTCCAATCATCAAACATACCAAATTCCAGCCTCTAGCCTCATCCTAGTGAGTTTTTATTATTATTAAAGGTTAAAGTTAGCCATGACTGTATAAAATGGAACTTTATATTATAGGTGCCAACAACACAGGCCACCACCGGACCGTGGCTGAAAGTTTCATGGGCCGTGGCTGAAGATTAGTTTCACTTTAAATACGCTGTACAGAAAATCGACTGCGCGAAAAAATTTTCAGACGCATTTTTTTCTTGTTAGTTATAATACTCCTTGTGATATTCCCAACTTGGAGCGAATTGGATATTAACTGACTTTGTTATTCATAACAGATAATGCAAAATATGTAGTTGTTGCAAAAGTTTTCTAGAAGATCCTCTGATAACCAGCCACAAATTTTCTATAAACATTTAGTCATATTAGTCAGAAATTTTACTAAAATGTCTCTTTATTTAATTTCCTAATAATAAAGTTAAATGGAAAAAAATAAGTTTATCAGTCTTGAATGATAAATTCATAATCAAATCTTAGCAGTTGATGCAAACAGGTTAATTTCAGATTTCATTCGAGAAATTGCTCAGATATGAAGGCTAAAAGAAAAGTATAAATTCACTGAGATAAGAGTCCAAAAGATAATTTTTCTAACAGTTAAAAAAAAACAGTTTAAAAAGACTTTAAGGAAGTGTTGAAATTCATTCAGCAAAACGATCAAAATGTTTTTTCCATTTGTTGGAACAGATTATCGAAAGAATGCATTCCTTAAGCTTATACACCAAAACATACAAGATTCATCGTCAGGTTTAAAACAAATAAAAAATTGTTGAAGTGGTTTGTCTATTCAGGTGGATTTTGGTAACTGTCAAAGGCTGCTGAAACATTGTTCCGTCAGGACAGTGGCTAGTGACTGAAATTCATCAAAAGCAGTCCTATAATTCCTGGTTGAAAGTACATTTGTCATTAACATAATTTTAGGTATTCCCAATGAAGTTTGGTTTTCTTGCAAAACTTTAACTTAATTTTATTAATTCCCAGTTTAAAAATATCTCATTTAAAAATTACTTATGCATGCGTAAACATCTGAAGTGTGGTTTGCGTTCAGAACTCATCGTAAATAGGTCTTTTAGTCTCAGCAACGATAATTTATACTAAATTTGATATATGCATGTCAGGAAAGGCATATGCATAACCTTAAGTAAAGAAAATGGTTCAGATAATGTTCTGCTTAGGATGTCAGAGCCTGATATTTCCGAACTTGACTCAAAATATACTAAGAATGTTCTCTTGATATCAACATAATTTCCTGATGGACAAGAGTATGGGATGAACAAATATCTGTAGCATAGTGCCACAAAGACCAATGTCTCGGACCAATCGATTCAGTTTGTTCTGATTTTTTAACGCCATTGAACGACCACGGCAAAATTAAGTGCCCTGTTAGCGACAACTGCTAGGGTACGGGGGCAGAGACTAAGG
This sequence comes from Macrobrachium rosenbergii, assembly GCF_040412425.1. Lineage (NCBI taxonomy): Eukaryota > Metazoa > Arthropoda > Malacostraca > Decapoda > Palaemonidae > Macrobrachium > Macrobrachium rosenbergii. Next base: position 234,376 of record NC_089783.1, on the reverse strand, counting down.
ACGATTGTTTGTGTGTGTGCATGATTAATGTCGTTTTTGGGTGCTGAATAATTTTTGAGCCTGATATCTCTTAGAATAGTTAATTTTTTTTACCCTGCCTATTAATCCAGGCAATGAAATTACTCATAAGATAATTCAAATGTTATAAACATTTATATAGGAAGGTTTTATCGTCAAATTCCGTGAACAAAGAATCAAACTATACTGGTGTTTTAACATTTAACAAGTCAAACCATGTTTCTTTGAGGTGCTACCCAAAGGGCAGAACATGTCCAGCCGAAGTGAGGTTTGAATTCGGCATAAAATGAGTCATTGACGTCATTCTGCTGATGGACTTTCCCCTCTGGTAAATTTTTTTGCCTGTTTTCACTGGATGGACCCTCTCATGTCTTTGGCTCTCGAGAAAATCAAAATATTTGCAGGAGGGGTTTAATATATGGTATTTTTTATTCTTGTTCCTTAGTTTTCTTCCTTTGACTCAAGAAATTTTCGTTATAACTGCTCGTCTTCTTAGAGTTTGCATTTTGTTATTCTTATCAGATTTATCATTTTAGATAGTTCTTTGTTTGTTTCCTCTTCGTTTTATCATTTTTATTTTTTCTTCCTGGGGATCCTTCATCATTCCAGTCATGACGTTTTATTTAGCTCTGTTACATTCTCATTGATTTTTCTGATTTATTTCTTAATCATTTATATTTCTTTTCGTTTACTTGTTTCATTAGGGCTCTTTTCCTAATTCTTCTTGCTTGTTCTTCTTTAAACAAAAAGCCATTTTCTCATTTTTAAATTTTTCTTTGCCCTCCTGGGAGAACTTGAGTTATTCCTCCTTTTTTCTGAAACATTCAATGGGAAATTCGTTCTTTCTTCGACCTGCTTCTTGTCTGCATTTTCTGTCTGTTGATCTTTCTTCTTACTTTCCTTCTCACATTTTCACATTTTGCGGTGTTTTGCACTTCTGTCCTTCCTTCCTTCCTTTTTAATTTCCTCTCTTTTGTCATGTAATTTTTATTATGAAATATTTCCACCATTTCTTCTTTGAAGGTCTTCAGATTGACTCTTTCATAGGAATTCTACCTTATTTTAATCTACCAGCACAGACAGCATTTTAAAAAATTTTTTTCAGATGACTGTTATTGTCGTTTATTCTCTTTATATATCGATTCGTTTACAGCTCTTTGATATAAACGACTTATCGTCCTTTTTCTTGTGGGATTTCTTCGTCAACTGTCTCTTTTGACTTGACAAACACGTTTTGTGAAAATGATAAAATCAGTTATGCTTAAAAAATGTAAAAATAAGTAAGAAATGAATAAGTGTAAATTAAATATCTAAAATGATGAAAAGCGAACAAAAATTAAACCTTAAATTATGGTTCGCCTGCAAAATATTCTGCTGAAACTGACTTCGGTTCCCCAATGTCAGATGAAATTATCGCGTAAGATCAGTACAAATGAAATTTTTTTATAGTTTTGACAGTTATGTAAAATGAGGCAAAGGCGACACCAGGGAGTTCAGTATCAAATGAAGTGAACAGAGGCTCTGTTGAAAAGTTTATGAACAAATGTCATTTTTATGTCACCCGTCAAGAGGAAACGACACAACGATATTACGGATGCAGGTCCGAACAATACAGATTTCAAAAGCATTACATGTAGATGAGATTAAGACACCTGTTTATATACACAGTATATATGTCTGTGTGTGTGTATGTGTTATATACATTTATACTCAGTATATCAACGTAATATATAAAGAATTATTTTGTGAACCAGTGTTTTCAAACAAGATTTCAGGCCTTCTCAAGATAATGTTGATAAGGAAGAAATCAGACGTCATTGTCTTCATAACTGAAAAATGTTCGTCTGTTTCAATGTGGCACAAAGTTTTAAAAGTTGATTTTATAATAATAAGAGGACAAATTTACTGCAGCTCATCAAAAAACTTTGTCCCTGATTGGTTTATATAGCAGGGAAAAATTAACCTTTGCTAAAATTTAAAGTTCATCTGTTTGCGAATCTCTCTCTCTCTCTTCTCTCTCTCTCTGTTCAACTCTTGTATCACTTTAGTTTGGCATAGCCTCCATTAGCTAGTAATGCAATAAACTCGTTCTAACTTTTCAAAATTATTTATTGAAAACTGAAATGTCTCCACGCCAAAGGTGGAATGCAGTCAGTCTGAATTGTACATTAAATTGTCAAAAGTTAGCATGAAGTGAGCTCAATGTAGACAAAGTCAGCCACATCAATCAGATGATCGATTTCAGACCAGTTGTTGTCCAATTGTACAGTCAAAAGGGATTCACAACACATCCAATATTTAAACGGAAACTCATCCACTATGTTCCTTCCACCTGTTTATGATGGGCCTGGGAATGGAGTTTTTTTAGTACTAAAATGATATCATAAATTGTGCCAGTTGAAGACTTTGTCACACTTTCACTGCAGCGTTGAGGATTCTCCCTCTGGCAATTTTTTCACCTTTTGTTTCCCCTTTATGAAGGTATCAGATTCAAAGGATATCTTGAGTGTATATTGTACTTTCTTCACTGACCCTCCTGATTACAAGAACTGTCTTGATAATCATAGTTGTTTAGATTCTGCTGTCCAGCTTATAGTACTGCATTGTTGGATCTCCTAGCGACTGCAACGTCCCTTCCCGAATGCCCACTTCATGTAGGCATGGAAACGACCAATGTTTGTGGGCCAACTCATTCTCCTAGAGCAATCAAGATTCTCCAGCATATGTGTAAAGAAGTTCTGAAAGGAAATTACTTTTCTATGCTCATCTCTGTCCAGCATCCTAGATTAGAACTTTAATGAAAGACATACATGATTCTGAAGTGCCTGTTCATTTATGGAAGTGATGACCTTGTTAGTGATATAGACAGCATAAACAGAGGGCAAAATTTAAAAGAAAAGCTTTCTTCTACAGCAGACATTTACCTGTTAACAAAGCAAATTCTCGAGAGAAGATCCATAATATTTTTAGTTTGATTCCTACCTCCTAGCAAATTATTTTCCCTTTTTAATTTAAGTCAGGATTCTTGCTTTAAAGGCTAGAATTTATGGGCAGTCACCATGGATGTGATTCATTTTTCTTTTCTCCTGGTACATTAAAAATAATCAGCTGTTGGATCACAGGCCCCTTTGTGTATATCTATAACTGTATCTATCGGGCCCCATCTATCTTTGTTTTATTATACATAAACATATTTTGTATATATTTATATAGTTTATATACATATGCCCATTTATTTACAAATATCTTCCATATATATATATATATGTTATGTATATATATTTATATAAGGATAGATTTAGAAGATAGATCTACAAATTTAAATCCAAAAAAATGAGAGAGAAATGTTTGTTTCAAATTCTAAAGATACAGATTCTTACATTGCCATGATCAAAATATATTTTTTGTCATGAATGTTTTATTTATTAAATTAGAATACCATTTACATTAAGTGTTTACATAAAAAACAAAGAAAATGCCATAACTGATGCATTCTTTCTGGGTTTTTAGTTTTGTTCCTGTACGATGGGACATTTTTTGATAATGTGACATAAAAAAGCCATGGGACTCAATTGTTTTCTTCAGAATTTAAAAAACTCTTTATATCTAACATTTCTCTCTCTCTCACTCTTTTTCTGAGTATATATTTGCATATATCATTATATAATATTATATATATATATATATTTATTTTATGATGAAAAATAGTCATAAATATATATATATATAATTTAAATGCAATAAAATATATATATATATATGTATATATATTATATATATAAATATCATATATTTATATATATATATATATATATATATATATCCTATGTTATATTATATATATATTTCCATATATATATATATATATATATATGATATTACACTATCATTATGTTTTTGGCTTTATCCATAACATTGATAGGTATCTATATATAAATGACCCAGAATTAGCTTTGAAGGCACACTAGACTTTAAAAATGTAATATATGGATTATCGTGAAAAGTTCTCTTATATTTGAAAAAAATTAATGGTTTAAATCCATTATCGGATCCGGTAGATATATTATTATTAAGCTTATATTATGACTTCAGTATGAAAGTGATATAATTAATAATGCAACTGTCTTGAATTTACAACTGATTTCTCACAATAAAAAGGAAGGATATTAAAGATAAATGATATGTTTTTTCTAAAATTATTTTTGAACATAATATCAGTGTTTTATCTTTGAACTTTTATCAGCTTTAAATAATTTTAGCCAATCGACAGCAGAAATATAGTCCTATCCGAAAGGATACAATATTTGTCACTGGTCGCAGTTTATAAATTTACCGAAAAAGACAAGAAATCTAAATAAATATTTGGGCCCATGTTGGTGTTTTGGGTGTCAATTTATGTAAAAGCATATTTGCATGCAAATATAAAGTCAATGCAGTATTAAGGGTCCTTTGACTCCATGGACTCCCAAGTCTATAGACATAAAGCATTGAAATGAGTAAATTATATTTTGGCCTGCAATGTAATTATTTCAGATAAAAATATATATATATATATATATATATATATATATATATATATATATATATATATATATATATATATATATATATATATTATTATGATTAGCAAGAATTCGCTAGCAAATTGCCTCCCCCCCTCCTTTGTTGTGGTTGGTTGTTCTGTTGTGTTTCATTTACTGCCAGCCGGCCGATCGATAGACCATCTGTCTATCGACTTAAAAACAAGGGTTTAAAAGATTAAAGGCGCTCCCATTTTTGATAAAGATCTTTCCTTCGAGGCAAAAGTAATCTGGCTTGGGTGTTTCTCCTACAGGCCAAAACCTCCCCTGCGGGCAGCAGGTGCAATGAGTCAAAGCATCTGTGTTGGACGCACCCCTGCCCCATAGGAGGATAAAAGCAAAAGCCCACGAGGTCTCGACACACACACGGGCTGGAAGATATGGAGTGAACTTGTGAAGACGTCCTCAACACCTGGCCCCATCGATGCCCTTGCATCCCTAACCACGTGGCCCTTTCCAAAGTATACTTTTCCTCGTGCCCTTCGACCGTATTCCTCGAGCCCACACGCCATTGCTTGAGTTTGGAGTTTCGAGTCCCCATCGCCTTGCCCCTTTACGGAAGCCCTTGCATCTCACCACGTGGAAGAAACTCGCCCTCGGAAATCGCAAGTCATCCACGGACCGCCTTCTACGCGCCCTCGGAAAATCTGCTAAGGTAAAGTGCCCTGGAAGAGCCCCATTTCAGTCACGCTTTTGTCTCGTAATATTTTCTTAAAGAGAAAGCCAGAAATCTCCCTTGTCTAATGTCCGTGCGCCTCTTGCATCAGCAGTATTAATTCTTTATTACTCCTTTGGCACCCTCAGTGCAGCTTCGAATTCATTATTCTTTTGTCTATTTTCATTACTGGCGTATAATGTGCATATCTCTCATTTCAGAGGATCCTATTTCGTGGAAGCTTCTCGGACTGTGTCTGGAATCCCCCAGTTTCATTCAATCCCAGAATTTCATTCAATCTACTTGAGTTCCTCTTTCCCGTACTAATATCATTTATGTAAATACACTACTTTAAATGTGCCCACGTGTTTTACGTAATATTTCCCTCAGTAACCAGAGCCCTATGCTCATATGAAATTCTCCTTTGTTTTCCTCTTTTTTACGTTTTCCCGTACCCACGAAGTCAGAATCACAAGGCTAAATTACCTTAAATTGTTGCTACCTGTCTCTCAGAGAGCATATTTCAAACTAAAACCACGGAAAAACGTAAAAATGGCGACCTGGCCATAGATCTCGTTTTGCAGTTGCAGTTCCCCTAGTGTTGCTTTATTGCATTTGCAACTTGCCAGATCAGCTATTAGCAAAGCTAAGCTGGGTACGAGACAATTACGAACCTTTTGTGTAAAACCAGCACACAGATCCAGAAAATTCCACGTAAGTAATGTGTTTATCTTAGCAAAACCTTTTTACAATCGTGACTGTTCCTAGGAATTAGAAATAGGGACGCATGTAATCACTGAGAGAAAAGAACCGCCGTATTAGATTCGTTAATGCATGCCTTTCAGGATAGGTAGTTAGGAAATAACCAGTGCTAACCATCCTTTGCTTCGAGGAATAGTGCGAAATTCCTCTGTGTTAAAATCTTTGCCATATCTTTTGCTTCGAGGAATAGTGCGAAAATTCCTGTGTTAAAATCTTTGCCATATTCTTGCTTCGAGGAATAGTGCGAAAGAAATTCCTCTGTGATAAATTTTACTTCGCATTTCGAATTAGCGAACTGTTATTTAGGCGCGAATAAAATTCCCACGTGGGACACGACGAAGTCAGCTTGCATTGCTGAAAATTCTCTCAGTGTAGTTAGAATTCGAGTTAGGTGTTAGGAAAGCGAAATTTAAACTCCGCTTATAGGGAAAATTACTAGGCCGTTGTACTGTTATCCTCTCAGACGACTGGGAAATTCCCGGAATCCCAGACGGTATATAAATATACGGGTTCATTCACCCAGAATCTAAAAATACCTCCGGTGTTGGCCAAACGACCTGCACCCCCACCCCGCCCATGCCCGCGTGTGTAGCATTTTTTTTTTCCCCATTCATTTCCCAGCAAACATTTTTCTTTGGGTTTCCCGTTAGTAATTTCTAAGTCCTAAGGGACGAATCGTAATTCCAAGTCCTAAGTGACTCCTAAAATTCTACGTCGCACGTGGCGAGAATTCCTCCAAATTCCACAAATTCCAAGTCCTAAGTGACTCCTAAAATTCTACGTCGCACGTGGCGAGAATTTCTCCAAATTCCAGTCCTCAGAGACTCCTAAAATTCTACGTCGCACGTGGCGAGAATTTCTCCAAATTCCAGTCCTCAGAGACTCCTAAAATTCTACGTCGCACGTGGCGAGAATTTCTCCAAATTCCAGTCCTCAGAGACTCCTAAAATTCTACGTCGCACGTGGCGAGAATTCCTCCAAACTCCAGTCCTCAGAGACTCCTAAAATTCTACGTCGCACGTGGCGAGAATTTCTCCAAATTCCAGTCCTCAGAGACTCATACAAAAATTCCGCACGTGGCGAGAATTTCTCATTCCTGGGAACCCAAAATTAAGTCCTCCTTTTGAGACATTATATAGTGTAGTTCACACACATCTAAGCCCTTACGGGACTGATCATTCTAGTTCGTTAGAACAACTCCTTAACTTCACGCTACAGCCGGCCAAGTCCGAGCGTGACAAAATCCAACCACGTCTTCCGAGACACATATTAGAATTCGTTCGCCAAGAACAACGTCTTTCCAAGACACATCCAATTTTAACAAAAAGTCTCCTCAGACTTACTAATCAACTGTCTTATTCGGACAGATCCATTCTTGCAGTCTGAACAATTGAGTGTTTCAGACATATCATCAGACATATCCCATTATTTCAAGATGGCTAATACCAGAGCCCAACAAAACGAGGATTTCAAATTCTACATGTCCGCTGGGAAGGACATGGGACTATCGGGGCAAGATCTGAGAGCATGGGTTCAAGAGCGAGTGGACGATGCCAAGGCGGAGAGAGCAAGAGAACGAAGAGAGAGAGAGAGTTGCCCAAGAGCAGGAGAGGATAAAGAACGTGCAGAGAGAGAGAGAACGAGTTGCCCAAGAACAAGAACGTGAGAGCAGAGAAGAACGTGCAGAGAGAGAGAGGGCAAGAATTGCCCAAGAGCAAGAAGGAAAAGAACAGCAGAGAGAGAGAGAGAGAATCGCCAAGAACAAAGAGAGGAAAGGGAGGAAGAGATGGGAAGATCAGGAGAGAGAGAGAGAGCGCGCCCATGAGCTCCAGGTGCTAGAACGACAGCCACGCCACCCCGCCCCTGCCGCGGGAATGAGTGCCCTCAGCCAAGCTCACTCGTTCATGCCAAAATGGACGGAGTCCGAACCCTGAAGTATGGCTTGAAAGGGCCGAACGAGTCCTGGAGTGCTGCGATCTCTCCCCGCGGAACTCTCCCTTGTTCTCACTAAATTCCTGGGCGGAAAGGCCCTCGTTGCCTACCACGCCCTTCCCCGCAGACGATCGGGGAAACTGGGAAGCCGTGACGCCAAGCAGTTCGAAGGCGCACGAGATTACCCCCCGAGCGGTGGAGGAGACGTTGAGAGAGCAGCCCAGAGAAGCAGGCCAGACTTGGTCCGATTGGGCGTACCATTCGGAGCGGGCGTTGACAAATGGCTCGATTCCGAAGGAGCCACTAACACCGCCGAGGTACTCGAGCGGTTTAAATTGAGCATTTCCTGCGCCACGCCCCTCCTGCCCTCGCCACTCATATAGTGGAAAAAGCCCCAGCAACACTCACCGAGTGTTGCCGAATAGCAGATATGGGAAACTCACCACCCTCAAGAAGGATCCATGGGGCGGAAAATAAATCCCCGTCCCCTCCTCGGAGGTTCAAATTCCCACAAAAATGGGAACTGGCAAGCCCCTAACTTGCCATTATTGCAAGAAAAGGGCATTCCTCCGAACAGTGCCGGAACAAGAAACCGGCTCCTCTCTCTCCCGGAAAACCGACAAATAACTCGCCTGCGCCCTCCACAGGGGCAGCGCGAAAGACTTTAGCCAGACCTTTTGCACGGCGTGCAAGGTTTATGGCCATTCTCCCGCATGGGCAAAATGCCCACGCAATAATAAATCAACTACTCCCACCGTCGCCTTGGCCGTCACAGATCCCCAGTCATTAGGCCCTCCCGCCGAAGGGCCTGTATACGTGGCCCCTCCACGAGGTAGCCAGCCCGCGCGCCGAGTCACTGCTTTCGAGGACTCGGGCGCACAAATCTCCCTCATCCGGAGGGACAGAGTTCCCTACGGAGCTATCGTCAATAGACGAAAACTCGTCACGATCGAGGGAATAAATCAATTTAAAATGATACTCCCTACGGTCCAATTGAGAGTCACAAGACCTCACCAATCCAAAATTTGCAATCTTGCAGTAGCAAGCCATCTCCCCGGAGGCTATGACGTCATCCTGGGACAGGACTTTCAGTCCCCACCGAAATCACGACAATCTAGGGGTCCACATTCCCCGAATCATTCCGCGGGCGCGAGTAATCCTCCCCCGCTTCTCCCTCAGTCAAGACTGGCGCCCCCTGGGTACCAGGAGGACGTGCAGTCCCCACCAGTGCCACCTGAGTACAATGTACAGTGGCCCCCTCGATCGGTTCCCGATCCCATTCCAGTGCCCGGCCCTGCCTCAGTGCCAGTGCCAGGGCCCCAATCAAATCTCCCTTCAGGAGATGCCAAATTCCTGCCGGTGCCACTTGCATGCCCCGAGCAGGGCCAAGCTTCGTCCGTCCTGACCGACGAGCCCAAGAAACCTCTGATAGCGCCTGACTCTGCCCTAGTGCCAGCGCCAGAGCGCTACGCCGATCTCCATTCACGGGATCCAACTCAGGACCCCTCTCTTCCCCGGCCTGGCACCGCTACCAGCGTCGGTCAGAGAGACGGTTCCTCCCGACCACCGCGGAAGCTCACCTGCAGGTGCGGCCTCGCAACCCGTGCCTGAGCTGGTCATCGATACCTGCGAGCCGCTCACGCCACCCCCGACCGCCTCCTCTCTGCCTCAGTCCGTCGCCGACGCAATTGCAAGTCAGGATTCTGCCATATCTCACTTGGCCGATGAACTACAAGAGCCGCGACGGATCATGGTAGAACCCGCACGGAACACTCCTGCGTCAGCTGTCGCATCAGCAGGCCCAGGTGGTACTCCGTGCCGCCCTCCGTCGCGGGCCCTCCGCTTCCCCGGCCGAGGACGACTGTCCCATTAAGAAAGGCTCGAGGCGAAATTACCACGGGCGTGGGACATTCCAGGTAATTTACAAAGAGCTCTAGAGCTCCCATGGCACCTGTGCCACCATTTCATTTTCGAAGGTCTTGGCACCCCTAATCCAGAAGGGGATGTCAGACCCTCCTCTATCTTCTTCCGTTCCTCAGGAACTGCTATCTCTTATCATCCTCTACTAATCTTCCCTTAAATTATCCCCACAAGAGGCAATTAAATACGGGATACCATTCCCCACACAATGTATAAATCATTAAGAATAACAGAGTGAGAAGTGGCACGCCCTTGCGCCCATACCTTGGCACCGGGCGTGCGTGTCAGCCCCCTCCTGAAGGAGTCGCGCCCTTCGGGTGCACTTTCCTCGCCCTGGGACTGAAGTGATAGTCCGGGCCGTAATTTATAGGCAAAGGACGATAAATTCCCGCCCTAACACAATAAAACCCTCACTCTTTTTCCCTTAGCTCTTCTGCCAATATCATTTACTTTCTTTTAGTCATTTAGTTATCTTTATTTTAATGAATCGAGTCATAAACTCTTGCCCTTGTGATTTAAATGCCCCTTTCGTAAGCTCTGAGGGACGTGTCCCGCCTTTCATATGCGGTCAAGTTTTCATTCGTAACGTCTTGGTAATTTTCCTTTTGTTATTATTATCCCTTTTCCCCTTCCATTCCTTCCAAGATCGCTGTTTGTCCTACCCCACATCTTTTGTCTGCTCGCCCGTCATAACATTGAGTAGGCAGTGGACGATAAAATTAGCGTAGTTTAAGGTTATTCGAATTAAAACCATGAATAATACTCTCGCCCGCACACGGCTGTCAAAATCCGTGTGGGGCCGGCCCTAAGCAAAGTACGTTAAAACGAAGATAAATTATCAATGCGAATATGTATAGTCATTACAGTATCGCGTAAAAGGGGATGTCATTTACAAAAATAAACGCTGTTTTCATTTACACAGCCTCTTCAAGGCAGATTGTACTAACCGCATGCATTTTATCTAAAATTAAGTAACCGTGTATTTTAATTCTTGAACAATAACCTTTCTTTTCATTTGTTGGCCATAGCCTCATATACGTGGTCCTATAATCTTAATTAATTCACAATTGTTCGAGTCACATTATAAAGTTACCAGTGGGTAACCAAATCTAAAGTAATTATTCTTTTGCAAGTGTTTAAATCACTTTGCGTTCTGTTAACGAAAATTGTCCCAATGTGTTATTAAAAGTAATGTCACAGCTTCATAAAACCCTTAGGAGTAAAGTTCATTGCAAGGCAGAATGTAGAGTAACGTAAAGCATTTGCCGCTCATTCTTGAATATCGATGTACACACCCGAAGGAGGTATGTACATCATCTTGTATGGGGAGGTATTATGATTAGCAAGAATTCGCTAGCAAATTGCCTCCCCCTCCTTTGTTGTTGTTGTTTTTGTTGTGTTTCATTTACTGCCAGCCGGCCGATCGATAGACCATCTGTCTATCGACTTAAAAACAGGGGTTTAAAAGATTAAAGGCGCTCCCATTTTTGATAAAGATCTTTCCTTCGAGGCAAAAGTAATCTGGCTTGGGTGTTTCTCCTACAGGTCAAAACCTCCCCTGCGGGCAGCAGGTGCAATGAGTCAAAGCATCTGTGTTGGACGCACCCCCCCCTGCCCCATAGGAGGGGATAAAAAGCAGAAAGCCCACGAGGTCTGGACACACACGGGGGCTGGAAGATATGGAGTGAACTTGTGAAGACGTCCCCAACACCTGGCCCCATCGATGCCCTTGCATCCTAACCACGTGGCCCTTTCCAAAGTATACTTTTCCTCGTGCCCTTCGACCGTATTCCTCGAGCCCACACGCCATTGCTTGGAGTTTCTTGGAGTCCCCCCATTGCCTTGCCCCTTTACGGAAGCCCTTGCATCTCACCACGTGGAAGAAACTCGCCCTCGGAAATCGCAAGTCATCCACGGACCGCCTTCTACGCGCCCTCGGAAAATCTGCTAAGGTAAAGTGCCCTGGAAGAGCCCCATTTCAGTCACGCTTTTGTCTCGTAATATTTTCTTAAAGAGAAAGCCAGAAATCTCCCTTGTCTAATGTCCGTGCGCCTCTTGCATCGGCAGTATTAATTCTTTATTACTCCTTTGGCACCCTCAGTGCAGCTTCGAATTCATTATTCTTTTGTCTATTTTCATTACTGGCGTATAATGTGCATATCTCTCATTTCAGAGGGATCCTATTTCGTGGAAGCTTCTCGGACTGTGTCTGGAAAGTTTCATTCAATCCCAGGAACTCCTTCAATCTAATCTAGTGAGTTCTTTCCCGTACTAATATCATTTATGTAAATACACTCCTTTAAATTTGCCCACGTGTTTTACGTAATATTTCCCTCAGTAACCAGAGCCCTATGCTCATATGAAATTCTCCTTTGTTTTCCTCTTTTTACGTTTTCCCATACCCACGAAGTCAGAATCACAAGGCTAAATTACCTTAAATTGTTGCTACCTGTCTCACAGAGCATATTTCAAACTAAAACCACGGAAAAAAAAAATAAAAATATATATATATATATATATATATATATATATATATATATATATATATATGATATGGTTTTTAGCTATCTTATATATCAATGAGATATACTAGGGATATTACACAATATATATAGGTAATACAAAAATCCGGACTCTGGCCTTAAGGTCAATAAAAATATTTACATCAAAATACGGCTGAAGGCCTATTTCAAGATAGGGAGTGATTAGGTAAACTCTGGGGTTTTTTAATTAATTATATTTACAAAGGAAACAAATATCAGAAAAATGGTAGCGTAATTTTGGGACAGACAAACATATACGTGATACAAGATTTACACAAAGAGCAAATGACTTGGGATTTTTGAAAATTATAATATGGGATGCCCGCACTGAACAAAGGGCATTACAGATGATTAGTTGGCCGCAAGATGATGAACAGATCCACAGCCGAGTAACTTTTAAAACTGTAATTTGTTTATGGTCACTCAACTGAAAATGGCACTGTAATGAAGGAATCAAAGAATTGCATAGAAGACGAAGACTGAACTTTGATTCCAATAACTCGAATATTTTATGATTACATTACACTTCACGCCAAATCTTTGCAAATTAAACAGCAGAAATATAAACGTGCAATACAGGTTTACTAATATAGCTCTATAGCATATGAAAAGAAAAGCAAAAAATAGCTGGATGTATATCTTGGTGAGGTGACTGACGAAAAACCTTAAATCTGGTATATTTACCTATAATCAATATATATGTTCCTCATCTTATGGGGCCAGAGAAGGAGGGCAGGTGAATAATTTCACAGCAAAAAGATTCTGGTTACTGCCAGCCATTATTTACAAATAAGGACAGGACTTCCATCCCAGAGCAGCTATGAGCAAATCCAAGGTTGAGCATGTCCTTCATAGACCTTTTTATAACTTCCTGTGATTACGTTTGCTCCATAGAGGGGTGGTGCTGGCAAAAAGACCACATTGGGTAACCTGGCTGAAGTCTCCAAGATGGCGCTGCACATATTCAATTCTCTGCCTCTAAATTAAATTTTATTCCTACCAGGCCAGCTTGAATTTAAGGATTTATATATAAATGGAACAAAGAAAGAGATTAAATTGGATTTTGAGTTTGAGGCAGTGGTGAGAGAGAGGTTTTATAGATATTGTCTACAGTGAAAGGGGAGATAAATGCCCCTTTATTTCATTTGACTTATTGACTGGTGAGATGTATCTGTATAAGAGGATACTTATAGATATATATTATATATATATATATATATATATATATATATATATATATATATATATATATATATATATATATATATATATATATATATATATATATATATATATATATATATATATATATATATATTACATATATGTGTGTGTGTGTATGTGTGTGTAAATGTAGGATATGTATATAATGTACGTATAGTGATGTTGTATGTATGATACTTTTGTAACTGTTTTTTAATGTTTTATGCTGTCAATTATTAAGACGCAAATTCTCCTTCCTATCGAATACTCGCTTTATTCTGGAACATTTTCTATACAAAAGTAATTATTTATGTTAAGTGCATCTAATCTCAGAGGATTGAACCTATGCCTCTTGGGTTTGACAATTTTTTGTTAGGGACATTTTCTGAACCCTGGTTGACCAGATGCACTTGTTATTATTCATATATTATATATATATATATATATATATATATATATATATATATATTTATATATATATATATATATATATATATATGTCATATATATATATATATATCATCATCATCATCATCATCATCATCCAGGGCCATATCCCCAAGGACGTCGGTAATCATTTCGCCACTCCTCTCTATTTCCGGCTCTCTGCAGCAACTGAGCTGCCGACATTGAGTTTTCCTCCAGTCATTCTCACCAATCCATCCATATATTTTTGTCTAGGTCTTCCTCTTGTTGACTTCCATTGATTTTACCAGTGAGAGAGATGTTCTAGTTCTTGTCTTCTCACTATGTGACCCTAAACCGCATTTGTCTACCTCTCACTGAAGCCAAAAGTTCTCTCTCATTGCCTACTCTCTCTAATACCTGCTCATTAGTTTTCCTTTCTGTCCATGATATTTTCAGCATCCTTCTCCAAACCACATTTCTGCAGCCTGTAACCTCTCCTCATCTGCCTTCCTCAAGGTCCAAGTTTCACAGCCATACAACAATACAGACCAAACAAAACATTTCACAAATCTTCTCCTAAGATTCATCGATATTTTTGAGTTGGTGACTAATTTCTTTATTTTACCAAATGCATCTTTTGCCATGGATATTCTCTTCCTGATCTCTTTTTCGCATTTTCCATCACTTGTGACAGTGCATCCTAAATAATTAAAACTATTGGTTTGTTTAACTGTTTCAGCATTAATTATTATATCTGTTCTTTGGGATTTCATCTTTTGGAGATAACCATAACTTCTGTTTTCTTAATATTTATTGACAGACCTCTTTCTCTGCTTTGACTCGTGTAAAGTACTGACTAAAGCTTGAAGTTTATCATGAGAGTCTGCAACAAGTGCTGTATCATCAGCATATCTGATATTATTAATATTGACTGACCTCCAACCTTAATTCCTTCCATATCTCTGAGATCTCTCATTATCATTTCACTATATAAATTGAAGAGATCAGTGTGATAACACACAACCCTGTCTTACACCTCTCTTGATGCTGAGTCTCTGATTGTCATTTTCTACTTTCACTGATGCCTCTTGATTCCAATATAAATTCTTTATCAATCTTAGATCTTTCCCATCGATATTTATCTGTTCCAATATCCTTATAAGGTCTACATGTCTAACTTGATCAAAAGCTTTTTCATAGTCAACAAAACAAATATATAGATCTTTTTCACTTCTATTGCTCTCTCCATCAACATTCTCAAAATAAAAATTGCATTTCTTGGAAATTTATCTCTCATAAAACCACACTGTTCATTGCCAATCTCTGGGAGTATCTTATTTCTTATTCTATTCAAAACAATCCTTAATATTATTTTTGTGATCTGACTCATGATACTGATAGTCCGGTGTTTATTGCACTCAAATGTTCCTGGTATTTTTGGCATTGTGATAAATGTTGATTTGTACATCTGTGTTGCAGGCTCTCCATCTTCATATATTCCTTCCACTATTTCCATTAATATATCAATGATGTATTCTCCCAGAGCTACCAACATCTCTGCTGCTATTCCATCATCACCTGTTGCTTTATCGCTTTTCATTTGTTTTAAAGATGCCTCTATCTCTGATCTGATTATACTTGGTCCCTCTCCGTTGTCATTGAAGTCTAGATGTTCTATTCTATCATCATCAAACAATGCTCCAATATATTCCGTCCATCTTTTCAATATTTCTTTTGACTCCATTACTATGGTTCCATCCGCTTTTTTGATACCAGTGCTGATACTTCTCTTCTTTTTAAAAGTAATTTCTTTCACCTTATCATACTTTCTCCGTTCATCCCTTTATCCAAATCTTCTACCTCCTCACAAATCTCATCCATCCATTTCTCCTTTGCCCTTGTGCATTCCCTCTTAATAGTTCTATCCAGAGCTCTATATCTATCTTCATTTTTACCCTTCTGTAGCCTTCTTTCATCATCATTATCAAGATATCTTCTGTCATCCATTCTCTCCGAGCTCTCCTTTCTGTTGTTGGTATTATTTCATTACCTTCTCTTATTGCATTTTCCATATTTTGCCACTTTGCTGAGAATGTTGGAGCACTGGGCCTTCCTCCTTAAGCTGGTCATATCTATTTCTTACAATTATATTATATTGGTTCTTCATTTCCTCTGTTTTTCAATATTTTCAGTTGCCTCTTTGATTTAGGTGTACTCTTCCTCTGATTTTCAACTTCACCATCACTGTTGCTACAACTGGTACATGGTCACTATTACAATCGGCTCCTGGGTAGGTTTTCACTTGCTTGACAGAGTTCCTAAATCTTTTATTGATGGTTAGAAAGTCTATTTGGTTTCTAACTCTGTCACCAGGGCTTTTCCATGTCCAGAGATGTCTTGGGTGGTGCTTAAACCAGGTGTTTGATATAATCTGTTCTCTCTCTAAGCACCAGTCTACAAATCTGTTTCCTCTCTCATTTCTTCTACCTAATCCAAAAGGCCCAACAATATCCGCTGTTCTTCCTTGTCCCACCTTCTGCATTGAGGTCACCAATAACCATAATTACTCCATGCTCTTTGCACTGCTCTCTTGCCTGATTTAACTCTAGATAAAATTGATCAACATCCTCTTCATCATGTTCAGATGTAGGTGCATATACTTGTATTATGCATATATTGAATGGTGTGGCTTTTATACGCACCAACAAAATCCTGTCAGATACAGCCCAATAGCCTATCAAACATGGTTTCACAGATTTGTCTAGAATCACACCAACACCTCTCTCAGCACTCTGGCCTTTGAGTATATGAAGGTTCCTCCTGTTGAAGTTGGAGAACATCCCACTCCTGGCCATCTAACCTCACTAAGCCCTAATACTTGTAGCTTCATTCTTTCCATTTCTCTCTCTACATTCATTTTTTCCAGCCTGATATAATGTTCTAACATTCCAAGTAGCTATCCTTATTTTCCTTGTTTTCTGTTGTCTTTGGGTTGTTATTACATTTCTTTCTTTTCTTTTGGGCCAGTAGCTTGATGACGGTCAAATGCCACCTGCACCACATGACTAGTTTGACTGGGCAAGACAACCACATCATCCATTCTGACATAGTTCCCACTTTGTTCATCTGTAATCTTCTTTGTGATGTAGTCATGATTATTCTTGAGGTTATACATGGTGAGGTCTCCAGTTCTCTTCCATGCTATGGTTATAAGCCATAGACCTAGCATTTACCTAAAAAGGTTGACCATACAAGGCAGTAGGGGTTTTAAATTGGGAGTTTCCCTTCTCCTTAGCCTTTAACTAAAAAGTTTATCCACAAGGCAGTGGAGCTGTTTTAGCAAGGGAGGTTTACAGGTACTACACCTTTCCCAAGGTGACCTGGAGGTAGTTGCAATTCAAGGTAACCTCATTATGTCCTTTAGCAAAAGCTTTGCAACCGGATACAGTTTAGCATCATATCCAGGAGGATTATATATATATATATATATATATATATATATATATTATATATATATATATATATATATATATATAGATAGATAGATAGATAGATAGATATATATATTATATATATATATATATATATATATATATATATATATATATATATATATATATATATATATATATATAAATTATATATAGATATATGTAGATAGTTACTGAGGAATTCCTGAACACTTAAGAGAGAGAGAGAGATTAAGAAACTTGACAAAGCTGCTACACTGGGTGAAGATTTTAACATAATTTGTAGCAAAAGGAATTATAATGTCAAGTACCAGAACCAAAAAATGCACAGGTTTTAGGGCTCATCCAAATTTCAGGAACATTACTAATGGGAATCCTTCTAGTGGCTATGCCATTACAAAGCCAGGTAATACCCTCAGCAATCGAATGTTAAATCCTCAGCATCCAGTTTCTCAAGACAGATGCAGAAAACTAACGTTGTCTACTACAAGTGTGGAAGAGTAGGAAGAGATTGTTATCAGACACAACAGCAGGCCAAGGCAGTTGGTCAAGTGGTTAAAAGTAACCAGGTGAAACAAACTACGAAGAGAAGTGTGGGGAATACTGAGACAGTTGGGAAGACTGAGGCTAAAAAAACTGAGTGTTTAGCAACCTGTGGAAATGTAACCTCAAGCAGTGAGTGACTGAGCAGCTTGGAAGCTTTTATGCCATATATCTATGAAGGTACTCTGACAACTCAAGGAGGGAGTGTACAGGTACCAGTCAAGGTATTGCGTGATATGGGGAGTAACCATAGTGCAGTAGTTTGTGGTGCTCACGGGAGATTCAGTTATTTTGAAGTGTATAGGAGGAGAAGTAACTCCTATATGCCGCTTGCACCTGTCCTGTGAATTGGTGACAGGGAATGTTGATTTTACTGTAAAGGACTCACTAGCTGTTGAAGGTGTGCATGTTTTATCGGGTGATGAAGTTGGAGGTGTACCACGTGTTCCTTGTCCTATAGTTACAGACAAACCGTTGAGGATTAGTCCTATGGTAGATTTAGAGGAGAAAAACCCCCACCTGTTTCCAAGTTGTGTAACTACCAGGAGTATGAAGAGAGCTACGTCTGCAAGTGAAGAAACTGAGAATTTACCTGCACCAGAAGGATCAAGTGAAGGATCTTTGAGCTTAGAAGAGCTGTTCCAGGAAAGTGTAGTTTCTCCTAGTGTTAGTAATGAAGAGATTTCCCAAGAAGAAGAGGATCTTGTTGTTACTGAAGAGACTCAGAGTAGTCAGAGTGTTCCTGAAGATAGTAGTGAGACTACAGTAGCAGAGTTAGCAGATATTAAGAGTTCAGTCCTTGAAGTTGGTCAAGTGACTAGAGAGAAGCTAATGGAACTGCAGAAGAAGGATACAATGCTGACTGATTTGTTCAGAGTTGTTGATCAAGAAGAGATGCAACAAGCTCCTACCTGTTATTATCTAAAGGAAGGATTGCTAATGAGGAAGCATCAACCTGCAGATATATCAGGAAATGTTGAATGGGGCGAACATCATCAAATTTTTATTACATATCCATTGAGGAAGCAAGTGGTAGCAGTAGCACACTAGTCTGGGCATATGGGAATCAGGAAGACTGTTGAGAAGATTATGAAGTATTTTTTCTGGCCTGGGTTTCACAAGAGATGTTAGCAGGTTTTGCAGAGTGTCACACATGCCAGATAGCTGGAAAACCAAATGAAAATATTCAGAAAGACCCCTACAACCCATAGAAGTTAGAGTAGAACCCTTTAGCAAGGTGATTATAGATATGTTTGGGCTGCTTCCGGAAACAAAAAAAGAAATGAATATCTGTTAACATTAACGTGTCCAATGACAAGGTATCCTGAGGCAATTCCTGTAATTGCTGAGAAGTTGAGTGGAGTTTTTCTCCAAGTTTGGAATACCATAAATTGTGCAAAGTGATAGAGGAAAGAACTTTACTTCAAAATGGTTTCAGGATGTGATGAACTTGTTAGGAGTGAAACAACAGTTATCAATTGCTTATCATCCAGAGACTCAAGGAGCCTTGGAAAGGTTCCACCAAACATTGAAAAGTATGTTAACAAAGTATTGTAATGAATCAGGAAGAGAATGGGATGCTGGTTTACCCTTGATGTTGTTTGAAGTTAGGAATGCTTATCAAGAAAGTATGGGGGTTCACCAAATGAAACGATTTTTGGTGTAGACGTGAGAGGTCCATTGAACGTTCTTGTAGAGAATTGGGAAGAAAATCAAGAGGAAATCCAAGAGAATATGTGAAGAACTTGAGGAAAATGTTAAGAGAAATTAGAAAATTCTCTTTAGAAATTCTGAAAATAAGTCAAGAGAAAATCAAAAGGAGTTATGATGCTAAGACTAAGCTAATAAGTTTTAATGTAGGACAGCAAGTTCTAGTGTTCTCACCAGTGAAAAGATTTCCCCTTACCAATAAGTTTCAAGGTCCTTATCGGATAATAGAGAAATTAAGTGATTGAACTGACGTGATTGAAACACCCACCAGGAAGAAGGAAACAACAGAGGAAGATACATGTCAATCTTGTGATTACTCTTCAGAGACTGAAACTGAAACCATGTCAATAACACAGACAATTTCATCTACAGAGGGCGATGATGGCTACGAATTGGGAGCTGAAAGCAGGATGAACAATTCTTCAATATTGGAAAATTTGGAGGATAAATTAAAACATCTGAGTGTTGGGCAAAGTACTGAATTAAGTGATGTGATTCAAAGTTTCCTGAAATTTTTGCAGATATGCCTAGGAGTACCAATCTGACAAAGCATGAGATAAAGATCAGAGAAGATGGAAAACCTTTTAAACAGAGAGCATATCGCTTATCACCTTTTCATTGAGATGTTTTGAAAAAAGAAGTTGAATATTTGTTGCAGCATGGATTAGCAGAACCCAGTCCAAGTCATTATAGTTCTCCTTGTGTGTTAGTGAAGAAACCAGATCACTCATTTAGGATGTATACTGATTATAGGAAACTGAATTCCATCAGTGTGGCTGACAATTATCCCTTGCCTCTTATTGATCAATTACTTGATAATACTGGGCAAGCCAAATTTGTTTCAAGATAGACTTGTTGAAAGGATATTATCAAACTCCCTTAGATGAGAATGCTAAGTTGCTGTCAGCTTTCATTACTCCTTTTGGACTGTATCAATACACTATTTTGCCATTTGGTCAGATGAATGCACCTGCAACATTCCAATGAGTGGTGGATCAACTGCTAGGATCCATAGGAGGTGTAGGTGTATACCTTGATAACATTGTGATTTACTCTAATACATGGGAAGAACATCTGAAGATTTTAAGGAAAGCGTTCAAGAAACTACGGGAAGCAGGACTAACAATTACAAAAAAGTGAATTTGGAAAGGCAGCTGTTCAATATCTGGGATTAGAAGTTGGAAAAGGCCTTCTCGTTCCTGTTGACACCAATGTAGAAGGTATCTGCAAGGCTACCCTCCTATTACCAGGAAACAGCTACAAAGATATTCAGGCATGGCTGGACTTGATCGCTGATTCTGTCCAGATTTCTTAGCCGTAGTAGCTCCCTTAACTGACTTAACCAGTCCGAAGACAAAGTTTGTTTAGACTCCAGAATGTCAAGAATCATTTGAGAAGGTTAAAGTCATTTTAACTTCAAGACCAGTGCTTCAAGCTCCAGACTTCAATAAAAAGTTTGTGATACAAGTTGATGCATCCAACTGTGGAATTATAGCTGTTTTACTTCAAGAAGATGACAGCTGTATTCTGCATCCTGTATGTTTCATGGTTTCAAAGTTGAAAAAGCATCAGAAAACTTACTCAACAGTCGAAAAAGAAATGCTAGCATTAAAAAAGCTTGAAGTGTATGTGAACCAAGCTAGGAATGAAGAAATTTTAGTGTTGTCTGACCACATCCCTATCTCATTCATCAGTAAGATGAAAAATAACAATCAGAGACTGACCAGGTGGTCTTTATGCCTACAACCGTATAATGTAAAAGTGAAACACATTTCATGAAAAGATAATGTCATAGCAGATTATTTATCCCGTTGTGAATCATTGGATCAAACCCGGGATAACTAATCTTATGGGGGGAGGAATTTCATGATGTTGCCTTGTAATATGTATATCATCCTATAGTTTTGATATATATACTGTTCTGTTTATCATGTGTTATGTTTAATAGTAATAATTGTTGAAATATTGTGTGTAGTGTAATGTCAGATCTCAAAAGAGTTAGTAATTTAGATAATTTAACAGCATTGTTCAGAATTAATAATACCTTTCTTGATAATAGCATAGTGGCAGGAGAAAGAAATTTGAGTTTTAGACCAGATGTGCTATCTGTCGCCAGTTAAGATAATGGCAACAGATAGGACATCTGGTCTAAAACCCGAATTTCTTTCTCCTGCTACTATGCTATTATCAAGAAAGGGAATAACAATCGCTGATCCGTTCTGGAAACCAACTCAGGTTTTTCGTTTTGTTTTTAGAACATGCCAGTCATAATTAGCCAGTTGCAGTCTGTTTGAAAATCTTCTAACTCTTATCGTTGTAGTCAAACTCAGATCAACCTTCTCCGGACCCCTTCGAACATCCTAATGACAGCACCTATATGAAAATCACACCTCCTCTTTAAAATCGCTAATGGGGCCATAGTGGATTTGCCCACACCAGCCAACATTTCCATTCTCTGAAATTTTGGATCTCTTCTAGGCATGTGCTTGATAGTTCAGATTGCTACATGACTATTCCTAGCCATACACTACACAGCAAATGTAGACCTAGCTTTCTCAAGAGTAGCTCACATTTGCCGAGACGTAAACTACGGATGACTCCTCCGGACAGTCCACGCCAACGGCGCCTCATTCTTCTTCATTTGTCTATACAGACACATCAGACGAGGAATCTACTATGGATCGTTCTTGTACATACATACCTGCTCAGTAGGAGTAATCATCCTATTCTTAACTATAGCAACAGCCTTCCTAGGATATGTATTTCCATGGGGACAAATATCATTCTGAGGTGCTACTGTAATTACCAACCTAATATCGGCAATTCCATTCGTAGGCACAGATCTAGTACAATGAATTTGAGGAGGATTCGCAGTAAGTAACGCAACTCTAACACGATTCTTCACCTTTCATTTCCTATTCCCATTCATTATTGCAGCCGCCTCCATAGTCCACATACTATTCTTGCATCAAACAGGATCTAACAATCCCCTAGGAATCTCTAGGCAGTTAGAAAAAGTTCCATTCCATCCCTATTTCTCATTTGAAGACATCGTGGGATTTGTAGTCACACTGGCCACGCTAATCATCCTCACACTCCTTGACCCCTATCTACTCGTAGATCCAGACAACTTTATTCCAGCCAATCCACTGGTGACACCAGTTCACATTCAACCAGAATGATACTTTCTATTTGCTTGTGTAATTCTACGATCAATCACAAATAAACTAGGAGGAGTTATCGCCCTAGTCATATCAGTAGCCATTTTATTCATCTTACCGTTCACACACAAAAATAAATTCCGAAGACTAGCCTTCTACCCAATCAGACAAATTTTATTTTGATCCATGATTAGAATCGTAATTTTACTAACATGAATCGGAGCCCGACCAGTAGAAGACCCTTATATCCTCACAGGACAAATCCTAACAGTTCTATATTTCGCATTCTTCACTATCAATTCACTAGCAATAATCGCATGAGAAAAACTTATAGACTGACTATTCATCTTTAGGAAGACAAGTATTTTGAAAGCACCCAACAAGAGTTCGAATCTCTTAATAGTCTATCCTAATTTCTTTACAAGACTATACTAGGGCAACCTCTAAAAACCCTTCAATCCCATGAAAAAAATACAATAATTTAATGACACAGGAAGAAATCTCTTTCAAGCAAGATATATCAACTTATTGTAACGAAATCGCGGCAAAGTACCACGCACCCATACAAAACAGAAACCAATCAACATAATATTTATATAAAAACCGAAGAGAAACAAGACCTCTGCCCAAGAAAATGATAGAAAACAGAGCCCTTGAAAACAAAATCCTGGCATACTCAGCCATAAGAATTAAAGCAAAACCTCCACCCCTATACTCAGTGTTAAACCCAGATACCAACTCAGACTCACCCTACGCGAAGTCGAAAGGAGTTCGGTTACTCTCAGCTAAACAGGAAGCAAACCACAACAAAGCCAGAGGAAATCCTTAAAGAAAAAAAACCAGCAGTAACGCTGATAACTCTCAAACAGCCCTAAATCAAATGCCCCACCAAGAATAACATACTCAGCAAAATTAGAGCAAGACTTACCTCATAAGAAATAGTCTGAGCAACAGCACGAAGACAACCCAAAAGAGAATATTTAGAGTTAGAAACCCAGCCCGCCCCTATTGTAGAGTACACTCTTGCCCTTGTACAACAAAGAAAAAATAAAACCCCAAATTCAAAAGAAAATAAACTCAGCTCATAAGGCAATAAATAGCCTAAACACAGGAGACAAATAATAAGGAATAAAATTACTCATAGTAGGAAAAGTCTGCTCCTTAGTGAATAATTTAACAGCATCAGCAAAAGGCTGTAACAAACTAGCATAGCCCACTTTATTAGGACCCTTACAAATCTGAATGTAACCTAAAGTCTTACGTTCAAGCAATGTAAAAAAAAAAAGCAACAGAAACCAAAACTAAAATCACTAAAATTAAGTAATTAACTAACTTAATCAACACCATCATAGAAAGAAAACACAAAAGCCCCTCTCTATTGCCTATAGTAATCACTATATTAACCGATCCTAAATCCGACACACTAATCTGCCAAGGCAATCCATTAAAGTTATCTTACACAAAGACTATCTCAAAAGCTCAATCCTTTTGTACTAAAGCCATTTTTAAACCATTAAAAGATAGAAACCAACCTGGCTCACACCGGTTTGAACTCAAATCATGTAAAATTTCAAAGGTTGAACAGACCCCACCAGCTAAATGGCTACACCTAGCTGAAATTTTAATTCAACATCGAGGTTGCAACTACTCTTGTCGATAAGAACTCTCAAAGAAAATCACACTGTTATCCCTAAAGTAACTTATTCTTTTAATCCCCAAGGGGGGATCAAATTCTAGTTAGTGCTATAAAATTAAATAGACAGTTACACATTATATCTTCAACTCCCCAACGAAATATAAACCAATAAAATCTACTTTTCACCTACATCGCAAATTAAGCCTAGCTTATATTAAGTTTTATAGGGTCTTATCATCCCCCTAAACAATTTGAGCCTTTTCACTCAAAAGTTAAATTCAAACGCCATAAAGGAGACAGCCTGTCCTTCGTCCAACCATTCATTCAAGCCTCCAATTAAAAGACTACTGACTGTGCTACCTTCGCACGGTCAAATTATCGGGGCCCTTTAAGTAAATCAGTGGGCAGGCTAGACTTTATAGCTAATTCACACAGACATGTTTTTGATAAACAGGCAGGGACAAAATTTGCCGAGTTCCTTCTAAACGCCTCTCCAAGTGCTTAAAAAACAAATAACACTCAAACATAAAAACTAACTTCAATTCTACTTATATAAACATTTTACCTACCACTTAAACAACAAATGGCATTCTTTACTAGAAAAAGCAAGCACCTTCTAAATATATAAAAAAACTCAATATTACTTTAGCGTTATACCAAGATGGCTGATTTTAAGCCCACCTCAAATGACAACTACTAAGACACTTGACAAAACACCAGATAAGAAGCTCATTCCTCTTACCTTTACTATCGAATTAAACTCAAACCCGACACAAAATTAAATTTACTTAGTAAAGAACCAGATATACAAAGATCGACTAACGTATCACCAACAAACTCTAGCTCTCCTTGTTTCGGGACCGCATAACTAACATGTCAGTATAGTTAACCCCTGATACAAAAGGTACGAAAATTTAACACTGCTTTACCCAAATTCAATAACAATTCCATCACTGTACTTATCAACTATAATCTTAAAACAAAATTCTACAAAATACTAATCGACAAAATCAATTAATTCTTTATCAAACTAAACTACGAGCAAACCCACTTCATTAATAAACAATTATTAAGTAGTGCCTAAAAGGCAATCCCTCCAGCGGAAGTGGAGTGCTTAAACATTAGCTACAACTCATACTCCTAGATACATTTTCCAATACAACTACTATGTTACGACTTATCTCACTTTGGAGAATGAGAGTGACGGGCGATGTGTACATATCCTAGAGCTACTATCAATCTAACATATTAAAAAAAAAATACAATTAAATCCACCTTCAATGCCCCATTTCAGGAAACTATCCGTATGCAAATATAATGCACTGTAACCCACCGATATCTTTGCCATAGGCTGCACCTTGACCTAATATACTTAACATAAATTAATTTTAATGGTTATATTAGTACACCACCTAATAATGGCGGTATACATACTGTTCAACGAGACAAAGTAAGATTATTCGTGGCATGATTTTTTCATTTTCTACTGGAATCCTGAAATCTGCTCATTCTGATTTGAGAGACCGTTAGATAAAGCTGACTACATATCACTTATGCAGGCCCTACTGGATGATGATACAACTTACAAAAACTAACAAAAATTCCCCTTGATCAAGTCATAAAAAATTTCAATAGCACAGTGAAAGAAAATCCTTAAAGATAAAAAGAACTAATAGGGCAGTTGTCAGTAAAATTTACCTCATTACCTTACTTGTACGGATTAGCAGAAATGCACAAAGAAAATAATCCTATGTGGCCTATTATCAGTACTGTTGGCTCAATTTCGTATAAACTTTCGAAATATACTACCAAGCTCTTGTCCCCGTTACTTAGAACCGTCTCCTATTCTCACATATATAATACTCTAGATTTAGTTGATAAATTAAACAAAATAACTTTTTGCCCCACTGATAGATTCGTTAGTTTTGATGTTTGTTCTCTTTTACTATAGTCCCTATAGATTCTATTTTAGAGTATCTTAGTAATGAACTAATCCATCATGAGTTACCTCTACCTGTAAGTCATATTATTTCACTTACTAGGTTGTGCATTTGTGATTGTAAGTTTATATTCAATGGTGAATTTTACCAACAAATATTTGGTATGGCAATGGGCAACCCTTTATCCCCACTCCTCTCAAACTTGCATATGGAATTCTTTGAAAAAGATATTTACCTAATATCATTTATACTCCTTTAAAGTGGCACAGATATGTTGATGATATTTTAGCTGTTTTGCCTGCTGGTATTGATGTAAATGATTTACTCTCTAATTTGAATAACCAGGTACCATCCATTAAGTTTACTTTAGAATTAGAAAAAGCCAATTGTCTCCCTTTCTTAGATGTTTTAATACATAGACAACCATTTCAATGTAAACTTAGTATTTATGGGAAACCAACCAACAACTTGACTTATGTTCATTTTTATTCAGGCCATCACATTAATATCAAAATATCCATTTTTTTTCTCTTTTTTTTTTAAGAGTGTTGCTCATTGTCAGTTCCCAGTATTTGGGTCAAGAAATCAAATACATAAGAAAAATAGGGACAGATTTATGTTATCCCTGGCATATACTAGATATTTGTTAAAATAAAGCCCAAAAAGTAACATGGAGAAAGAAACCCTTAAGAACATTCTTAGCTTGCTTTATTTTAGTGGTTTTTAAAACATAAAATAATTTTTAAAATCTTTAATGTTAACCTTGTTTTTTCATATAATAACACACTAAAAGGAATGTTAATCAAAAATAGCTCTAAGGAAAATAACATAATATATAAAATTCCATGTTTGACTGCCCGTCTTTTATATCGGCCAATCTAGCAAGGATTTAGATGTGCGGATTAGATAGCATAAGTATTCTTTCAAAACTGGGCAAAGATCCAATGCTATATTCATTCATTTAATTGAAAACTCTCACAGGTAAATTGGGCTGAAAGGTCAGTAATTGCCAGATCGAAAGATTTCTCTTCATGAAAAATTTTAGAATCCTATTATACAGCTTGCTTCCAGTTGTAATTTTAATCTTACCCCTGGCATGTATTATTTGGACCCCTGCATAAGTAAAATGTTCAAGAATGACCTAAAAGACAAAATCACTGACTTAATTACAAATTAGTTACTTATATATATTTCCTGTGCATTCGTATGTTTAATTTTTTTTTTTTAAATGTTCACCTTGTAAAAGTTTCTATTATTTACCAAAATGAGAATTAGTGAGTTGTACTTTTATAACATTTTTAGGTGGTTAGTCACCTACCTTGTATAATCTTTTAATTTTCTTGTCCCTGCTTCTGAGCTCTTGAGCCTAATCCTTTGTAAAACCTCTTAAATATTAACCCTGTTTTGATAGGTCTACCAATTCTTCAATTGCGTTGGATTCCAAGTACATATTTTTTCCTTTGTAATCCACACTTTTCATTTATACGAGCTTTCTTCATAAACTTATTTTTACATTTCTTCAGTCTGCTAAGTAAAGGATGAGAAGTCGAAAGACCTTGCAGCACTCCATTGTTTCTCTTTCCTTCATGGCATTGCCTTTATTTATATATTATTCACGTTCCATATTTTCGTTATTCAGTTATATATATATACTAGCTGACCAACTCGTTGCTGCCCGGGAAAGCTCTGAATGACAATTGATAAACTCTCTCTCTCTCTCTCTCTCTCTCTCTCTCTCTCTCTCTCTCTCTCTCTCTCTCCTCCCTAGCACCCCCTCTACTCTCTCTCACACTTCCTCTCCCTCTCACTCTCTCCCTTTCCTGTTAAAATAGTTAGTTGCTTCAATTACGTTGCCCAGTATTTTTGACATTTTATATTTTCCATTCTCACCCCCATTCTTATTGGGGCTGAACTTGTACTTAAAGGACATCGGGTGTGTCACCATTCATCTCAACGACCTCAAAACTTTAGATTAGACACAAATATCTGTCATTTTACATTTTTCGCCCTTTCTCACCCCTCTTCCTATCGGAGCTGAATTGACTCGAAGGGCATCGGGAGTGTCAATATTCATCTTAGCGACCTCAAAACTATGGATTAGACATAATTTGTCGTTTTCAATTATTTTATATGTCACCCCTTCCCACCCCCACCCTATGTTGTCAGTAATGCTGTACCCCACAGCATTCTTTTCTGATAGT